>NC_053432.1:7212784-7814603 GCF_007990345.1 Gossypium hirsutum | reverse complement strand
TACAAAAATCGAACTTGTGAGTTTATATAACTAAATTTAGTGACCATTTGTTAATATTATTAAATTTCAATATTATTTTATGAATGGTGATTAATATTTATGTATGTTAATTGTTCAAAATAAGTAAATTATGTACAAAAGTTATGAAATTAAACTGAGAATTTCGGAGGAACGGAACGCAGGAAATGAGTACAATCTTTCAGTGAAAAAGATGAATTGACGATAAATTACCCAAGTAAACCGAGATTCAGCATTTGTTGCGAATTCTCGTGTTTGCTTTCCGTTTAGCTCTTACGAGCTTCCGTTAACTCATTTGAGTTTTAGTTAACTTTTTTTGTGGTTTCAGTTCAGCTCTGATGAGCTTCAGTTAGCTTTCGGGCTTCCGTTTAGCACTTATGTGCTTCAGTTAGCCTCCGGGCTTCCGTTTAGCACTTATGTGCTTCAGTTAGATTTCGGGCTTCAGATCACGATGTACTCAAATCCATAAGTTGTTCCTTAGATGGACAAGTTGGTAAGTCGTAAATGTAACATGTGGAAAAAGAAATGTAAGTAATGTTATCGTTATTATTATTGAGCTCAATTATGTGATTTTATCATTCAGAGATTGTGTTTGACAGGATATGTTAGTAAATTATGAGTATGTGAATCAAAGTGACAGAATTTAAACACCTAATGAGGTTAAGCTGATTCACACGAATTTGTCATTTGAAATTGTGATTGACAAGAAGAAACAGTGAATTACATGCTTATCAATGGTTACACATAATTATCTGAAAAACAAGAAAAATAACGGTTATTGATATATGGAAATGTAAGACATTGATATATGAATGTGGAATATGTTTGATAAATGTGTTCATTCTTAACTATGGAATTATGTATCTCATGTGTGCTATTTGCATAAAGATGATATTTCAAATATTTTGGTGAGTAAAGCTTAAATATGGAATAGTATGAAATCGAGACAAGTTGTTATGAAAATATATTTAAATTATCTGTAAGTGTTTTGTACTCCTCGATAATGCCTCGTACTCTGTTCCGGCGACGGATACGGGTAGGGGGTGTTACAATGCTTGTTACTTTAAGGTAAAAAATTACATGATACATAAGTAGATGGGTTTCATAGAAAGAAAACAAAGCTTGCTTGTGCAAGTCTCTAAGCTCTAAAATCAGCATAATGACATCCTAAAATGACTACTAAATCAGCTCAGAGCATGATTAATCTTAGCTGAACATTACATAAAAGGATAACAAACAAACTAATAAAAGTCAGCTATTACAAAAATGGTTTTTCAACCGACTTACACCATGGACATTTCAATGCCTCAGCTGGACTGCTTGGTCACTTATATGCTCATGCATGATTGCATGGTAGCATGCATGTTGCTGCTGTATTTGCCACCTTTGAACACTCTTTCTTGGCTACAAGGTAGCAAACTCCAATCTCTTTCCTTAAATACTTGAACCTTCCAGCAGCCAATGGTTTGGTCAGAACATCAGCAAGCTGATCCCTCGAACAACAATGTACCAAGCAGATTTCCTTAGCACGTTCAGCTTCTCTCACAAAGTGATACCTGATCTTGAAATGTTTTGTTTTGCCATGGAACATAGGGTTCTTGGCAATAGCAACAGCAGACTGGTTGTCAACCTTAATTTCAGTTGCTTCCATCTGTCTAGCATTTAAGTCATCCAATAACTTTCTAAGCCAAATGGCTTGGTTAACAGCAGTAGCAACTGCTATATACTCAGCCTCTGCAGTGCAAGCGACGAAGTCTGAATGCAACATTAGCAGCAGGACAGATCATACTTTGTTTTTCACAATCAAGTACTCAGAATATATTTAGTGCTGCAACTTCAGTGGCAGAAGCAGGAGGGGTAGGGCTTATTTTTGCGCAATATAAGAGTGATGGACTTGAGTCATGTCATTATATACCATGCATTAAAGTAGATTATGAAGTAGGAACTCAGATACTTTCCTATATAAGAAAAGCAAGGTATACATAAATTAAGAAAGTGAAGAATCAATATATATAGTATAACTTTAGCACTTAAATTCCTTTACCTTTTCCACCTCTCTTTTAAGGTATCCAATTGCCAAGTTAGGTATTCCAATGACAATTATAGGGAAAATTGAGCTACTGTTTGTTGCTTCTTTGAACTCCAACTGAAAACACTTGAACCTAGACTGAAGAAGTAGCCTGATGTGCTCTTCATGTCATGAACTGAACCAGCCCAGTCACTATCTGAATAACCAATAAGTTTCAGCTCCTTTGACTTTCCAAACTTCACACCAAAATTCAAAGTCCCTTTGACATATCTTAGGACCCTCTTTGCTGCTTTAAAATGTGCAACATTGCAACAGTGCATGAACCTTGAAAGTAAGCTAACAGCATATAGGATGTCTGGCCTTGTTGCTGTTAGGTAGAGCAAGCAACCAACCAAACTTCTGTACCCCCTTTCATCAACTCGATCGTGCTCACTTGTGCTTGACAACTTCTCTCCTAGTGCAACTGGTGTGCTAGCAGGTTTGCACTTTGACATGCAGAATTTGCTTAAAACTTTTAGTGCAAAGGCTTGTTGGCTTATAAAAATACCTTGTTCTTCCTGATTTACCTCCATAGCAAGGAAGTACGCCATCAAACCAAGATCAGTCATCTCAAAAATATCTTGTATTTGCTTCTTAAAGTTTTCAATCAGTTCATCTTTACTGGCAGTGACTAGCAGGTCATCAACATACAATGACATAATCAGCAGGGTCTCATTTTCATCCTTCTTGACATAAAGAGTGGGCTCACTTATACTTTTTGTGAACCCAAGCCTTGACAAGTAGGCATCTATTCTATCATACCAGGCTCTTGAAGCCTGTTTTAGGCCATACAGAGCCTTTTTGAGCTTGAAGACCTTGTATTCTTCACCTAGGACCTCAAATCCTTCAGGTTGCTCAATGAAGATTTCTTCCTTGAGAAGTCCATTTAGAAATGCTGATTTCACATCTAATTGGTGCACTTTCCACTGTTTCTGAGCTGCCAAGGCAAATAGCAACCTTATAGGTTCCAACCTTGCAACAGGTGCAAAAGTTTCAAAGAAATCAACCCCTTGTTGCTGACTGTAGCCCTTCACAACCAACCTGGCCTTGTGTTTGTTCAACGACCCATCTGAATTTGTCTTGGTCCTGAACACCCATTTAACACCAATAACTTTTCTATTTTCTGGCCTATTGACCAGCTCCCAAGTGTCATTCTTTTGAATCATCTTCAGTTCAACCTCCATAGCCTCTTGCCAGCATTTCTCTTTTGCAGCTTCAGCATAGCAGGATGGCTCAACTATGGTCATGGCACACCTTTCATAGATGTCTGCCAGTGTTCTAGTGCCTCGAATAAGTGCATCATCATAATCATCTTCAATAACAGCTTCAATCTCAGCAAGCTACAGGTCAGGACTATTCTGATCTTCCTTAGGCAGGCTTGCATCTGTTCTATCCCATTTCCAATGCCCTTCTTCACTAAACTTTACATCTCTGCTCACAATGATCTTCTTGGTTGATGGATCAAAGATCCTATAACCCTTCTTCACACTGCTGTAGCCTACAAACACCCCTGGCATTGGCCTTTTTTCAGGCTTAGTCCTTTTCTCAGCTGGAACCAGTGCATAGCACAAACAACCAAATACCCTCAAGTGTGACACTAATGGTTTTTGTCCAAACCAAGCTTTAAAGGGTGTTTTTCCTTTCACTGCATTAGTTGGAAGTCTGTTCAGCAAGTAAACTGAAGTGTTTACTGCCTCAACCCAAAAATTGTTAGGCATTTTAGCCTCAAACAAAAGGCATCTGGCCATATCAAAAACTGTTCTGTTCTTCCTCTCACAGACACCATTTTGCTGTGGTGTGTAGATGGTTGTTAGCTGATGAAGAATTCCAGCATCATCGCATATCTTTTGGAATCTTTGAGACACATACTCAGTCTCATTATCTGACCTTAAGCATTTCAGCTTACAGTTGGCTTAGTTTTCAGCCAAAGCCTTGAATTTGCAAAAGAAGTCAGCAACATCTGACTTTTGCTTCAAAAAAGTTACCCAACAGAACCTAGTGCAATCATCAATAAAGAGTGCAAAGTACCTGTTCCCATTTGGGGAAGTGGTCTTCATGGGTCCACAGATGTCTGTATAAACCAACTAGAGCCTCTCTTGAGCTCTCCATGCTTTGTTGGCAGGAAAGGGCAGTCTGGTCAGCTTGCCAAGCTGACAAACTTCACACACATCCTTCTTTGGCTCAATGCAGGACATGTCTTCAACTAGGCTCATTTTGTGCAGTAGGCCAAGTGACTTGTAGTTCACATGGCCTAGCCTCCTATGCCACAAACTTGACTCATCAGCCTGAGCCACATGTGTCTTTGGCTCTAGTTGATTTACATCCAAAGTGAAACTTCGATCACTCATGGCTACTGTTGCTAACATTTGGTCGACAGCATCTTTGATCACACACACCTTGCCTTCAAAAATGAGAGAGTACCCCTTCTCCAATAACTGACCAACACTCAGCGAATTTTGGTCAATTTCAGTTATATAAAGAATCTCAGAAATAGTTTTGTTACCTGACTTTGTGCCAATCACTGCCTTGCATTTGCCTTTGGCTTCTATGAGCTCAGCATTCCCTATTCTGACTTTGGTCACAAAGGTGGTGTCTAGCTCCTTGAACATGCTTCTGTTTGAAGCCATGTGATGAGTACACCCACTATCAATCAGCCACATCTTGCTAACCTTGCTCGAGCTTGCAAAACAAGAAGCTTTGAAGACATGCTCTTCCTGTGTTTCAACATCTTCAGCAGTCTGAGCTTGATTCTGATGGTGTAGCTGTGGTTTTGGTTTGTTTTTACACACCTTTTCAATGTGTCCAAGCTGTTTGCACCCTCTACACTGAATGTCAGGCTTGTACCAGCAGTATTTTTCAAGGTGATTGGTCTTCTTGCAATGAGCACAAGGAGGAAACTTTCTTTTGGTGGCTTCTTTCTTGCCTTTGTCCTTCTTTTCTGTCCAAGGCTTCTTGCCTTTGAAGTTGGAGCTCGAGTTTGAGCCTTCTTTGCCTCTAGCTTGAAAGGCTCCCTTAGAATACTCCTCCATTCTGTTTGCTCTTCTTTGCTCTTGTGCATAGAGAACATTTATCAAATCTGTCAATGGAATAGTTGATAGGTCCCTCGAGCCCTCCAGGGAAGAGATCTTTGATTCATACTTCTCTGGCAAGGTTGTTATGACTTTTTCAACTACCCTTTGGTCACTAAAATCATCCCCAAGTAATCTTATGTTGTTGACAGTGGCCATTATCCTGTCAGCATACTGCTTGACAGTCTCTGACTCCTTCATCCTCAGATTCTCGAAGTCCCTTCTCAAGTTTATTAGTTGTTGTTGCCTAGTCTTCTCAGATCCTTGAAACTCCTCCTTGAGTTTGTCCCATGCCTACTTTGGACTGTCACAGGCCATTATCCTTGTGAAGATCACATTTGAAACTCCACTTTGAAGGCATGATATGGCCTTCTACTTCTTTGCACAACCTTCATTATATTGCCTAATCTGAGCAATGGTCGGGTTTGCTCTTAGGGGAGGTGGCTCAGTGTCATTTTGGATCATATTCCACAGGTCATGTGCCTGTAGGTATGTCCTCATTTTCACAGCCCAGATATTGTAATTTTTACCAACAAAAATAGGTGGTGGTGGTGGTGGTGAGAAGCTCATACTTGCAGCAACTAAAAAACAGGCCAACAACAACAGCTCCTGCTTCTTTCTTTCAAACATGAGTCAGCCACAAACTGTGCACAACCAGGGCCCTCAAAGACAACAGGCTCTTGATACCATTTGTTGAGTTTTTCACACAGGAAGAAAAATAGATCTATTTTACCCAGATAAAATATGAACAACTTGTTGAAACTGAAGCAACAAAGTAATAAACCCGAGTAAAGTATGTGTTAAGTTTCAATCAAATGATCCATGAAACAAAACAAAGAGATTTTGTGTTTGAAAGCTCAAAAAACAGAATCAAAATCGGATGAACAAGATGAGAGAACAAGTTGGCTATACTTGTTACTTTAAAGTAAAAAATTACATGATACATAAGTAGATGGGTTACATAGAAAGAAAACAAAACTTGCTTATCTAAGCTGTAAAATCAGCATAATGACATCCTAAAATGACTACTAAATCAGCTAAGAGCATGATTAATCTTAGCTGAACATTACATAAAAGGATAACAAACAAACTAATAAAAGTCAGCTATTACAAAAATGGTTCTTCAACCGAATTACACCACAGACATTTCAATGCCTCAGCTGGACTGCTTGGTCACTTGAATGTTATTACAAACTAATAAAAGTCAGCTATTACATGATTGCATGGTAGCATGAATGTTGCTGCTGTAGTTGCCACCTTTGAACATAACCCAATGAATTCATTCACGGATTGACCCCATATATTAGAAAGTGAACTCCAAACGAAGGAGCAGATCGGTTGGTCACTAGAGATAGGGCATCCTTCTTCAAACTTATATTTACTCCTTAAAACTTGAACCTAAAAAGCTTCCTTTTAGTAATAAGTTGAAATCCTTCGAAGAGAAAGGCCTTATTGTGGTCATCTAATTTTCATAAGTCTAAACCCTCTCGTTAGCTAAAGGCTGGCAACAAAAATTCCAATTAACCCCAAATAAAACCATGCACTGGTTTTTCGACAGTATTGCGCACCCCAATTGGAATCATGGTAGTTTGGATGAAGTAACTAGGATGTTCATCAAAATAGACTTAGCTAAAGCTACTCTTCTTACTAAATAGAGCTTCTTAGCTTCCCATCCTAAGAGCTTGGTACAAACTTTATCAATTAGAAACTGAAAAGTGGTATTCTTAACTCCTGGTGAAAAAAAGGCATACCCAAATATACTCCTAAGTCGTCTACTATTTGAAAACCCAGATGTTGAGAAATAATTGATGCAGTAGAGTTTGAAATGTTCGTAGGAAAAAAGACCTTCGATTTGCTAGCTGTAACATCCCAGTTTTTGCTAAATCAGAACAGTGGTTTCGGAACCACAAATCTGATATTGGAAAATTATTTTAATATTATTTTTGGTATTTACAGCATGTAAATATATATGTGTGAAAAATTCGTGAGCTAATTTTATTGTTTAATAACTCAATTTTAGAAAAAGTACTTAATCATGTAAAATGCAAGAGTTGTATTCTATTTGATAAAGGTGTCTAATTGTCATGGCTTAATAAATGAAAGGTCCTTATATTATAATTAAACCATTTATAGTGGAATTTGACATAAATGGACATATATTAGGTGATTTTATAATGCTTTCATTAAGGGTAAATTTGGTATTTGATTATTAAGGTAATTATTAATTAAAACAAATCAAAATGGTAGCCATGTATCATCTTTGTTCCACAGAATTTTGAAGAAAAAGAAATTCATTTACAAGCTTTAAGGTTCGGCACTTTTAAACCTTAATTAAGGTATGGTTTTTGATTTGTTTTTGATGATTTCTATATTTTTGTGATCGTTGCTTTGAGTACTAGCTAGCTCGTACCCTAATTTTCGAATTTGTTGATGATTTTGTGAAGTGCCATTGATGAATGCTTGAGCTCTTGAATGCTTGATGATGGAAAATGAGTATTTGTTGATAGAATATCATGTTCTGTAAAGTGATTTCTAGTGAAATTGCATAAAAAGGATTAAATTGTGGAAAGATGAAAATGTATGGTTAAATGTGTGAAATATTGATAAATATGGGCTGATATATGCACTAGGAAAATTCAGATAGCATGTATTTGAAAGAAATTGTGTAATTTTGTGTATTTATGAAATAAGGACTAAATTGAATAAATGTGAAACTTTAGGGGTTAAAGTGTAAAAATACCCAAATAGGTATTTTCGGATGGAATTGAATAAATTAATGAATAAAAGAGTTAATTTTGAATGTATATAGTTCAAGAATGAAAGAAATCGGATTTAGATCGAGGGAAATCAAAAGTTATCGAATAGTCGATCTGACCCCTTTTATTCCGACTACGAGGTAAGTTCATATGCAAATAAATGTCTTTGAATTGAATTATATATGTTTTATTATCATTGAATTTCTATGAATGTCGAACGAGCAAATAAGAGCATGAATCGACAAAGTTACTACATCTGAAAGTCCCGTATGAACCTTAGGAATAGTATAGGATATGAATGTCATGACATTAGGTTATCAAGATGTGATTACATGCAACACCATGTCTGGGACATTGGCATTGTATTGAGATTACGTGTAAGACCATGTCTGGGTCATTGACATCGTTAATCGATTTCGTAAAAGACTCTGTCTGGGACAGTGGCATCGATATGAGATAACATGTAAGACCATATCTGAGATATGGCATTGTACGAGCTTATGTGATTTCTGAGTATCCTTAATGATTCTGAACGGTTCAATAGGCAAAATCAAGTCGAGAAAGAATACGTGAATGAGCTAAGTAACTCAGGTACGTACAAAATTCATACGAGTATTGAAAAGGGAAAGTATTTGATGAACTTGATTAAGACATTGAATATATGTTCTATGAGAAAGGTTTGTAAATTTGAATGTGATTAGCTATGTTTAGCATATTTGAATTGATATGTAAATATTCATCTGTTGATTTTACTTTTATATGGCTTACTAAGCTTTTAAAGCTTACTTTGTGTGTTATTTCCTTGTTTTATAGATTATCGAAGCTATCTCGAACTCGGGGATCATCGGGAAATGTCATCAAACTATCGATCATCTTGTTGGTACTTTTGGAGCTTTGTATATATGGTATATGACATGTATAGGTTAGTGTTATTTTGGTATGTTTTGAGCTATGATATTAGCCATGTGATTTGGCTTGTTTATGATGTAAATGTTGGTGTGTATTTGGCCATTTAAGTTGGCTTAAGTATGTGTTTGATGAGTGATATAAGTGATGTATATAATGCCTTATATGTTGGCTAGATTTGGTATGTTTGCCATAGTTGTTGATAAAGCTAAATGGTTGTTCACTTAGATAGTTATTAGTTGATGTATTAATGCTTGGAAGTTGACATATTGTGGTTTGATCTTGAGATTATAATATAGTGTGTTTTGTGATATAAAATAGGTGATAAGATAATTAGTTATTGCATTTGGAACTTATGTAAGTTGTGATGATTTTGGTTTAGTGATTTGGTATGCTTTTGAATATAGAATTCAGTAATTGAAATGGTTGTGGTTAGATGGCATGTTATGGGTATGAATTGGCATGTTTTGACTGCCTATATATGTATTAAAATGGTACTATTTTGGTTACTTTGTGTGCATGAAAGAAGGGTGGCAAATTGGCTTTATAAATGGCCAATTTTTGTCCACACGAGCTTGTGACTCAGCCGTGTGCGACACACGGTAAGCTTGCACAGCCGTGTGTCCCCTAGGGTACCCTTTCGAATTAAGTCAGTATACCCTAGAGTTTTGGCACGGCCTAGATACACGGGCGTGTCTATTGGCCGTGTGAGACACACAGGCTTGGCACATGGGCGTGTGTGGCCATTTTGAAAGGTATACGGGTTTGACACATGGGCGTGTGGTCGACTGTGTGGCCAAGTCAGTAACCTCCCTAATTTTCACACGGCCATGGCACACGGGCGTGTCTCCGGCCATGTGGTGCAAGTCAGTATTGTACGGCTTGTTTTCACACGATCGTGCCTGGTAACCGTGTGAGGCACACGGCCTATTTACACGGGCGTGTGACCCTTAAATGTTTGAAAATTTTCTAAGTTTCCTAAAGTCTGTAAATGTTATTGGTTTAGTCCCGAACCACTTCTAAGCATGTTTTAAGGTCCCATAAGACCTTATAAGGGACAATGTGAATGAGTTGAATGGATTTTAATTATGATTGCATATATGTATGTGAATGAGGTGTGTTATCCGGTAATGCCTCGTAACCCTATTTCGGTATCGAATACGGGTTAGGGGTGTTACACTAACATTTATTTTGTACTAGAAAAATAAAAGAACCGTTGCAAAACGGACCTCATAGGTAAAACCTGATAACTGTGGCTTCACCAAATAAAACTAAATCATCTGCAAAAGATAAATAAGAAAACAACCATCTTTCTCTACATAAACGAATAGGTTTCTACAACCCATTCTCCTCGGTGTCACAAATACTATGCCCTAACCTCTCCACCCTAAGAACAAGGAGGTAAGGGGGGCAATGAGTCACCTTGTCTAACCCCCCTTGATGGAACAAATTCTTCAATTAGCGCCCCATTCCATGGCAACTGCATAGAAGTCGATGAGATATAGTGCATAATGACCCTACGCAGATTGCTTGGAAAACCCACATCACTTAGGCAATTTTGTATGAAATCCCATCATACTCTATCATACACCTTTTCAAGATCAATTTTAACTGCCATCCATCTAGTATTACCTTTGCGAATGAGAAAAGAATGAATTACCTCTTGGACTAGCAGAATAATGTATGTAATTATTCCTTTTAGCCACAAAACTAACTTGATTAGAACAAATTAAAGTTGGCATGACTTCTATAATTCTATTAACAATTACTTTCGTCAGAATCTTGTAAATAACTGAACACGGGCTTATGGGTTTAAATTGAGAAATGACCTTTGGAATAATCACCAAGGGAGTTTTGTTGAATAAAAGATACACCCAACCTCAACAACATTCCGAACCCATCTGAAAATTGAATCACCCACAGTCTCTCATTCAAATTGAAAAAATTACGCATTCAAACGGTTAATACCCGAAGCCTTAAGAGGAGCCATATCAAAAAGTTTTGCCTTTACCTCCTCAAACAAAACCTCACCTATAAGTATATTGCAAACACTATCATCCACATAAAGGAAACAAGTTCGGATAAGGAATCTCCCTTGAACAATACCCCTCAACGAAATATAGATGCTTGAAAAAAGAGGTAACATACTGCTTTATTACCCTCCCATCATAACAACAATCCCGGTCAAGTTTCAATGAACTAAACCGATTATGGACCTTTCTAGCCATTATGCACCCATGAAAATACCTAGTATTCCGATCACCATGAGAAAGCCACTCCCACCTTGATTTTTGGCTCCATTACAACTTTTCATAGTCTAAAATTTCTTTCAACTTTAACAATATCTTCTTTAATCTCAGTAGACCAGATAAGCACCGCCTCTCAATCGCCCCTTGAACTCATTTAATTCTCCTAAGTGTTAGTGCGTGAGGATAAAAATAAACTTATGAGAAATTAAATAAGGTTTCAAGGCATGTATCAATACCACTTTCTTTAATGTTCTATGCGCCCCCATCTATATTATGGTATGCAAAAGAGTTACTGGAAAATGAACCTCAAGGATGTAATACAGTCCAATGACTATTTACATTTTGCACTGGCAGAAACAGTGTAACACCCTATACCCAACTCAAACATCAAGTCTGGGCACCAAGTGTCACAATTAACCTGAATATCTTACTGAAATTTCTGACTTGATTTACATACAGACTTGGATAATACAACATTATACATCTATTAACTCTATTAAACCTTTACAACATCATGGATAACAACAACATTCAATTTTAAATTTGAATTATATTCTATACCATATAGTTCTACATTCTTACAGTCATTCTTCCTCATTTACCATGAAAAATTATTTACAAATTGTAACTCAAGACTTTATTGCAATTACACTTGGTTAATTCTCGAGACTTGGCCTCTAAGGAAGCCCCACTATATGCATGAACCAGCCACCACGCCCTTAGCGTGAACCTGATAGTGTCTGGCTTGACCTTCCATGTGACCCTTGATCCAATCCTTGTCCTTGCATACAATACAATACAATCATAAGTTCAGATAAACTTAGTGAGATTTTGTACAACAAAAATCAAAGACCCTTAATTTTAGAGTAAATAAGAATAAAAGCATAGAATTAAAAATCCCATACAAAACTTAGGAGATTTCGTAGTATGACTGGCGTATCCAACGTTCATGCGTTCACTGAACTAATTGTTGGCGAATATTTCGGCAAATCTGATCAAAGACACAGTTTTTTAAGTAACCCCTTTCTAGGGCTCAACCTTATCTAGCTCCCTCTTAGGCTCCCATATTACCTTTCTGGCTTGTCTCATCAAAGATACCATACATCTGAATATGCGGTTTGATGACTACTTTAGCAGACTATAAACTATACCACCACAAGTGTAACAACCTATTTTTAGGGTTAATCAGAATAGTGGTTTCGGGACCACAATCCAAAGTAAAAAATATTTATTTTATTATTTTAATAAGTTTTACAGCATGATGGAATGATAGTATAAAAATTTCGTTAAGAAATTTTATCGTTTAAATGTTTAATTCGGTAAAAAGGACTAAATCGCGTAAAGTGTAAAATTACGGTTCTACTTGTTAAAAGCACTATATAGCTATGAACTTGAAGTATGGGAGTAATTGCATGGTAATTAGTCTTTTAATGACATAGTGGAAGTGGTTGGCTTGGAATTTTTGAAATTATTAAATGTTTTAAAGGTTAAAATGGTAAATAGGTAATTAAAGTTAAGAACAATAAAACAAAAACCAAAATTTTCTTTCCTTTCATCTTCTTGCCGAAAATTTAGAAATAAAAAAATTCATTTTTATGGGTAGACATTCGTCCAAGCTTCCTTTGTCAATTAAGGTACAGTTTTGACTCGATTTTTAATGATTTCTACGTTTTTCAGCTCGTTGCAGCTAAATCTAGCTAGCCCGTACCTTCGTTTTTGAAACTGTTATAGATTTTGAATAATTTCATTGTTGAATGCTTGGTTGTTTAGATGTTTTATGATATATTACTAATGTTTGAAGCTAGATTAACAAGTTTTATAAAGTGATTTTTGACAAAAATGTCAATTAAGGACTAAATTGAGAAAAATGTAAAATTCATGGTTAAAAGTGTGATTATTTTGAAAATATGGGCTTTTATGAAGCTATACAAAACCCATCTAGCATGGGTTGTCCTTAAATTTCATGAATTTGCAATTTTACGAGATAAGGACTAAATTATAAAAATGTAAAATATAAAAGGTAAAAGTGTAATTTTTCCAAAATATGTATAAAGTGTCAAATTGAATAGAAATTAAGTTAATTTGCTGAATTTGATATATTATTTAGATCAAGATAAGTCGAGATCGAGCTTAGATCAGGGAAAAAGGAAAAATGGACGAATAACCAAAAAATTCCACCTAAGCAACTTGAGGTAAGTTCGAATGGCTAGAATCGAACTATTAATATTTGTAATTTTTTAAAATGAATTTGTATAAGTTGAATGACTAACCCAATTGAAATTCAAATTACTAATTATATGATTAAATTTCTGTTTACATGAATGAAAGTGAAATGCTACAATTGTTATATCTATTACATGGATTTGGTATGATAATATGCATTAGGCATGCGAATTAAGTATTTAAATTTATGTACTTAATTGAATTGAATATATATATGGTTTGAGGAATTGAATTATTGATCATTGAATGCTTAAATGATGAAGTTGGATAATTACTGAGCCCCGCTTGAACCGTAAGAATTTGTTAGATACGAGTGACATGTCACTAGGGTTACCGATTTGGTCTAGCTCCTACATTTTTTGCAGACTCACCACAGCTCGTATGAGCTTACTGATATATTAGCTCGTAAAAGCTTACTGTTTTTAGCTCATTGGAGCTTACCGTTTCAACTCTTATAAGCTTATTGTTCAGTTCGATAAAGCTTACAGTTTCAGCTCAATAGAGCTTACTGTTTATCAACTCAGGATGAGCTTACTGATTATGGCTCGAAAGAGTGGAAATGATAATGAATTGATGGATTTTCGATAAATACACTTAGTGTGTACCACCCGACTATCTATCCATATTCTACGTAGTTCAATAGGCACAATTACTGTTACTGATCATATGAATAAGATATGTGTTTATATGGATGAATTACTGTTAATATTGATGAATTACTGTTAATACGGATGAATTACTATTATTACTGATGAGCTACTATTTATACAGATGAACTACTGGTTATATGAATGTATTACAGTTTATACGAATAAAAATGAATTGCCATAATGTTATGTGAATTACATGGCATTGATGATTTTATAAGCTTATGCATTTAGAAAATTTGGTTGGATTGTATTGAAATGGTAATGTAGGTTATAGTGTCGTACGAACAAATGTTATATATATGAATTGAGATATAGGTGGTTTAACCACATATATGCCTATTAGTGTGCAAAATACAGAATATTCGATGTTATTTCCATGGTTCAACGGAGAAGATAACGGTACGAGAATTGATATGATGATATGAACCAGTTCTTTTATACGTGACATGCTCGACAAATAAGTGATATTTTAATAATTTCATATGATATGTAAGTGAAAACCAATGAATACATTCAGGAATTGCCAGGTTGTTATTGTATTACCTATTGATTTTGATAGAGTTGATTTATATGTCCTCATGTTTCTCTAGTTCTGAATTAATTGTTAAATTGTATATAGTACATACTAGTCATACTAGCTTACTAAGCTTATTAGCTTACTGTGCTTATTTTCCGTATTTTATAGTGATTTGAAAGCTCGCTTGAGTTGGAAGTCATAGAAGATTTCATCACACTATCCAGGAGTTGATTTGGTATTTGTGAACTCTTTGAAATTGGTAACATGGCATGTATAGGCTAGTTGATGATATGAGATATATGTATTATTTTAGCTATTAAAGTTTATATGCATTAATGTGTTTAAGCCATGTGATTTGGCTTAACTTGGTTAAATATTGGTTATGTATATGTGTACTAATTATAGCATGTTTTGGCAAGTAGTTGATGAGATGAAGATATGCAAATTGTTTGAATTATTGAATAGATTATATGCATATATTGGCTTACAAGTCATAATGGTTTGGTATGTGTTTGATGGCACAAATGGTATTAATTTGAGTATATAGATGCTTGGATTTTTAAATGGCACATAATGTGTTTTTGAAATGGTTGTTTTGGCTGCCAAATTGAATGAGAGTATGGTGTTATATGTATGCTTATAGGTGATTGAATTTGGGTGAAGAAAAGTGGCTTAAATAAGCCTATTTCTTGACCACAAGGTTGAGCACATAGATGTGTGACTCGACCGTGTGTCTACTAAAGCTTAGTTAAAATAAGTCAGTAAGTAACATGGCCTAGACACACGGGTGTGTCTATTGGCTATGTGTGTTGCACACGAGCTGACACACGAGCGTGTGGTCGGCCGTGTGACCCAAGTCAATATGTATGCCCTGTTTTCACACGACCTACGACACGGGCGTGTTTGGTGGCCATGTAAGACACACGGCCTAAGCACACGAGCGTGTGACCTTTGTATTCAAGAAAATTTTCTGAGTTTTCCAAAAGTTTTCAAATATTATCGGTTTAGTCCCAAACTTCTTCCAAGCATGTTTTAAGATCTCATAAAGCCTTATAAGGGACAATATAATTGCATATGAATGATGTATGTGTTTGAATGTTTAAATGTTTAAATGTTTAAATGTATGAGATATGTATATGTTATGATGTGATAGTTCGGTAATACCTCGTAACCCTATTCCGGCAACGGATAAGGATTTGAGGTGTTACATTTATTGGCATCAGAGCTACGATTTAGTCGTTTCCAGGACTAACGTAGCATATGTGAGTCTATTTATACATGTCATATTTAACCTGTAATAGTGTGATATCTCCTGACTCTGATGAGAATTGTTTTAATTAGACAGACGTGCTTTCCAACCGAGCTAATTCAGATAATACTGAATGTGGTACTCAAATACTTGAGTAAAATATGTTTATGATGAGTCGAAACTCATAAAGGTACGAATGGTAGTTTATAATATTATGTTATTGATAAATGTTATGTCATATGCGAGTATATGTAAAAGTCAAATTATGAGGCTTTACGACCTTCACCCCCTTACCAGTAGAGAGTTATAATGAAATTTACCAGATTTGGATTAAATAAGTTCCCAAGTGTGAAATCAAAGAGTTCAAAGATTGAATGATTTATAACGTCGTCAAATATGTGAAAGGGTCAGCAAATAAAGACAGTTCTAGAAGAGATAGTAGATTGCTCAGAAGATCATTCGGATTACGCAATGTCATTGTTAAAGAAGAAATTTACTTCAGTTAACTGAATTATTCAAGTATGTTAATTAAAGAATGTATTACCAAAATTTCTTCTAAATTGATTTTCATTGATGGATGAGATAATGTGGGATTAGTGATGACAGGATTAGACAGTGAAATAATGTTTGAATTGTACTGATAGCTGATTGCAGCGATTATAGTTGAAGTAAATTGCGATGATTTCTTCTGGGTATTCTATGTATTCATCTATCTTCGGAGTATTCTATATTTATCTGGTATTCTATTACATTGTGTCGATAGAAGGTCGATGGAAAAATCTGTATGATGTTGGTATTCTGTTTCTATTGGCTATTGTTTTGTTGAATATACATGAAGATCATATTGCTTCTGTTACCATTGATTCCATTGCATATGAGTGATGCTTTACTTCTGGATTTTCTCTAGGACATCATCAAGATATTTACCATCTGATATGGGTGCTTTCTCAAAAAGTTCAGTATAGTATTATATTTGGGATTACAGTATCTCAACTTTCTTATGATTTTATATGGTTATCTATGAAAGATATTTATTGAATGGATATAATTATATTTACTTCAATTATAATTTCTGGTTTGATCATAGTAACGTTGCTATACAAATCTCGGATTTATAGAGGTCGTGATTCTGCATTGGTTGTTATTGGAACTATATTTGATTTTCACTTTTGTTTCAGACTGCATTATTGATAGTAGAGATCGACTCATTTGTTTAATCTGATTGAGATATCCACTTGAAAGGTAATTGAATTTTGGGTACTTGAGTTTATCTGTAGGTTCAGAAAATAAATCTTGTACACTCACGGGTGAACAGACGAGTAGTCTGAATGAAGAGTTCGTATTCTAGAGGACATGGTGTAGAATTATAACTATCGAATCAGATCTAATTCAGAAATGATATTGTAAATTAAAGTTATTCTGATGGAGAAAGTTATTGCATTTGTGAATTCTGAATGGTTTGATACTTGCTAATAAAGTTATTAACGATAGAAGGATTTTGGATTAGCGATTGATTATCATCTGAGGAAAGTGATTGTAGTCACAGGTATTGAGAGCATAAAATCTTTATTTGCTTTACGGGTATTGAGTGTAGTTACTTTATCAGAAGGTGATTCGATATTAGCTAAGTTAAAAATCTAAATCGATGTTTATTCAACAAGTTTGTGGGACTTGGAAATAAGGCAGTGAATTGCAAATTAAAAGAGTACAATGGGAGACGTATTCTAATTCAGAGTTTTTGATTAGAACTAATGATTACTTGTTGTTCCAAAATAGAGTTTGAGTACCAAGAAATCCATAGATTTTTCAGTGATTAATGCACGAAGCTCACAATAGTAGTTTGCCTGTTTTTCCAGGAAAAGAAGATGATTAATGATCTAAAATTGTTGTATCGATAGATAGGTGTGAAACGAGACATTTCTAACTTTACGCTTAGAAGTTTAAAGTATCAGCAAGTTAAACTGATTGTTATGTACCTTCAAGACTGTTACAGTCTGAGATGATATCTAAGTGAAATGGGATAATATTACGATGGATTCTGTATTGGGATTTTTCTTATCACCGAAAAAGAAAGATATTATCTAGATTACTGTCGAATGTTTAAAAAGTTTGTATATTTATTTCTATACGTACAAATTTCTCTTTTGATAAAATTGTTGAGTTGTACATTTCATAGATTTTCATATTATACAGTGTGACAGTCTCTATTATTTGGGAACCCGAGGTTTATAGTGTGATTCAGTAGAAAACTATAGTAAATTTTGGGTGCAAGGTTGAGTTCTAATACCGCATTTCCTCCTCGAACTGAAGGATAAATATGAGAAGTGATTCAAATTTTCTAAAATATATTTTTCTACTATGTTTTATAACTTGAAAGCAACTGAGAAAGATATTTACTGTTGGTTAAATTTATATAATAATAGTTATGAGATGAATATTAAGATAGCATTGTATGAGTATGGTATGGTTGCAATTACTGAACTCTGTTATACTGGATCGAATTATGATAAAAGGAATTACGGGTTCAACTTGATTAAAAAGGCTGAAGAGAAATTGAAAGTAATTCACGACAGTCTAAAAGCAGTTTTAGATTGACAGAAAACATATGCGGATTTTATACATTAAAGCATTGAATTTTAGTTAGAAACTAAATATTTGTGAAAGTATTGCAGTGGAAATAGAATTTCTCGATTTAGCTATAAGAGAAGTTGAGTTCATAATTCATCGGCTGTATGGGATTATCATTAGAACTTGAGAAGATTCGTAATGTGTTTCTTATATATATGATTTGATGATACAAATAAGATCATTTGTCTATAATATCTCTTTCAGAAGTAGAAACTCAGCTTGATATGACGTATATCAAAGAACAAATAAAAAAATATTAGCTTGTTAGATTAAAGAGTTGAGAAATTTGTACCTATGTGAGAAATCTTTAATCTATTCTCTGATAAGATTTTCGGGGATAAAAATCCCTAAGGGGGGAGAGTTGTAACAACCCGTTTTTAGGGTTAATCAGAATTGTGATTTTGGGACCACAATCCGAAGACATAATATTTATTTTATTATTTTAATAAGTTTTATAGCATGATGGAATGATAGTATAACAATTTAGTTAAGAAATTTTATCGTTTAAATACTTAATTCGATAAAAAAGACTAAATCGCATAAAGTGTAAAATTAGGGTTCTACTTGTTAAAAGCACTATATGGCTATCAACTTGAAATATGGGAGTACTTGAATGGTAATTATTCCTTTAATGACATAGTGGAAGTGGTTGGCTTCGTATTTTTGAAATTATTAAATGTTTTAAAGGTTAAAATGGTAAATAGGTAATTAAAGTTAAAAACAATAAAACAAAAACCAAAATTTTCTTTCCATTCATCTTCTTGCCTAAAATTTAGAACAAAAAACAACCATTTTTAGGGCTAGACATTCAGCAAAGCTTCCTTTTCAATTAAGGTATGGTTTTGACTCGATTTTTAATTACTTCTACGTTTTTGAGCTCGTTGCAGCTTAATCTAGCTAGCATGTACCTTCATTTTCGAAACTGCTATAGCTTTTGAATGATGCCATTGTTGAATTATTGGTTGTTTAGATGTTTTATGATAGATTATTAATGTTTGAAGCTAGATTAACAAGTTTTATAAAGTGATTTTTGACAAAAATGTCAATTAAGGACTAAATTAAGAAAAGTGAAAAATTCATGGTTAAAAGTGTGATTATTTAGAAAAAAAATGGGCTTTTATGAAGCTATACAAAATTCGGCTAGCATGGGTTGCCCTTAAATTTCATGAATTTTCAATTTTACGAGATAAGGACTAAATTGTAAAAATGTAAAATATAAGGGGCAAAAGCGTAATTTTGCCAAAATATGTATAAAGTGTCAAATTTAATAGAAAGTGAGTTAATTTCCTGGATTTGATATATTATTTAGATCAAGATAAGTCGAGATCAAGCTTAGATCGGGGAAAAAGGAAAAATGGACGAATAACCGAAAAATTCCATCTGAGTAACTTAAGGTAAGTTCGAATAGCTAGAATCGAACTATTAATATTTGTAATTTTTTAAAATTAATGTGTATAAGTTGAATGAATAACCCAATTGAAATTTGAATTACTGATTATATGATTAAATTTCTGTTTACATGAATGAAAGTGAAATGCTACCATTGTTATATATGTTACATGGATTCGGTATGATAATATGCATTAGGTATGCGAATGAGTATTTAAAATAATATGCATTAGGTGTGCAAATTGAATATTTAAATGTATGTACTTAATTGAATTGAATATATATATGATTTGAGGAATTGAATTATTGATCATTAAATGCTTAAATGATAAAGTTGGATAATTACCGAGCCCGTTTGAACCTAAGAATTTGTTAGATACGAGTGACATGTCACTAAGTTTATCAATTTGGTCGAGCTCCTACATTTATTGTGGACTCACCACAGCTCATATTAGCTTACCGATATATCAGCTCGTAAGAGCTTATTATTTTTCAGCTCATTGGAGCTTACCGTTTCAACTCGTATGAGCTTACCGTTCAGCTCAACTGTTTATCAGCTCAAGAGGAGCTTACCGATTATGGCTTGAAAAAGAGAAAATGATAATGAATTGATAGATTTTCGATAAATACACTTAGTGTGTATCACCTGACTATCTATCCATATTCTTCGTAGTTCAACGGGCATAATTACTGTTACTGATCATATGAATAATATATGTGTTTATATGGATGAATTACTCTTATTACTGATGAACTACTATTTATACGGATGAACTACTGGTTATATGAATGAATTAAAATTTATACGAATAGAAATGAATTGCCATAATGTTATATGAATTACATGGTATTGATGATTTTATATGCTTATGCATTTGGCAAATTTGGTTGGATTGTATTGAAATGGTAATATAGGTTACAATGGCGTACGAACAAATTTTATATATGTGAATTGAGATATAGGTGGTTTAACCACATATATGCCCATTAGTGTGTAAAAACAAAATATTCGATGTTATTTTCGTAGTTCAACGGAGATAACAGTATGAGAATTGAAATGATGATATGAATCAGTTCAGGAATATGTGACATGCTCGAAAAATAAGTAATATTTTAATAATTTCATATGATATGTAAGTGAAAACCAATGAATACATACAAGAATTACCAGGTTGTTCTTGTATTACTTGTTGATTTTGATAGAGCTGATTTATATGTCCTCGTGTTTCTCTAATTCTGAATTAATTGTTAAATTGTATGAAGTACATACTAGTCATACGAACTTACTAAGCTTGTTAGCTTACTCTGCTTATTTTTCGTATTTTACAGTGATTTGAAAACTCGCTCGGGTTGGAAGTCATAAAAGATTTCATCACACTATCCAGGAGTTGATGATATGAGATATATGAGTTATTTTAACTATTAAAGCTTATATGCATTGATATGTTTAAGCAATGTGATTTGGCTTGACTTGGTTAAATATTGGTTATGTATATGTGTACTAATTATGGCATGTTTTGGCAAGTAGTTGATGAGATAAAGATATGCAAATTGTTTGAATTATTGAATAGATTATATGCATATATTGGCTTACAAGTCATAATGGTTTGGTATGTGTTTGATGGCACAAATGTTATTAATTTGAGTATATAGATGCTTGGATTTTTAAATGACACATAATGTGTTTTTGAAATGGTTGTTTTGGCTACCAAATTGATGACAGTATGGTGTTATATGTATGCTTATAGGTGATTGAATTTGGGTGAAGAAAAGTGGCTTAAATAAGCCTATTTCTTGTCCACGCGGTTGAGCACACGGGTGTGTGACTCGACCGTATGTCTATTGAAGCTTAGTTAAAATAAGTCAATGAGTTACACGACCTAGACACACAGGCGTTTCTACTGGTCATGTATGTTACACACGGGCTGACACACGGGCTTGTGGTCGGCCGTGTGACCCAAGTCAGTATGTATGCCCTATTTTCAAACGACCTAAGACACGGGTGTGTCTGGTGGCCGTGTGAGACACACGACTTGAGGAGAAGGGTGTATGACCTCTATATTCAAGAAAATTTTTTAAGTTTTCCAAAGTTTTCAAATATTATCGGCTTAGTCCCAAACCTCTTCCAAGCATGTTTTAAGATCTCATAGAGCCTTATAAGGGAAAATATGATTGTATATGAATGATGTATGTGTTTGAATGTTTAAATGTATGAGATATGTACATGTTATGATGTGATAGTTTGGTAATACCTCGTAACCCTATTCTGGCAACGGATACAGATTTGGAGTGTTACAATAAGTGCGGGTTCTTTCCCTAATCCCTTTGTTTTATGCCAAACTTAATATAGTGTTCTTATAATAACCTGGAAATTTTCTTCTTATGGCTTAGCTCATGCTTGAACCCTTCTTCTAAAGAATACCCATTTACTGACAATCTCATTTTTTGTCTTGAACTTGAGATTTGGCTGATACTTAATCACCCTGTTCTTTATGGTCTTGTACTCATAAAATAGTATCGTAATACTTCTCCACTTCAGACCATTCTACTGAGATACTCCTTGCAATAGAAAGTTCTTGGTAGACAAGCTCTTCCTTATATTTCCTTTGACGGTTTCCACGTTTGATAGTCCCAAGTGGACTTCCCTCTTAAAAGAGTCTTAGGCGGACTTTCAGTTTTCTAGCGACATCCTTTTCAACATCACTTCGGATTTCAAATCTAATAAACCATTTCGTAAGCACTTAGCTAGTGATGGTTTTATACCAACTAAGGCGAATACTTATTATAAATACCTTGAAGGAAATACCCTTTCCTTTCACATGTGTCGCGTTTAAACGCTTCTATCGGTTCCTCCTATCTTCACATTTTGGTAGATCCTCCTATTTAGCAAGCTTACTCATGTTTTTAAACGCACCATGTTCATCTTGTCAAACAACTCATTATGCGAGACGCACAACATCCTCTCTTTTTATGCCATGACAGGCTTCCATGTCCACTGTCCTAGCGGACTCCATCTTTGCAATACTTTGTACTTGTTTGCCGCTGTATCATACCATAACTAACCATGGACTTTTATCAAAGAATCAATAAACCCCTTTTGATGTGTCACCTCGAATGACCTATATATCATTTACACAGTGTCACCTCAAAGTACCAATTGATAATCGTTGTCACAATGTTGCCCCGAATGACCAATCGATAACCATTGTCATAGTGTCACCCTGAAGGACCAGTCAATAACCATTTATAGGTTGTTGCTAAACTCGCTTAAATCCCATAACAATTCGTCTATTCCTTCATTACGCCAATTTCCCTATCTTCATCTACCCCATCAAAGTAGCTCCCTCTGAACACCACGTTTTATAAACACACATTTCATGCAAGGTATTGTACTTATTACTATAACATAGAATACATCACTTATCATTACGTTAATACACAAACATTGACATCCAGTGAACATACTTGCAAGAATACACTTACTTACATAGTATTATGCATACACAGCATACTAATTCACAACCATGGAATTAAATAGACTCAGAGCAAACACAGACGCAGATCATACAAGCAACACAACCGTGGAATTAAATAGAAGATAGAGTCCAAAAACTCACCTTAAATCATTTTTCCTTGCCAACTTAGCTTGTCCAAATGGTAAAGCCTTATTTGTCCTGGCAACTAAGCATGACAACCATATATATATATATATATCGGTTAAACCAAAGGCGTTCAAACCTTAAAACCATGAATCCATTATTATACAGAAGCCTTTTAGGAATCCTTACTTCTCTTTTTCTCTAATTCACGAATACAGTGAGACTTAGGAGCATACCAGCTTACTAGATTCTCTATTTTCTAGACTTGAGTCTCATATTTGCCACCCCATGCAAGGGATTCTTTAACTTTCTCTTTTTTCGAGCAACCGAAAAAGATGATGCAGATGAGAAATTATAAATGAAACTGGGAAGAATTTTCCTCTATTGAATAAGGCTTCTCACCCACATATATAACTCTTCTTGCATGGTGACTAAGCCTAAATTAAGCCATCCATCGACAATCATTTTATTTCCCAACCAGTTCCAACTTAATCAAACTAGAATTGAAACTCAACTAATTACCAATCAACCACTAAAATTCCAAATTTCTCAGTAGAGCCTATCAACTTACCATTTTATTCAATTAACTTTTCACTCTCCTTTAAATTCGGGACTTTAGTGAAACTGGGTGTGAGAAAGAATCCATTAAGCATTGAGCGGAGCATAACAAAGATATCAATTTCTATTAAGAATTTTTGTAGTAATATTAACTAATTTTAATTTCTTTGTGGAAATGCTTGTAAAAGGGGAAACGACTAATCTTGGTAAGTTGGGTAGAAGATGGATGGAGAAAAGGCTGAGCTAGGGTTTTGTTTAGGAAAATTTTTGGTGTTATTTTCTAATTGGGCCTTTTAGGTGTAGGCTAATTTAGGAGTTTCTTGGTTTTTTAAGAGCTACTTGTTTTTTTCTTAGGATTGTAAGATACATTTTGGGCTCAACCTTCTAAATGAACAAATTCCCAGATTTAATTGTCAAAAAAAATATAATACAATATAAAAAATAATTTATTGTAACTCGTTATTCATATTTTGATACATGAAATATAAATTTTAAATATTTTTTAGGTTAGAATATGCCATAAGTTTTTGCATTTTACAAAAATTTGGAATTTAATCCCTATACTTTTATTAATTTTTTATTATTTATTTTCACATAGCACAACAAAAGTTATATTTCAATAATTTAATAGATCATTTAAAATTTATTTTTATTCAAAAATTATAGGATTAAGCACTGGGAAAGTTTTCTTCTATTGTTATTTCATAAATACAAGCCAAATTTGTTTAAAGAAAATTAAAAAAAATCTTTAACCCTTGAATGAAGAAGGGAAGGTGTTCAAAATTCAGCATGAAAATTGAAAAAATAAGTGTTGAGGGTTGGGTTGGTGTGTTAAATTAAGGTAAAAAAGTAACTTATGGCCAAAAATTCTTTTGGCTAGTTTCAAGTGCTTATGCGGTTGAATGCAAAATCACTTTTGACTCCAAAAAGCACTTGTTTAGTATTGCTTCTGAGTTTAAAAGTGTTTTTAACTCTTAAAGCACTTTTCATAAGCAATAAGAAATGCAACCTATATCCAACCATTGAACTAAAAATTTGTCGGAACTAAAACACTTTCTTTACGCTTTTCTTTTCTAATGTGTATATGACTCCACCTGAAGGCTTTTGTGGTTAGGTGATCTCCAATCTTCGATGTCATCATAAAATTTGCTAATGGGTGGTACACCTCTCCTGGCTGTTCCTTGGCAATGATGATAAAGACTATGGATTTAGGACTTTTGTTAGTTTTTGATGTTTGAACAAGGGTTAAGTTCTTGTCAAGTTTATTCCTATTCTTTTATCCTTTTCATTTCCTGTTGTTGGTCATTTTTAGCCATTTTTGTTTAGTCCTTTGTGACCATTTTGGTTAGGCAAGTTGCTTCTCCCTTTACTAAAACGAATATGAATGTTGTTATATCGATTTTATGTTTGCGAGTCTTATTGGACCACTTGAAAATCTTGTATTTAATGTTCCTTATGGAATTTCCTTAATCAAAAGTTTTTTATTTCAACCAAAAAAAATTAAAATTTTATGATCCACCCCGTCCAAAATATACCATTCAACTGAGGATCTTTTAAAGCTAAAAATTTACTTAACAAGTAAAACTGAAAATTTATTTTAAGCTTACTTTTTTATTTTTTTAAATGAGAAAATTATTGTATATAATGAAATTTGAACATTTAGGAATTATACACAAAAAGAAAATAAAAGAAAAGAGTGAAACATAAGGAAAGGCTTAACTACTAAATTGACCCCTAAATTATATATTTTTTCTCACTTAGATATCTAACGTTTTTTTTTAGGGGGGGAATGTTAGAAATGGTACCTAAACTATCAATTTTATCTCATTTACGCAAAAAGTGTACAACACACAATAAAAACATGACTTAATTATGAGATAAATTGACAATTTATGTGCCTAACTGAATTGCAGATCAATGTGTTTGCTTTAAAGAGACGGTTGTAGGGCTAAAATTTTAATAGTGTCTATTTGTTTGATTAGATTTAGGATTGTGGAAATTGAATTGACCTGGATGATTGTGGTATGCTTGGATTAGTAAAGGCATGAAATGTTTGAGGACAATAATGGACTAAGTTGGGGGGCTTGCTAATGCTATTGAAAGACATATTTTTACAATTTATTTTAACTAATTTTTTATAAAACTTCTATTAATTTTGACACTTTATTGGTAATTTTCTATGTAAGTACGATATTATTGAAAAACAAATCGAATTGTAAGTTATAAGGAAGATTTGGCATAGGAGCTAAAGTGGTGTTCAAGACTCCTAAAATTTAGTTATTTATTATTTTTATTGGGAAAGATTAAATATGATAAGATTAAATTTATTTTAAGAGCAAATAAAGCTTTTTGCTTGACTTTCGTTATTTTATCCTTTCATTTATATTCAGGTTTTATTTGTAGCATTCTCTAAATCTCATTGATTGTAATAGTGTTATTTTGAGTAAATACGAGTTGAATTTTTCAAAATAAATAAAATGTGATTTATTAGTGTTAGAGGAGAAGGTAGTAAGAGACTGAAGAAACTTGAAAAGATTGATATATCAAGGAATACTAATCTAGGGTATAGAGTAAATTGTGAGGTTTTACAAAGTTTAGGGGTCAAAGTAAGAAGTTTAGTTGTGAAATGTGTAAGAAAATGGAGATAAAATTTTATCAAGAGTAAGTGGATAAGTATGATGAATATATTTTTATTATTGTTATAATTTTTTTATTTTATATTATTATTAAAATAATGATGATATTTTAGAAGAAGTATGGAGAACATTCTCCATCTTCTTTATCCTTTCACATTACCACCATAGAAAGAAAGAAACATTTTCTTTCTTTTACAATTTCATCCTCCATCATTATTAAAGGCCTTTCCAAGCTAAAAATCACCAAATTTTCATGATAAACTTTAGTTAAACTAAATTACCCACAAGCTAGAAAACATAGATTTCAAGTCTGAAGTGAAGTGTTCATACTTGAAGGGAGAAAATCTAGATAATGTAATAAACTAATATTTTAAGAGAAAGACAAGAAAGAAGATGGAGGGAGTGTGACAAAGGGAAACGAGTAGACAAAGCTTGAAGGGAGTATAGTACAAATTTGTAAGTACTTTAAATTCTTTCTTATCTAATTTTATTACTATGATAAATATACTAATAAACATGTTAATGTTATGAATTTAAATATATATTGATAAATAAGTGTTCAATCAAAGAGAATGATAAATGGATGTGTTTATTATTCGTAAGAATAATGGTGTTGAGTAAAGAATTAAATTGAAAAGTTTTAAAAAAATGTTGTATGACTATGAAATTGTGAAAACTAAATTGTATTTGTGATGTATATTGAGTTTATACTAATGTGGAAGTACTTGTAGGCAAGTTTTGAACTTGTGAGATAGATGACATGTCATCAGGATTTTCCATAGTGCGCACGTGCATTTAGCATTTTGGTGCTTGTGTTACAACACTTCAAGCATTTGTGAAAATCTAGCATTTATGTGTTCGTGTAGTTTTTTATTATATTCCGTATATCCTTGTTGTTCACTCAAGTCTACAATGAGCAAAGAGATGATAAATGAATGATAAGTGAGTGAAGAAAGTGTGGTAAGTGAAATGATGCTACTTAACCTTGTTGCTCATATCAATCTTTATCTTTGAGTAATGTTTTGTAGCCATGCCCATTATATTTATTATTTAAGTACTTCCTTATCAATTTGCCATATTAAATTAAAATGTAAGTTAGAATTCCAAATACTTACTACACTTTTGTAAACTTAACGCGTTTATTGTTTTAAACGCGTTTATTGTTTTAAACGTGTAGGTAAAGTTCAGTTGTAAACATCTTTTGGAGTGACTACTCTCAATCACATCTCATCACCAAATGAGCACTTGAAGAGTATGAAACTCATGAATTTTGGTAATTAGAGTGGTATGTACATATGATTAGAACCATTTGAACATGTGTAGTAAATTAGCCAAGTGGTTCCAAAACTATGTCATGCATGCTTGATATGATTTTGTACCTTGAGGGGTACTTTTTTAGGTTGTTCTTATGTAGATGTTGCATGATGCTTGAGTGATATCTTGACATATTTTGAGTTTTACAAGTGTTAAGAGATGTTATGGAATGAATGGTGATAGTGTTGTCTTGATTTTTGGTGATTTAACAGGTATCAGGCAAACTGTCCCCAAGGTTGCAACATCACTAATCAATGTCGTAACACCACTAGCTAGTGTTGCGAAATTGGTTGTGTGTTGGCCCCAGTATTGTAACATTCACATACTAATGTCACGACATTGATCTTGATTACCCTATTTTGACTCAAAAAGGCCTTGAATAGTTCCTGTTTGTAACCAAACTTTAAAACAAGTCTAGAAATAACTTGAATAGCTTCAAATAAGCTCAAATATATTAAAAATGAAGTGTTTAAATAAATTTTCAATTTAAGTGGTTATCATGTCTAAGTGTGATATTCATTATTCAAGATATCGATTTAATCCGAATAAGGGGTGTTACATTTTTTAAAAAATTTTAAGAAAGAAAGCATCAGATTGCTTTAATCTCTGGATTTAGGTTTATTATAATTAATTATTATAACTTGACATTAGATGAATAAATGAAGAGGGGTGGCACAATAACTGCCAAAAAAAAAGCCATTGTTGTTGTTTTATATTTCTTTTCTTTTCAATAAAAAATTCTTTTTAATTTTTTTTGTTCTTTAATTATGAGTAGCTAAATTTATCTAGCTAAAGGTTGATAATTAATTTAAATGTTTGAACAATGAGACTTTGAAATTGCATTTACATTCTACATTTTGGTATTCTTTAATTCTTTGGTTTATGAGGTAGATTCAATAATTTCACAATGTTGTTTTAGCATCAAATTGAGAGGGGCCCTTAGTTCAGTGTTGGACAACATATCATTGGTGAATTCATATGATCCATAATTGTCGTATTTGTTTCATTGAAGGACAAATTGACGTGACCAATTGAGTGAGTGATTGGATCCAAATGGAGTTAATGATCAAGTTTAAACAACCCACATAGTTGAGACCATTGATTTGAGCAAAGTCCTAGTTCGCAAGGCTGTCGAGGAATTAAATCGTGAAAGTTGATTTCAAAGTTATTCACTTGGTAAGGATTAGTTGTCTAGTTGTTCCCGCGATTAATTTACCTACAAATGGGGTTTGAGGTTATTCCTCAATTACTATAATCGATTTATTGATTGGAGGAAAAAAATTCATTATCCAAGATCAGGTCAAAATCATAGTTAAAATCGTGCCTGAGGTTGGAGTTTCCATTTTATTGATTTATCGAGATTTAATTTCTTTATGCTTATTTTTGTTGTGTTTCATTTTTATTTAATATATGTTACTTATTTTTATATTCAGATTTAATCTCTTTCTGTTTCGTACCAGTTGACACAAATTATAGACACGAAAATTACTCAAAAAAAATTAATTATAAAAGATTAAATGAATGGAGCAAATTTAATTTCTTTTAAACATATACTTTTATTTTAGATAGGTTACACGCTCATGAATCGTAATTTCCTCAAAATTAGTGTTATCTTTGCGGTGGTACCATTAAAAATTGAAAATCTATTTTCTCTTCCCAAACCACGGGTAGCTCATATTTCCCCAGGCTTGTACCGAACCAACTTCGACTGTCCATTTGGTCCTCCCAACTTCACCGCTAACTTCCATCGTCTCCACTAGCCTCTCCATTTCATCCATAACATCGATTAGTTGTGCCTCATTTGAAGTTTGTAAATGTTGCAGAGGACATGATTGGAAGCAATGTTTGACAAGACCACAACAGAAACAAATTCATTCGTATTCAATATTCTACATAAAATTCCCAATTTTCACTTTTGACATTAATGGTTTAAACAAATCCCAGCAATTTTACCTCTAGTCGCCCACGTGGTATTAGAGTCCTCCTCCATTAGCTTACCAATCTCCACTAAGACCAATTCTTAAAAGATTCTAGCAGTAACCCCAATAAATGAATTCATAAGAGTGCCGACGTTGTCACTAGATGAAAATTTGGTTTCCATTTCTGGACTATCAAAGTAGTGGTCTATAATTTTTCAAGCCCCCTCATCATAACTTCAATCTGTCTTCAGGTCATTCAAACTTCGCCACATAGAACCCACAACCCAAATCAATGCAATCAAAGTCCCCTTCAAGTTTCCATAAAGTAATCATTCTACCCAGAAGAGTTTCAAAAGCAATCGATTTGCCTATCACCTTAATAATCAGGGCTTGCCGCCAAGGGCTTCGATTTCAAGTCCTTTCCAAACCTTACAGCCCAGATTTTATGACACTATCACTTTCCTCTGCACCTAAATAATACCTAAAACTAATATAATTTCTCTCCAACTCATATATAAAAGTAGAGTATAATACGCTTCAGCGCACTCGAACTTATGTTCTCCTGTATTAATAACAATATCCATACCAATCAAATTAAAAGTCAATAATTATTGACATGATGATTTACGAACAAAAAGAATAAGTATGAATGCTATTTTTAAAAAAGAAGAGTACGGTTTCAATCCTTCGTGCTAAATTAATTTGATGAAATATTTACATCTAATTGAAACTATTGCATTTAAAAAAGATGAAAATGGAAATTTCAAGAGCTTATTTACAGTTTCCATTTTCAAGCTCAATCCTACTTTTATAGCATTTACAACAGATTGCATAAAACAGTAAGCTCAAAGCACTGGCAATGGCTAAAAGGCAGTAAAGTTTGTCAAGCCTATCCTCCCTCATGTCATCCGAGAACCAGCTTTGTCTTCCTCCCGAACTCGTAAATGCTTCGATGACCGATATCATCAAGGCGCTAAGGAAACTTCCGACGCCAAAAACGCTGGTATATAGAGCGAATCCCATCGTCCGCATACGGACTGGTACTTCGTTATAGAAGAACTCTTGCATGCCAACCACAGTGAAAATGTCTGAAATGCCTAAAAGAACATACTGAGGAAGTAACCAAAAGATGCTTAATGGCACCGTTTCAGATTCCTGGACGCCAGTTTCCCTGCTGATCTCGAGCCTCTTCGTTTCAACGACTGCAGCGATGATCATAGCGATGACAGAAAGGAACATCCCGACTCCCATCCTTTGCATTACACTAATACCTTTCTCGTTACGAGTAACCATCTTTGTGATCGGGATGAAAACTTTGTCGTATAAAGGCATCAAGAGGATTATAGACAATGTAATAGCGCTTTGTAGCGTAGCGGGAGGTATGATGAAGTTCTTCCCGATGTTTCGTTTCATTGTCATCCCTTGTTTCGTAAAAAACGTAGCAGGCTGTTGGAAAATTACTGCAAACACTAGAAGCATCGTCCATATAGGCAAAAGTCGGAGCACTATTTTCGCGTTTTCAATTAGATGAGTATTGGATTCAGACTCAAGATTTAAATCCGAGACCTCATTGATGCAAACCTTTTGATCGCAAAGAGGTCTCTCTTCAAGCCTATAAACAAGTTAGAAACTTAGAATCACCCTCAAAGCTCATGCATATAACTAAAGCATCCTTGAAATCGAATAAGAAAAACTCACTCTAGCTCGGCCATATTGGACTTGTCGTTTGGCAAGGCGATTCCACCATTGATTAATCTCGATGCCATCATTTTGATGACTCGAAGCATGTTGGGAAAGTGTTTATTGTACATGGTTCGGTCCGGTTTATGAGCGTAGGTCCGATTACCGCATGTGAAAAACACGACCGATATAACCATGGCAAACATGGGGATGGCAAAACCGAGTACCCAACCTAAGGTATCTTGGATGTAGGACATAAGGATTACACCCAAGAGGCTGCCACTACAAACACCAAAATACCACCATTGGAAAAATAACCCCTTTTTTTTGGAGGTTTTTTTGTCATCAATTGTGCATGGAAGTTCATCATCATGGTCCAATTGGTCGGCTCCAAAGGCTTGCAGTGATGGGTTATATGCACCTTGGCCTAATGAAATCAAACAAAGGGACCAAAAGAGGAAGGCTGAGGAACTTGTGGTGCTTGGAGGTGTATATGTCCATAGCAAAGCTGTTGATGCCACTGCTCCAAGGCCCTTCAATTACAAAAGAAGAAAAAACTTTGTTACTTGGATCCATACGTGGGTAATTAATACTGGCATGTTTTCTCTTTGTTACTTTTTGATATTTTTTAAATATATTTGGAGGGTGATGTTTAGCGATGATACTCATATGGGCGGAATAAATTTTTGTCCACCTCAATCTCGATTAAATTCATCAATCTCCAACTTTATTTAATGATTCCGACTCCAAAATCATATATCCCAATTTCATCCGTTTGAAAATTTTATATCATTTTACGAAAGTGAAATTAAAAATATTATAATAATAATATATTAAAATACTATAAATACTGTCGTACTAAAAGTCACACTGCATTTTGTCCACGCTACTAAAAAATGGGTAAATTTTTATCCATTAAATTAAAGAATAAGTTGGTTCTTTTGTTAAAATTCTATCTATTTTTGCTGTTAAAAACTAATCTTTATATGTTAATATAAAGTGTACGTGAAATACCACATGTTAATGTGGGATTATTCTATCAACTATTATAATCTTTAAGAACACAAATGAATAAAATTTTAAAAAAATTAATTTATTTTTTAATTTAATATATAAATACTAATAGAAGAGACCATAAAATTTGACTCATTGGAAACGGGCTTCCATACTACTTTTTACTATTAAAAGTATTATAAATTAAAAGAAAAAAGAATTAGTAACTATAACAAGAGAAATAGATTTTAGGTAAATCATATCTCGATCCAAGTCCGAAAATTTTATTAAAATATCTGATTTGCCCCTCTTTAGAATCCAATTTTCAAAGAAAAGTAAACACCCAAAGTCGGATGACATTTTAATCATATCGTCACTCTCCTATCCAATTATAGGTACTTAGAGAAACATCAAGAATGAAAATTAAGTGGAAGTGATTAGTCAGGATCCAACATTGTTTGGTGCCTAGTGGTGAATTCCAATTGCCTTTCATTGATAATAAACAAACCCAAGGATGTTGAAGTACTGCAATTATTATCACAACCCAAAACCAGAAAAATGAAGAACATAATTTAAGAAGAGATTTGACTCACCAAAACATAGAGGAAAGAGGAGGTCAAGATGGTTGAATACCTATCCCAAAATGAGTCAGCCAAGGGTGCTACCAACAATGGTACAATTGAAGTAAACCCACACCAACTGTTCACTGTTTTGGCAGCTGAAGAATTGCTCATCTTCACTACATCTGTAAGATATGTCACTAAATTTGATGCCACCCCTTTAAAAGCAAACCTCTCCATGCCAGCAATCACTGCAAAAATCTTAAAACTTACAGAAATGGAAGCTAGCTAAATTAAGAAATAGGGGAAATATGCAAAAAGAAATGGTTACCTATAAGAAGAACACATGATTTACTAAGTCCTTGAGCTCTTCCTTCTTCAGCCATGTTTAAAGACAAAACAACCTGCTTGAGTGAAATTGAAATACCTCTTTGAGTTTATAAAAGCTAGCTCTTAATTAACTGCAGAAATCGAACACCCGAAAATCTGACATATAAACATAAAATATAAACTTCTGAAAACTTCTTTAAAAAAAAACTATAAAATTAGAAATATTTATATTGAAATAAGAGGCTTCTTTTTCCTTACAGAAAGCTATGAAAGACTTTTGTTTATGTTGAGTCATGCGACACTAACACAGTGGATATACTCAAAAGCAAAGTAAGATCCCAATAGCAAAGCTCGTGTTATTGAAGAAAGAAAATAGTTTAAATAAATAAAAATTAACCCACTTTCAGTTTTGGGGTTACCAAGAAAATGCAGGAAAAACTGATTTAGCAGTTAAAATTCGATGAAGCAAACACGTCTGCTTCATTGACACATGGAGTTGAATAGGTAAGCCAGGTAATCTCAGATATATGAAGTTCCCAATGTTGTAAGCAAGTAAAAAAAGCAGTTAATTATGGGTATTGAGGATTAATATCGAGCTCATCCAAGAGGATTCCATTGATATATCGATGGGGTGCTTATTCAAGATGATTCCTTTGATATAGTGATATGATGTTTATTTACTTCCCAAATAATTTGGGTTTAAATCATCGTCGTAGAAGAATAATAATTCTATTACCATGACGAGTTGTGCTTTTAAGGGTTTTTAAGAAGATTAAACTTTGCTTTTTTGTATTTTGTGAAATTTGTGTTGTATTTTAGTTTGATTGCTTTTATATTCTATATTTTTCAAATTTTAAACTTCCACTCATCACTAAATTATAATTATTAAATTAACAAAGTTAAGTTCTACTATTTCTGAAAGAGTAAACTACAAAAATAGTCACTTTTATTTACCTCAGGTTGTATTTTAATCATTTATATTTGAAATGTTATATTTTAATCACTTATGTTAATATGTTGTAACATTTTAGCCACTGAGTCGTTAATTGTCAATAACGGTGTAACGGTAAGCTGACGTGGCACGTTAAATCATCATTTTAAACAAAAATTTTAGGTTAAATTATACAATTTATCACCATATTTTTTTCTTTTATATTCTTTTAACTTTCCTTTTTTTTTCCTTTACTTTTCATTCTCTTATGCTTCTCCATTTGTTTTCCTCCCTTCTTCATCTCTTTTAACATAGTTTCTTTATTTCTTTCATTTGTTAAAGCTTTTTTAAGTTTATGAAAAAATAAAAGGCAAAATTTGAAACCAAAATAAAACTTGTTTCACATATTCTCACCCCACAATTACAAACATTCATCGTCCATCATCGCTTTAACGAACCAATTTGGATCTCTCAATGACCTAGACCACAAGTTTGTCTCACTGAAAGACCTTGCTAGTCGGGACTTATGGCAGTCCACCCTAAACAAAGTTTATCGAGCCCGTTCCTAACCTCCTAATCAACTCTCACGACCACCTTATCGATCTTACCTACAACATTCTCTCCCTCTCGGAACTACATTGTTTCATGGATTCTTCAAATGATTTCTACACTATCAATGACTAAAACGACCATCATATGAAATTTACCCTCAACTTTACCCAAACCAATTTGGTTCCATGCTCCCTTTTCTCTCTTTAGTTCATTCATGCTTGTCTTCCAATCAAGCTTGCCTGGGAATATCCAAGAAGTTTTAGATCAATTTTATCGTTTGCTTTATTTTATTCGTCAGAAAATAAAAGAAAAAGAAAGAATAATCTACACAATTCTACAAAATTTTGGAAATGGAAAAAAATTGTTTTGAATATAAATAATTCAATTTATGTTTAGATTTGATTAAGGATATAATTTTTTTTATATTGATTAGTTAGATCCAGTTTTTGTTTCAAAATTAGGTTATATTCAAATTGAGATTTGATTAAGAATGATTGATATTCAGTTTTGAGTGAAATCAATTTAGGAATCATGTGAAAGAAATAAGGACTTAGTTTATTTGATGGAAAAAGATCATGTTTCTGTCTGCAGTGAAGAATATGAGAAAAGAGAAAATTAAAGGGGAAGAAGAAATGGAAAATAAAGAAATAAAAATGAAAATTAAATTTTTCAAAAAAATAAAAGTATAAGGACTAGTTTTAAAAAATGTAAAATATAGAAAAACTACGTTAAAAGGAATGGAGAAGGGATGAAAACAAAGAGAGAAGGGGAAGAGAATGAAAAAAAAAGGGGAAAGTTCAAAGAATATAAAAGGAAAAAAAATTAAATTGCTCAAAAAAATAAGGACCAATTGTATAATTTAACCTAAAATTTTCGTCTGAAATGATGATTTAATGTGACACGTCAGCTTTTTGTTACACCGTTAAGGCAATTAACACTCAGTGACTAAAATGTTACAACACAACAACACAATTGACTTAAACGTAACATTTCAAACATAAGTGACTAAAATGTAACCTGAGACAAAAAAAGTGACTATTTTGATAGTTTACCCTTTCTGAAATATGACGTGTTAAACATTTATCATCATGTCAACTTGTTATTTCTACATATTACTCACTAAAAATCCAATTAATGGATTAACGATTGTCATTTGCATCTTGACTAAAATTTCAAATTTTGAAAAGTATAAAGACTTAAAATGATTCAGTTGGAGAACATGGACCAAATCTATAATTGTATGCATGATACAAGACTAGTAATTGAATTTAATAACACAGATTTAATTGCTTCTATTTGGGTCAGAGCTAAAATTTAAAATTTTGAAAAATGAAAGAACTAAAATTGCCCAATTCAAAAAGTACAGAGACTATAATTGATCAAATTAAAATATAGGGATTAAATCCATAATTTATGTAAAAAGACTAATAACAAAATTTAACTTTTTAAGAAACCTTCAACCTTTGTCATTTAGTGGTTAAATTCAGAGAGCACTACACTATTTATTTTAAGAACATATTTAACTAGTGTAATTTGAGAGTAAATTGTTTATTCATAAAAATTGATTTTACAACCCTCAATAAAAGAGGTTAAAGGTTGAGAGAATTCACATCAAGTATGCAAGATTATGGTTACAACAATCTTTGCATTGTATGAGTTTAAATTCATGCTTTTATTGAGACTTATTAATGAATTCAACTTTGAGTAAGTTCTCAAATCCATAGATGGTTCATCAAAGTGCATAAACATCTCGTGTCCTTTGATCTTTTGTTCGTGGTTTATTGTTCCATTCTTGACTTAGATTGTTCACTAAACTGTTAGAAGAATATTTATGAAAAGTAGTTTTAAATACACAGTAAAATTTTAAAATTTTTCATCAAACTAGATCTTGGTTGTTTTTTTCATAGTAACAAGTCCCATCAAATTTAGTATATGTGCTTCCGAGCTAAAGAGATATGACGAATCTAGAATCTAGTGTCCAAATCCTTCTAACTTTAGACTAAATGATCTTCTTTGTTATTTTAAAACCTTCGGATGCTTAGAGAGTGGATTCTATTCAAAGAACCAAATACAAGATGAAAATTGAGACTTCCTTGTGGGGAAAGTTGACTTTCTGTAGGAAAAAATCCAAAATCGAAAATTCAATCTTTTAAATTTGAATTATAATTTCTAAGAAGTAAGTAATTATAATCTCACAAATTTGAACAAGTATTCATGAGAAATAAAATTTATTTGAGTTTAAGAAAATAACCCAAATAAAATTTTCACTAAAATTCAACAGAGTATCATCATATATTTCCCTCCTATTTTCAACAGCCTCTACTCCTTATATATAGAAAAAAATTGAAAAGAGTTCTACTAGAATAAGAAGAGGAAAAATAATAAGGTAGGTGACAAGCATAGGGATTTCCTCTCTCTCTATACCATTCACTTACTATTAATTGGTTTCCCTAGGCTTTTCATGTATTGGGTATAATTATAAGTGCAAGCTAGTTCTAAATTAAATCAAGTTAAATTAAGGTCATATAATTATCCAACAAAATTATTTGCTCAACCTAATTCTATTTCTATTAAAGTCATTACGACTTTACTATACTAAAATCTACGAATAAATAAATTTTATTGTCCTATTTAGTAAAACTACGATGACCAATAATTTGATTTTCATTTTGGACTCAAATATTTAATTACATTCAATTAAATAATAATTTGGAGAAATTAAATTAATTTTGAAGTCATCTCTTGCTCCTTTGAGAAAATGTATTTACTCTGAATACTAACTCATGCAATCTTTTTCTCATATATTGTTTTTCATCATTCATCATAATGGTTCTTATTTGCAATCCCTTTAAAGTTGTACTGAGCTAGAGAAAAGACTAATCAGACATATATAATTAAGACTTAAATAATTTGTAATTAAGTTTAACACTTTATTTATTAATTACAATTTTTTAGTCATGGAGTCAATCCACTAAAAGTATCATGACTGATTCCCCCATTATATACCATTTCGAAAGCAACTAAGATTTTATGCTTTTGCCTAATGACCTTGTCATTTGTGTGTAACCCTCATAGGATATCTTTGATCTATTTAGGTTTAATTCATTCTCCTAATTAGATTATATTTTATCTCATGGTCACCATTGCATCTTTCATGATGAAAAAGATCATTGTAGACAAATAGTAATGATAACGATTCGTCACTAACAAATGACCCGTGGCTACGTTCCTTTCTCATAATTCATGCAATGCTAGTGAGAAGATATCACTTACTCTTTAACTGATTTATGAATTCTACTATTCTAAATGTAGTCATGCTATACATAAGTCATACACCCAATATATTAACTTTCAACTCTAATGCCAAAAGCTTTCAAAATGTCAAAGTACATAACAATGTAGACATGGTCAATCATTTACTCAGGATTAATGTAAGTCACACCACAAATGTCACACAATGAATGTCATAAGTGAATAAATTCATAAACAAATCTAGGATAAATTCTACATGCGTCTAGTTCAATATATTGTCAATCCAGACAATCATACATATGTCTTTACTTTTGGAAGACAAATCCTCTGATACCCATGATAAGGTATCTCTCTAATTAGACTTATAAACAACATAATAGTCCTCATGAATCAATTGTTCATTTTGATTCTTATAGGCTAAGAAAAATTTAGAATACCTACTAGTATAAGTTGTCTTCTCGAATCATGATCCTTTTCAAATTATGCAACTTAAACCCTTAGATAATATATGAACAAATATTTGTTTATTCATTTTGCTTTTCTGCAAAATCCATTGAGGGAAACCATACAAAGATATAAAAAATTTATTTATATGGAAATTTATTTATTCAATCAGTTCAAAATTACAAGTAGAATGGAGAAACCACAAGACTAAGGGCACAAATTGTAATACAAGCTGCATAAACATTTCTAGTGGTCTTTAATTTTTTGTTCATAGTTTATTATTTCATTGCTTGTTACAACAATCAATACAACAACTTGTGTAACAATGTTGCAACTAGACATTTTTGTTGATATTAGATCTTACTACTAAAGGTAGTTAGTGTAATCTTGTATCTAGTTGATGATCATGGATTTCACGAAGGAAGGAAGCTCAATCTTATGGTTATCATTATTGGATGGTTCCAATTATGCTTACAAGGTACGAGATAGAATTCACCAAACTTATTTATTAGAAAGCTTAGTGAGCTATTTTAGCAAGTTAGGAACCTCCTTTGACAACTAGTTAGATGATACAAATCTATAAAATCTAAGGAAACTTAGACAATATAGCAAGATAAGATCACAAGTAAACTAGAAAAATCATAAATGAAATACATAATGTAATAGATCCTTAAAAATTGAAACACATTTCCAAACATGTATCTACTAATAAAGCTTGGAGGACTCTCAAAGCAACCTTTAAAGACCTTTTTAGTGAAATGATCAAAGCTACATATGCTTTTAACTAGGTTTAAAAACTTTTGAACGTCAGAAAATAGAAACTTAACTGGATTTTTACGCTAAATTATGTGGTATCATTAATGAAAATTTTACTTTTGTAGGCAATATTTAGAGGTCAAGTTGGTTTGAAAGGTGTTAGGGTCTCTACTAAAATAGCTTTCCATTAAAATCAAATCAATAGAAGAAGCAAAAGCCATCAAACTATAAGGGTGTATAAGCTTATTGACTCTTTATAAACTTTCAAGATGAATTTAGAACAAGACTTTAACAAATTTTTTAGCAAGTTCACTAAGATAACAAGAAAGCATATACTAGTTGAGTTTCTTGTAAAAGCAAAGGAAATGATTATGTCACAGAGGATGAACCTAAGGTGAAAAAAAAAGGGGGACAGCACAAGTGTAAAAGGTCTGGTCATATTCAAGAAGAATATGCAATATACTCTCAAGAAAAAGAAGAAGTCATTTAATTATATTTGAAGTGATAAGAAAATTGGGTGTGAAGAATATGACAAACATATAAGCAACTATATTACTTTTGCAACTAAGACAATGGTTGGTATGTTCAATGTTACAACATGTACAAAGTCGGTTTCAAAAGAAAGTAATGATGGTGATGAAGTTGTTGCTAATGTACAAGTGGACTAAACTTATAATAGAGATATGCTAGACAAGTTCCAAAATATTAAATAATCTTAATGAAAAAATATTTATATTGAAGTGGGAAAACCAAAGTTGACTAAACTTGTGAAAGACAAAAACATCCTCTTGGCAGAATGAGAAGCAAAGCTAAAAGAAGTTCAGAAGGAACTAATTGCTTCCCAAGTCATCTTGAAAAATTTGGAATTAAAGCATGAAACTTGATGAAATCCTTACTCCTAGATTTGAAACAGGTAATAAGGTAAAAGGATATACAAGTAAATTTTCAACTTTAGCCACTACCTTTGTAAAACAAAAACGTACAACTGAACCACAAGCATCCAAAAAAATTAAGGAAAGACCATTACATATTTTGATTCATCATAAGAAGAATGGAAGACTACTATGCTATTACTTTGGTATAAGTGGACTCATCAAGCCAATGTGCTATAGGTTTCTTTGTGATCTAAGGAATGTATATTATGTTGTTCCTCATGTTCCAAGAAAGCAAAGAACAAAGAGAGGATGTCAACAGAAGCAAGTGTAAAGGAAAAAGAACAAAAATGTTTTATAGTTGTTCATACATATTTGAAAGCCATTGCTAAAAATGTTTTGCATTCCAATAATAGGTGTTTGAGGTATAAGATTGGCAAGAAGGATCTCTTGAAGGATTTTCTGAATAGTCATATAGGTAGAGTTATCTACGGTGATAGAAAGAAAGGTAGATTTCTTAGAAAGAGAATTATCAACACTGAAGGCTTTCATGAATTGAAACACTTTTTCCTTGTTGAAGGACTCAAATCTAACTAATTAGCATTAATCAACTTTGTGAACAATGATTGCATATGAAGTTCACTAAAAAAAGATGAGATATAATGGATCATGCCAAGAACCAAATAATGAAAGAGGTCAGAACATTCAATAATTATTATCGGTTGGTTGACTTGTTGGATTGTGACACAGTCCCTATGATCTACCCCAAATCGTTGTGGCAAATTAAGCTATTTTCAACACTTAATGAGCTTGTATTTGAGTAACTTGTCATCCTTTTATTTAATTTATATACTTAATTAATTTCGTATTTGAATTCAATAAAATGAACTTTTTAGTGTGTTCTATGACCTGTTAGGCCAATCTGGGCCTAATGAAGAACTAGAGTGTTGGTTAAGTATAGAAGACAACGTTTTTGGCCTATGAGATAATGAACTTAAGGGGTAACCAATAGCCTTCAATTTCACCACAACAACCATTCAATGCTGTGACATCCAACTTCAAAGCAAAAGGGAAGAGCATTTGATGTTCAATGTCGCAACAACAAACCTAGGATGTCGCGACACTGGTCTAACAAGGTACGAGATTCTTTACAAAAGCAAATGACAATGGGGCTAAATTGGACATGAGCACTCAGATTGAAATGGTGTTCAAATCCTTGACTAAGGAGGTCACTTGCTTTAGGGCTGCTTACAACTTGGGGAACAAGACGCTTATACAACTCATAAAGAAATTATAATCCTATGAGTTGATATTAAATGATGGTAAGCAAGGTTAGGTGAAATCTGAGGCAAACTTAGCTATTGGCCTCTAATCCTCTAACGGGAAGCAAAAAGCTAAGGGAAAGAAGAAATCGACTAAGTCTTCGATTTCACCTCGTCTGGATAGGAAGAAAACTCAGGCGTCGAAGATCCTAAAAAGATAAAATGTTTCTTTTGTAACAGAAAAGGGCACTTAAGATCAAACTGCAAGGAGTATAAAGATTACCTAGCCGAAAAGGGAAAAGGTATGAAACTGTTTATGGTTGAAGCTTGCTTAGTGGAAGAATCAATTGACTCCTGGGTTATTGATTTTGGAGCTACTAACCATGTATGTGTTTCTTTAAAGGGCTCTAACGAAACAAGAAGTCTACGTGACAAGAGCCTCTTGTTGCAAACCAGATATGTGAGTTATGTTTCAGTTGAAGCAATGGGGGAAGTTATTTTACATTTTGATAATCTTAGGAAGATTATTTTTAAGGACATCTTTTATGTATCTTTTTTTAAGAGGAATTTAATTTTTATAGCATGTTTATTTAATGATTGTTATTCTGTGACATTTACTAAAGAGATTGCTATTCGCAAAAATCGTTCTTTGATTTGTAATGGATGGATGGAAAACAATCTCTACTTTATCAAATAAAATAACTACTCGATGCTTCAAATTGCAATGGTGAATAAAAGGCTTAAAACTTCTCACTCTAATGAAGGGTACATATGGCACTTAAGACTTGATCATATTAATTAAGAAAAAATCACTAGACTTGTGAAAGATGGTCCTTTAAGCATACTTAAAAGAAGTTAGTCTTCCACAATGTGAATCTTTCTTGAAAGGTAAAATGACTAAAAGGTCTTTTAATGCGAAAGGTTCAAGGGCCAACCACCCCTTAGAACTTGTACACACTGATGCACGTGGTCCCATGAGCATTAGTGCCCAAGGCGGTTACGATTATGACATGACTTTCATAAAAAAATATTCTCGATATGGATATGTGCATCTAATGCATTGAAAAAAAATGAAACCTTTGATAAATTTTAAGAGCTTTGTATGAAAGTGGAAAAAGAATTATATCTATCCATAAAGAATCTTCAATATAGCTGATGTAGGGAATACTTGTTCGGTGAGTGCTTAGGATACCTCATAAAGAATAGGATTCTATCCCAGTTGACTATGTCGGACACTCCACAACAAAATGGTGTAACTAAGAGAATGAACAAAACCTTGCTTGACATGGTTTGTTTAATGTTAAGCTATTCACAACTCCCTAATACCTTCTGGGATATACAATATAAATGGCTTGCTATATTCTAAATGATGTGGCAACCAAGTTTGCTTGTAAGACACCCTATGAACTGTGGCATGGAAAGTAACCCGCTCTAAATCACTTTAGAATATAGGGTTGTCCAACCCACGTTCTAGATAAGGATACAAAGAATTTGGATGCATAGACAAAATTGTGCATGTTTCTAAGATATCCAAAATGAACGAATGATGGATTATTCTACAATTCAAAAAATAATGCCATTAAAGATTCTACTAATGTTACTTTTCTTGAGGAAAGCTACATGGATAACTTTAAGCCTCGAAGTAAAGTGGTGCTCAAGGAACTTACAGAAGTTGTAGAAAAATCATCAAGTTCATTTCTTGAGAAAGTTATAGAAAGACCTGCAAACAATCAACAATATAGGGGAATCCATTGTGGTTGGAGAGTTTATAAGAAACCAGACTTCTTCACCTATGATGGTATTATTTATAATACAGAAGCCAATCATGTGGATGATTATCCACTCACTTACAAGGAGGCTATGCAAGATAATGACATGCTATGGATGCCGAGATAGATTCTATGAAATCTAATAGGTGTAGGAACTTGTAGACTTACCAGTTAGGATTAAACTCATAGGGTGCAAGTGGATCTACTGGAAGAAAAGAAATGTAGAAAGGAAAGTAAAAACACATGAATCTAGACTTGTAGGGAAAGACTATACATAGAAAGAAGACATCAATTACGATAAGACCTTCTTTCCAGTAGTCATGCTCAAGTCTACCAACATACTCTTATCCATTGCATCTGTTCTTAAATATGAGATTTGGAAAATCGATGTCAAGTAAACATTCTTAAATATCTATCTTGATGAGATCATTTATATGATTTAATCCAATAGTTATGTTGTCAAAGGAAAGAAGTACAAAGTTTGCAAAATGCTAAGATCCATTTAAGGACTTCAACAGGCGTCCTACTCATGAAATAAAATATTTGATCAAACGATCAGGACTTTTGGGTTTGAGAAAAATATTGATGAACATTGTCTTTATAAGCATATAAATAACAAAAATATGGTCTTCCTCGTTCTGTATGTTGATGATATTCTACTTATCATAAACAATATAGAAGAATTTTCATTGGTTAAACTGTGGTTAACTCAACAGTTTAGCATGAAAGACTTCGGTGAAACTAGTTATATTCTTAGAATTTGAATCTTTAGGGATCGAAATAATAAAACAATAGATTTATTGTAAGGTTTATACATTGATAAGGTACTAGAATGGTTTTTAATGACCAATGCAAATCTAGGCACTCAGTCAACTGCATTGGGCTTTCGTTTTTCTTTGGATGAATATCCTAAGACAGTGGAAGAAAGAGAACATGTGAGTAAGGTTCCATATGCTTCAAAGTTGGCTTCAAAGTTGGAAGTCTTATGTATGTAATGCTCTTCACACGTTTAGATATCTGTTTCATAGTAGGAATGGTTAGTCAATATTAGATGAATCATGGTCTCAGGCATTGGCAAACTGTAAAGCATATATTAAGGTATCTTAAAAGAAGTAGAGATTATATGCTTGTGTATTCTGGGGAGAACATGTCTCCTATTGGATACACAAACTTAGACTTTCAAACCTATAAAGGTTAAAGGTGGAGTGTATACGGCCAGTGCGCAAAGTGAAGTGAAGTGTATACGGCCAGTGCGCAAAGTACGAGAAACTATACAAGTGGAACAAGAGTTATAAGAAAGTGTAAGTAGTGGCAAGTGGATCTAGAGAAATCCACCAAAAATGATAAAACAGTAAAGATAGTTGTGATAGATGACAATGCATGGGCAAAGACCTAACAAGAACAAGAGAAAGATAGGCCTCGCTAGAGCTGGCCTAATTATGGAAATGAAAGGAAAAAAAATTTCCAATGATCGCAAGCAAGGATCTGAAAGCAAGAGCCACCAGGGAGAGCTCAATAAAGTGGAACGCGAGAAGAAAATCTCGTAAGGGGAATAAGAATTCCATTCCCAGGATAATGATTCTATCTAGGGGACAGAATTTTGATCAAGACTATTCCTTATTAAGGATAGTCATTTATGAAAATGTGCCATGAAGCTAGCTCTAAAGAGAGAGGATATGCAAGAAGGGTGGTCGACTAGTGTAGTATTATGAATGATTTCTTGCTAGGACAATAAGTCAGTTGTTAACTACATGGGGTAGGTGAGGTCCCAGGTTAGTCTTGTGCATAAGGCAAATTACAAGAAGTAATCTCACACTACGAACAATAAGGTGGAATAAGAACTAGTTCTCTAGAGTGGCGAGCCATGCTAAAGGTCAGCATGGTAAATAAATGTCAACAAGTCCTTCAGGACTATGGTATGAAAAATGAGCAAGTCTTCTATGGGCCGATTCAACAATGGATATCCGCTAAGGAAAGAAAAGAATGATATACAAGAAGTAATGTTAGGATCCGATGATATAGTAAGATACCTAGATTTTGATTAAAAGGAGAGTTTGACCAGAGGAAGGTCTCTTAGTGAGCCGAGTAGCTCGAAAGATCAAGTGGAGTTTGCCACCCTGGTAAAGAACACTCACCTTGAGCCAGTAAGGAGTATTTATGCTTATTTTATTTTACATTTGTTACCCTTGTAAGTTTGGGTTTTCTTACGTATAACCTAGTGGAGGAACTCACTAAGTTCAATTGAACTTACAGTAGTGTTGATGATGTTCACAAGATTTGCCAAGCTGATCAAGGATCCAGAGAAGGGACAAAACCAAATGGAATGGTGAGTTTGGGGATCGTATCCAGTTAGAGTCATGTACATAGGAAAGAGGTATTATTGGAGGCTTCGTCTTAGGAATTGTTCTGTTGCATTCAAATAGCACCTTAGAATTTAGATTTTAGGACAGTTAGTCCTTAGTAAAACTTTAGGAGTTGTATTCTAAACAAACATTCGATCTAGAGATAGAAATTTAAGAGATTAGGTATTCAGGGGCTTTAAGCCTTAGTTGTAAGAATTATTGTTTTTAATATATTTATTTAATGAGTTTTATTTTTAGATTTTTTTATAGTAGTTGAGTTAGCAAAGTTAACTAGGTATAGGTCCATCTGTGATGCTCCATACTCAGATCTGAAGGACGGGTCGGGCATGAGGTCTTACAATTTTATTGGTAATAGAGCATAGGTTTAGTCGGGTCTCTGACCTAAAAGATTGGAAAAAATTTCCCCTATGTACATGGCGATTGAACTAGTTAAGTCCCTCGAGTCCTCAATATTGTTTAAAGAATACAAATGGTATATGGATGCATGCACCTAGATTGGTGAATTGAAAGGTAAGTACCAGTAATTGAATATAGAAATTATATGTAGAAAGTATATTCAAGAAAATGTGGTGGTGGGAATTATAGTAAATAAATATTAAAAAGATACAGAGAAAGTTAAAATAAGTAAATACATTGATTGAAAAGTAGAAGTACTGGAAAGGTACGGATACTAATAAGACAGAAATATAACAAGGGCTGAAAATAGTAGTCCGCAAAAGGAATGTTTATGCCTTCTGTTGGCTGAGTCCTCTGAGAGGATATAGGAATGATCGCGGGTTTGCAAATTGGCAAGGAGTAGTATGAGGATTAAGTAGGGAAGGTAGTAAAGGAGTCTGGAATGGATGCCAGATTAGCTATCTGCCAAAGGATTGGATGGCTCCCCATTTTGCAACTGAATCTTTTTATCGAGATGCAGATTGCACACATACCCTATTTATAAGCCTTTAAAGGCTTGAACTTGAAACCTCGGGGTAGAGAGGTGAGTGAGGCCGAAATAGTCTCTCCCCGATGTTGTTAAAGGAATTGTAACGAGCCGAGTCTAGAAAAGGATCTGGGAAGCTAAAGAACATAATTTCCTCAGGCTTGGATGCAGATACTCACCACGTCCTGGGCTGATTAGAAGTAGAGTCAGTATATAATTCCCAACGATAGAACTTCTACTTTAAGAGAGGATGGGAAAACCAGTGAAAGAGCATGGTCAACACTTCCCTGGATTCGCACTAAGACCACAAGTAAGGTAGGGAAAATAAATTTCTCAGGCCAACAAGCAAACCCCCATATAGTATTAAACTGTCAAACCAAGAAAAATAGAGGTTAAGGAATTAGTTTTAGAGAAAATTTTGGTGTTGAGAGTAACAGGGGAAGCTACACCCCAGTAATATAATCAAATGAAAAAAAGAAATATAGGAAAAAGATAAGTGAAAAATAAATTAGAGATGAATCAAGCAGAAGACTTGGATTACTATGAACTTCTCCACCATGTCTTAGTTATTTATAACTAAAAGGAGAGCGTGGAAAGTTGTCGAGATTTAATGAGTGATAAGAAACAGTTAAAACCCACCAATGATGGTAGGACACTTGTTAGTATTGGGAGAAAGAAGCGTCTTTTGGCAGTCCAAGATGGGAATAGATGCCAAATGTTACCCAATAAAGTGTAACCACCCAATAAAGAAGAACCAGTCAAAGGACTATTTAGTAACAACTTCCTTTGAGTAAAGTAGAAAGCCTTTGTTACCATTGAAGTAAAAATTTGAAGTTAGAGAAGTCGCTTTTACACTTTTCCAAGATAGTAGTAAAAGTGGTGAGTCATGGGTAAGCTTGGTTGGCTTGTGAAAAAAAATTAACCTATAATATGGGTAATTTTAGCATGTGAATGAGCCTAAAGGTTTCGAAATATTCCACCAAGAATGAAATAAATGTTAAGTTAATATGTGCTCATCTTAGCATCCGCCAAACTAAATGTTGGAAGAAAGGACTGTGGATCAGAGTAGTGCAATAGAAGGATTGAAAGTCTCCAACAAGCTAGCAATTGAGATTCACCAAAGTTAAGGATTCACAAGATGGGCGGAGTTAGAGCATAAGCAAATTTGAGATTTGTGGAAACATTTGCCAATGATAAGGTTAAAGAGTTGGTAGACAAGTGGTGTTCGTCAAGGAATATCCACTAACTTATAGTAGTAAAGAGACGCTATGGGACAAAGAATACCAGCAGTGGAGTAACTGGGTATCCTCCAAAGAGTGAAAACCTATAATTCGTCATGCACAGGAGGATTCATCAAGCTGACAGAGTAGGGATGAAGTATAGATGCTAAAGGGAAACAGGTTAGTTGAACTTGTAAGAGAGATGGGTGAATATGTATGCGAACCCTATGAGGGAAGAATAATGAAGGGTTATCTAAGTCTGCCTCTGAGGTTGGCATGATGAGAAATTCTGGGGACAGAATTTATTTTTAGAGGGAGAAGTTGTAATACCCGAATTTCTAATAACGTGAAAATTTGGAATAAAATGAGGACTAAATTGAAAGAGACTACAAGTTGGCAACCACTATTGAAAGAAATAAGAAAGGTGAAAACTAAATTGGAACAAACCTAGTTCGGTTAGGATGGAACCCGTCGGTTCCTTAGTGGGAGACATAATAATTGGCTATATATGGTTCCCCTAGGGTCAGTAATAGCATGAGAAGGACTATAAATAGTTGGAAGATGGCTCCTAGGGATGAATTTTCTTCCCAAATTTGTTTTATTTTGTCTTATTCATCATCTTAGTCGGTAGTTCGAAGAAGAAGGCTATGAAAAGTTCTGCATGGAGTAGACTTCATGAGAATGGAGATAAAAAAAAGTAGGAAAACTAGCAAACAGGTAAGGTTCTTAATAAAAAGTAGGGAAACTAGCAAGCAGGTAAGGTTCTTAACCCTTCTGTGTACGTAAAGGTTAATAAATGAGGTTATGGATCTCCAGAATTGTTCTAAGGGTCCTACATGTTATGAAAGTTTAAGCTTTTAAGATGAAGTACAAGTTTAACCAGTAGGTTTTTGGTTGAAGTGCTTGGCTACTACGAGAATGGAAGCTCTGGCATTTGAGGAAGCTCATCTGTGGAAACGATGAAGTTTTAGGTGAGTTCCTAACTTCAAACTTACTATTATGGTCTACATTGTTTACATATGCCATGTTGCATAAACACGAAGCATGTTGATATGTGCATGCATTACATTATTGTGGGAAAAACCTTCAAGGGATAAATGAAGATAGGATGGGAAATGAGGAGTGAACCTATTAGATACCGCCTTGGGCAAAGATTCAGATCTTGTGGAAGAAACATTACGGTGTTTGAGCATAAAGGTTAAGTGGTGTAAAAGAGGTAATGGGAAGAGGATCTAGGAAATTCTGCAACCAAGAACTTGCCACAACCAAGAAATCACCATCCCATGAAGTGGAATTTTGCAGTATTGGTGAAGTTTTACGAAGTACTTCGCCATAAAGTTCCTATCCTCATCTGGTATAAGTCTTGACTTAGGCAATCTTCGCCAAAATAGTCTCCTAAACCGAACTAGCTCGCTAAATGAGGGTGTGACATGACTTGTGTATGGCATGACTTTACTAGTAACAATTGAATTCATAGCTTGATTAAAGACTTCACGATATCCTCTCATTAGCATTGTATGAATCGATAAATATGAAACGTGACCACGGGTTGCTTGTTCTCGAACGAGTAATTTATCACAGTCATTAGTTGACAATGATCATATTCATCATTAAAAAGACACAATAGTGATAATGAGATGGAATTGGATTGGATTTAGTGAACGGATTTAACTTGAAGGAACGAAAGATATCATGTGAGGGTAACGCACACAGGAAGAGGTCATTGGACAAAACAGTTGGATGAATTGCTTCCGTAAAGAGTATACAATAAGGAGTTTCAATCATGGTACTTCTTGTAGACTAACTCCATGATTAAATAAATTAAAAATTATTGGAACGATGCTTCTGGACATAATTACAATTGCTTGAGCCTAATTTTATATGTTCACTTGGTCTCTTTACTAGCTCAATAAAAGATCGATCGGACTGCATTTGAATCAGAAGAAAATTTTATGACTTTGGATATGATTTAATTGAATCGATTTATTCGATGTGGAATTAAATTAGGTGGTCGTGTCAATTGTTCAATTATAAAATTTTATTAAAGAATTTTCTTGAAAAAATAGTTTGGGAAATCTTAATGATTTTTGGGAAAATTAATTTTGATTAAATAAAATTAAATTAAACAAATTAATTAAATTAAATATAATTTTTTTTGGAAATTAATTTTCAAAGTTAGAAAGTTGACCAAATTGGTAATTGAACTTGAAAATTAGATTCAAGATCGAAAAATTGAATCCGAGAACCAAAACACGAGACCGAAACACAAAAACTAGTTGAATCAGGCCTTGTGTCTAAAACTAGGTCGGCAGTCCAATCGGTGGTTGGACTGAACTAGCCATGCCATCATTGGCTTGGATCAAGCCAAAAACAGTCGAACCGGCCAAGCCCATACGAGCAAAACAACAACAGTTCAGGGTGCCGAGGGAAGTTATGCCAACGATGGCACCACTAGGCATGATAGTTGTGACGACCATGATATGGCAACCGACGGATGGTCGATGACGGTGATTTTCGGTAGTCGAGCAATGAAAAAATTAGACTTCTACTGGAACTCTACTGGGTAACTTGATTTCAAATTAACTTTTCCAAAGATTATATTGTTTTAAAGAATTTAATTTAATATTTATCTAGATAGTATTTTCTTAAATTTAATATTAATATGAGATATTAAATTTGATTTAATAATTATCTAGATAATATTTTATTATTTTAAAATTAATCTGATTAGTTCTAATCCTAGTTGAACTCTCTCTAAAGTCTCCCTATATAAAGAGAGCACGAGTCATTATTCTCATATACACGGATTCAAGAAAAGTTGTAGAAAGAAAATTATCTATAAAAATTATTTCAGAAAATTTCTAGAGATATTCTTTTTATTTACAACTTGACCTCAGAAGTTCTACAAAATTGCTCCATTGATAATTTTGTTAAAAAATTTCTAATTCGAAGCGAGCCCACACACGATAGACGTGAGCTTCAGGATAGCGGAGAAGACTACTCAATCGAAGCAATCATCCTAAATGAATCATAAAGGTATGATTTTGTTTAAATGTTTATTACTTTAAATAATACACCCAAGTTTTTATTTTTTGAAAAAAAATTTAAAACTCTAGTTTTCCCTTAAACTTATTTTTCGTTGTGTTTTCCGAACCTAATTTTCCAACATCTACTACAAAAGAAGTCATAGAGTTGGATGAAATTGTTCCTAATGTTTCAATAACAACGATGGAGAACCTTACTATAAAAGGGGAATTAAAATTTGAAACTTCTATTAATTCCAGTGTTGCAACAATTGATAAAAAAAATGATGCATTAGTTGTTAAAGGTCAACTAGAAGAAAATGTTGATGTTATATTAGTTAACCTTATGCCTAAAAGAGAAAAAAGGAAATAAACCTATAAAGCCCCTCTTTTTCAAGAAGCTAAAGAAGATGCAGGAAGAGAAAGAAATTAGTGATAGATTATTGATGATATAAACATTCATTTGTATGACTTTTAAAGTTTGTATGTGATCACATTATTGTAAGCATAGAATTTGTCGCCTTTTTCCATTTATCTTAAACCATATGAGAAAGCCATTTTTCTTGAGTTCTATAACAACCTTCACAAAGTTATCACTGTACGAATATAGAGCACTATGTACAGGTCTATGTTCAAGCCCATACTTTTGATTTCACTTCTACCTCAATCAATAATTTTTTTTGAACCATAATAGAGCAGAAATTGATTATATGGAAGATTTTAATGTAGTTGTCAAAGACTTTACCAAATGAGTTAGACTAATTTGTCCTAGTAGTAAGGATCTAGATGGCCTTCACTTCGTAGAAACTCCATCAACAAAACTTATGGAGTCTTGCTTCATAAAATTGGAAATATGTCTTCTTTTCGTCTTAGAGATCAAATTATTGTACTAGTAGATGTTACAAATACCTTCTTGAGGTTTCCATTCCCTTCACTCATCTTCCAAATCCTTATGAAGTAGAAAAACATAGTGTTTAAAAACAACTATTTTGAGCCTTCTCCACCATTGATCAAGATCCTAAAAAAACTTAAGAAAAAAACATGTTGATAACACTACTCAAATTGATGATAAGCCAAGCACTGAAGTTGAACCAGAAACTCCATCTGTTGAAGATAATGTTGCACTCATTGTTGTAACAACTAAACTAGACTAAACCTAGAAACTACACAAAGGACATGCATGATTCAAAATGTTGAAAATTGTATTAAGCTCAAAGACAAGAAGTAAGCCTTTTTAGTTTCTCATGGATTTAAACTAGTTTTATTTTTGTAACTTATTTAGGTTCTATTAGAACTACCTTTTGATTTTTAGTTACAACGATAGTTGCAACTTGAGGTATAACTAGAATTTGGATGAAACTACCTTATTTATGTTGGAAACTTTTTTATCCAAAATGATATGAACTTTGGAAATTACTTATGGCCTATCTATGATGCTCAAACGTGCAAGAATCAAATCAACAAGGATTAATTAGAAGCAATTCATGTTCCTTTTTTTCTAAAGATCAAAAAGTATTAACTTATGGATTATTGGAGATTTCAGTCTTTATCTTAGCCTTTATGAAGATGATAGAAGACTTGATTATATGACTACTTATTTGGGAATGTAATTGTAATTGATTGATCTTATTGTCACACCTCAATCTAGAAATAAAGCTTGGGTATATTTGAATCAAAGTCCTTAGGTTACTTAATTTCTTTTTATTATTCCCTATTGCAATTTTTTAGTGCCAAGTTGTAAAAATTTGGGTTGAAGCGAGCCTTAGAGTAATTCTGGTTGGGAAATAATTGGAGTGAAACAAAAATGATTGAGAAGTAACTACACAATTCCCTAAGGGAAAACATAATGATGAGGTTATAAAATTTTATAATGTTTATCAGGTTCTATAGATCAGTAAAGGATGAAGGTATAAAATAAGGAGAATCAGAGTTGTCCGGATTTCCCCTGAACCCTCTTATTCTCTCATTATTGCATTCATTACTTTTCTTCCATTTGTTTTTTGGGTTGTTTTGTAAACAATAGAAAAAAGGATTAAGGGAACAATCTACATGTGGGTGGAAATGAGCGTTTTAGCTCGAGTAATGGAGATTTTGTCAAACTACTAATAATGAAGGAGAATGACTGAGTGAAAAAAGAGAAGTTAAGCAGGGAAAGGTGATATTGGCTTCCAAGAATGCTTGTTTGTGGATTCCTGAACTTAAACCTTCAGTTTTTTTTTTTTTTTTTGCATGTTTAGTATGGTGATTTAAACTACGGTTTCTTGGAAAAAAAAATTTGCATGTTCAAATAACATCAAGATGTAGCTCTGTTTTGAGATTTTACTGTATGATAATGCGTGTTAAATGCTGGTATGCATATGCATATCTAGTTGCGAGCATAAGCTCACGGTATTGATGAGATGTTTATTGGGTAAATTGCTACTAATTATGTTGTCTTGTTGAATGGTCCACTGGTTGTAATATGTATTAGAAACTATGGTAAAATGTTTGGTATGCTCTGTTTTGTGCTAGTAACCCGTATGTTCAGCTGAGTGTGGGAATCATTGAATGCTTACTATATGTTATTTTAGTGAAAATGAATTATGTGTGGAGTATGGAGGGATGTAATGATGGATGAAAGAATAACGAGATGTCATGTTGTGCACTTTATGACACTTATTATTTGGCTTTGTTGAGGTTCGGTTGGACTGTAAGGAGATATACAAACAAGTATGTGATGACCTTGCGAGGGTTCTTCTCAAGTATGAGACTCTATGAAGTCTAAGGCTTTGAGCCTCATGCATGTATGCAAGCCCCATAGCAATAGGCATATGCAAGTTATGACAATCTGCTGGACTTGTCCTCATGTTTCAAGTTACAATAGCTGTTAGATGTATCCTAAAGTTTCCATGCTAAGGATATATGTTGGGTTCTGTCATATAAGAATCCACGTGACTATTTGTTTTTTGAATCCATACATTTGAATCCACATGGAATGATTTCTCGCATCGTAACCCATCAAGTATGAATTTAGCTTATAAGAATCTGTATCTTTGAACCTTTAAGCAAAAGTCTGCAAGGACTATTCCCTGTATGAGTCCGCAAGGACTATTCCATGTATGATTCCACGAGGATTATTCCATGTATGAGTCCACAAGCACTATTCCAAGCATGAGTTCACAAGAATCATTATTCAATCAGGGTCTGCAAGGAAGGTTACAAGCATGAGTTAGTGAGATTTATTAAGAAGAATGAATCCACATGCAAGTTTCCGCCAATCATGAATCTATGTATATAAGTCTGCAAAACTTATCCTCAAATTTGCACATTCACACAATCACAGGGCATTTCTTATCAAGCATGTGTATTCGAAAACTATCTACTAAGCATGTGTACTAGTACGTATCTGCGACAACCATCTCCAAGCATATGTTCGCAAGGTGTGAACACACAAGTCTAAGTCTACCAAAACCTAGCTGTAGACCAAAACCTAGCTGTAGGTTTAAGTTCATAAAAAATGAAATTATATGTAAAAGTCCATTAATCAGGAATTTACGAAAATTAAATTTTCAAGAGTTAATTCACTGAGATTAATTCTTACAAATAAATCCACAATGGAAACATATGTCGAAACTCACAGCACGTGGCTTATCTACGGAATAAAATTTCAAGAAATTCGTAAGTGTGAATTTATTTCTCCTAAATGAAAACACGCATATATTTGGAGTGGATGGTAGAATTTAAACTTAAGGTTAAAATTTGTTATTTAATTGAACTTCAGGACATGGTGTAAGTCTCTTACAACAAGAATGTCTTATAATATTGACTGGAATTTGGTTAATTTGCCCGTGATTATGAAACTCTTTTAACTCATCCTTCTGGATAGGTGAATTGTGTAGTTTAGTTCGCAAGCAAGTAGGAATCATATGGTAACATAATAAGATTGTTTCAATCTATTTAGAGCAACCCCAGTTGGCTGATCATTTAGCTAAACAATTAAGGTGTTACATTCGCGATACTCATCTTTTTAGAAATTTACAGTTTAGTCCTAGTGTATACTCAGAAAAAGTTGAGTTTTTGTAAGCTCTCCTATGACTCGATAATAATTGTATATCATGTTGAATACATGACTTGTTTAAAATTAATTATTAACTCGTATAAATTATTGTGAATGACTATCGTTGCTTCAATGATGAATATGATATCTCATAACCTGGATTCGACAATTGGGTCAAGTAACAGGGTGCCACACTTATCAAGACAAATAAACTTGTATGTATAATCAACTTGTATTAGGTTAAATAAATTAAGAGAGAACTTTAATTTTGTCTATATAGAACTATCATTTTAAGTGCGAGTCACTTGGTTTACACTTAAGCTTTCAAAAGGAATGTCTTAGGGTAGAGTCATCCAGTCTAGAGTACAAGTGTGAAGTTGCTATATATTGAGTGTGTAGTATTTAAAATCATAGGTTGTACTTGTTAAAGTACAGTGGATTAATGATATGCAGTCAAATGTAGTAGTCAATTCAGGTCAATTCCAAACTAAAGGAGCTTGTTTTCTAGGCAATTTAGGATTTTATGTTTCATTTTCAGTAATTAGGCCTTAGGATATAAAGTTAATAAAAATAAGTGTTTTTAACACATTTTGTAGGTATCGTGACCCAATAGACTGACACGGGCCTTAGGTTGTGCTAATTGGTTCAATTGAGCGTGTAGGATGGAGATATAAAGGCCTAATTAATGTTGAAGCAAAGGTTGAGTGACGTACAAGCTTCCCAAGACATCAACACGCCAAAAGAACAATACAAGGGTGTATGAGGGTGTCGTGTTGTGTCACGCCACACAAGGGGTGTGGTGCAACACAAGGCTGATGTGTTACCCAATATTATTGAGGGTATTCTCGTCCACACAATCAAACTTATTCGAAGACCTAGAACGTGCCGAGGACCTAATTTGGGCTATCAACACCTCTATAAATAAGACATTAGGAGTTAAATGTAACCAAATCGTCTTATACGCCTTCAAAATCCTCATAGTTTAGACATAGATTTAATTTATTTTCTTTTCAGCTTTTCATAACTTTCTTGTTTTACTTCTTCAATCAGTTTTAATTCAAAGGTTTGTTTATTTAATTAAAGTATTCGGTTTATATTTTCCTTTGCATTCGTTTTATTTCTTTATTCCAATTGAGAGATTTGCTACTCCGGCCCCCATTCAATATTCAAATCCATAATTATTCAATTCTCTTTTCTCCTCCTAATCGATCGTGTTCTTTACATGGTTTATTCAATCGAGTGAGAGATCATGAATAACATGAGTAGCTAAATCCTATAAGGGAGATTAACTAGTGGATGGGGATGTGATTAATTGAGGATTTGGGGTTTCTTGAGAGGGATTAGTTGGTATAAATCATATGTGATTGAACTGTTAGACTTGACAACCCTAATAAGTTATCATAGGCTAGATGAGATCGGGAGATAAGTCAAACTAAGTAAATCATAATTTATCTTGGATGAGAAAGTGAAGTCAGAAGATAAGCAAGTATCAGCCATTCGAGTAAGCTAATTAGAGACCAAGAGGTAATAATTGATTAATCAATGGCTAATCCCCCTTAAAACCCTAATTCGAAGTTAGTTACAAATCCTGAAGCGAGTTAATATTCCTGATTGGATTATCCTGTTTATTTTGTTATTGTAAAAAGTGTTTTCATTATTTATTTCATCCTCCCTTGGGTACGATCCTTGAAATATTTTCGGTATTTCGTTGTACAACTATATTACAATTTGACCCGTGCACTTGCGGACACCACCATTCTCAATTCTTATATTTTTGGTGTTATATTTATTTTATAAAAGATAGTGTGTTTATAGGTAGTCAATTAACTCTTTAGACAAAGCCCCACATAGAAAGATTACGAACTGCATAAGCAAGTTTTTTTCTCCATCGCTATTTTTATCTGCAATTATCACTTGGTTTAATTGCAACTTACCATATATTTGGATGTATGTTCTTTCTAGTTCAATAAAAAAATATAATTTGAGTTTAATTATTATTGAATCAAAGTTGGAGGTTAAGAAATTTAAGCTTCGTTTGGATTTAGGAAACAAATGCCATTTTTGTTTTCATTTTCTTGAAAAATGGAAACATTTATGGAAACATTGAAGAAAATATGTTTGATTGAAAATTTTAAAAAGGAAAAATGAAAATATATAAAAATTATAAAAAAAATAGTAATAAAAAGTTGTTTCATTGTTTTTATTAAAAATGTTTTGCAAAAATGGAAGTGAAAATGAAAATGATGAAAACAAATATTTTTAACTTTAAATAAATTAACCTTGGTTTAAATCATATAAATGCAAAAATATTTTTAAAATATTAAATCCGATCCCCTAGTTCAAATTCATATAAATGTAAATTTTTTTATTCCTCGTGGTTCTATTACAGAAAAATAGTTACCTAACATGTTTTTTTATTTTTTATTGAAAATAAATTTTTATTTCTATTTATCAAACTTATTTCTCAATTTAAAAGAAAAAAGAAAATAACTGTTTTTTGAAAATGGAAAATTAGAAATGAAATTTAAAAATATTTTTAGAAAGGTTTGAATTTAAATTAAACTATTTTTAAATTATCTTATTTAATTTAATTACAAAATAAATAGTAATATATGCTTTTTTTTAGTAGATATAACTTTTTGAACTGGACTTAGACCCATAAACATCTCTAATTGAAAGTTTGAAGTAAGTGAAAAATTTGATTGGAAAATCGATTATTAATTTCATTGGTGTGCTTCTTTTGTTATAAATACCAAGAAAGCTTACTTCTTTTTTTGAACAAAAAAGAAAAGAAGTCTTGTTTCTTTATTGTCTATCCTTAATTATTGATTGTGGGTTACCTTTTTAGACTACTACTTTTGTCCCCAATCTAAGGAAAATGAAAACTATAAACTCAAAAATAAAAAAGAAATAGTTTTTTCTACGTTTCTAATCCATGCGTTACGTTATGAACTAATTTACATGACACATCCCAAGTTGTGCAACCTCAACTATCTCATCTATCATTGGTATCACAAATCATATTCAAAGCGTTTGAATACGTTAAACAATTCCAAATAAAACTAAAGTTATATTTCATAAATTGAATGAATTTAAGTTAGGTTGATACAATATCTCAACGGAAGTCAAGAATGGGAGAAGATGGTGTTTTGGTCTAGAGAAAAATAAAGAAGAAGAAGTAGAAGCCCCATTTTCCTTTAGAAAGTCTGTCACTCTTTATTATGTTGGGTCGGATTCCGGGTCGGACCTAACTCTTTTTAAATTCTTAAAGAGTGCGGTAATCTAATTAGTTATGTTTTTAATATGAATATTTTAATTTTTAATGATATTATCTATATACATACATGTCATCCTTAGGTTAATTATATCATTTCAACCAAAGCTATATTTTATTATTATGTTAATTTTCTCTCACATGTTTTATGTTTCATCTTTTTTAAGAATTTGATTTTATTTAATTTTTTATCAAATGAACAACTTTCTAACTTCAAAGTGACTTGACTAAAAGTATTACATTTTTTTTATAACTTTTACTATATAGAAATATAAATTATAAACTCTTAAGAATAATTAAAAATATTTAATTAAAATTTATATAAATAATAATAAAAGGTTAGAAATCTTATAATTCTTTTTAAAATAATTATAAATTAAAAGAGATATATGTTGATAATATTTTCAAATATAATGTTACGAGTTTGATTAAAACATATCTGATTCAAATATAAAAATTTTAATTGAAAATTCACCCGATCCCTATTTTAGAAGAAAAATAAATCATGGTATAAAATCGAGTCGATTCAAGTTAAAATCCAACATTTAAAGTTGTTTGCCATCTCTATCTCTATACTCATATTCAAAAAAAATATCCTACATAAATTTAAGACAAAAATACTTGAATGGAAATGATGAGTAAGGATTCATGTATGCGTGGGAGCACCCAAAATAAACAGAACCAGACACTCCTAAAAGAAAACATAAACACTGGGTGGTAGCTGACGGGATTCTCCACCCCAAAAAGAAGCACATCAAGCATTAAAAGAAAAAAATAAGGCAGATATGTGTAGAGAAAAGATGAACAATCTTAACTTTTTAGGGTTTTTGGGAAGTTCTTTTAGCGACCGATGGTAACATAAAAAATCATCAGTGGTTTAAAATGAGATGGATATCACTTTGGTTCTAAAGGGTATATCACCACAACCAAAACCCAAAAGATAAAAGCATTTGGTCAATCAAAAGATCCCCCACCCATTCAACGTAATCTCCCCCCACTTTTTGTTCCCTTTCCTATTATCTTTTCATTTTGTTGTTGTAGTGTTCATTCCAACAATCATCAATCCAAGTCTTGGATTATCGTCTAAATTCAAAGATGAGCTCGATATTTTAAAAATAGATTTGAGAAATAGATTTAAATAAAAAAAATTAAATTTATTTAAAGTATAAGTTGATCTAATAGTTTTGGACCAACTCAACTTTACTTATTTTTCAATTTCACTTTACTTTTATATATTAAGGTTTACCTATTTAAATGTTTAATAAAATCAAAATAAATAAAATTGTTAAATATTAAATAAAAATATTAATTCTTAATATGAATAGTTTTAAATAGGTTTAGGTTTGTTGATACAAAGTATCAATAAGGGAGAAGATGGTGATGTAAAGGAGGCCAGTTCGCTTAAACAAGTGAAGAACTGGAAAGTGTAAGTAAGTGAGGAGGGGGAGGGGGAGGATCTGAGCTACGGATGACAATGTGTAGAGGACTTAGGATTACTGAAAGAGTGATGGATCCGATCCCTTGTTCATCGTTCTTTATGGTATGCATAGGATAAAGGTTTCTTAGCCAGTAGTGCCATCACTGACAATTTTAGGACTTGGTGAATATGTGACAACTAGATGGAAAGGTCGTTATATGTAGATTGTCATCAAGCATAGTACTGCTTTGACATCTTCCTTGGTAAGTTAGTACAAGGTTGTTATGTCTCAATGATTCACTAGTGGTCTCTATTGGGGATAAAAACTTTCTTGTTGAAGGCAAGTGGCATGATAGGAGGTGGTCTATTCAAATGGCTACTCAACTAATGACCAACTAGGCAATGCGAGGTGGAAAGTTGTCTACGGGCGCTTCTCAAGTTACTTTTTATGAGATCAGGTGTTCAAGCTGGTATAATAAAATTAATATTTATAAACATAGGAGGATTTGATATGCTTCAGCTAAGCTAAGTTTAGATAGGTACGTACTAATGTTGATACGACAATAACATCCAATAGTCTATGCAAACATTTATTTATAATGATTCATCTGAATAACATTTGTAATTATAATAAATACATGGGACCGAAAACATGCAATTATAATCCTACTTTAGAAACAAGAGTCTTTGCTCAACCATGGCAAAGCAAATATAGTGCTTCTTTTTTAATCTTATCTGCTGCAAAAGCAATGTTTAAAGTCGGTTACTTTGATGACCAAAACTCTACTATTCGTCATCAAATTTGATTGATAAACTTGATTATCCTTTTACAGGATTTTTATGGCTTAGCATTTCTTTATTATTATAACAATTAGCAGTGAGTTAAGGGGACAAAGGAAAAAAAAATTACTTAAGTCTCATTCATAGATACATAACACATATACATATATATAGACAGACATATAATTACCTTTACCTTGTTTTCTGGTTAGATTTTGAACAATATTTTAAGAGTTACTGTTAAAATTGAAATTTGATTTGTCATGTTGGATCATTAAGAATAAATATTAGATGTGTAAGTATACCTAAATCTATTGATATGTTGAAAATTTCGAGTCTTATTGCTTTGATCTTCCAAATTAACACACAAGTATGTCAGAAAAGTTAAGTATGTGTAATTTTGTTGACCATAATCTTAATATATAACTTTTGCATATCAACTTTAATTTCTAATTAGTCCATCATCAATTACAAATTAGCTATTAGAATATCTACACATATTTTATTCACAGCTTATTTAATAATTGAAGCCCAATAAGCTTTAACCAAATTAGATCATTTTTAATTTGCACTAACATTTTATAACAGTAAATAATAACATGTAATTATTATTATATATATGATGTCAATATTATTCAACAATCTCCCACTTGGACCACATATATTTATATTAATTACTTTATAATTTTATGTCATTATATAACCTTATGAGCTCAAAACCTTACTATATCCAAAAGGTATTCCAAACAATCTCGTCCATTAATTATGCTAACAAAGAACCAACAAAACATTCGTTGCATATATCGTAACGAAATCCATCCCTAATCACGTATATTAACACAACCAAATGACATATATCAAGTGCAAATGTGTAGCATGGAAATTATATGCGATGTAATCTAAACATGTTTATTTCCTACTGGTCCACCTTAAACCCTAGTGAGATCAAACATTACCAAATCAGAGTGTGAATAAACTAAATAAACCTTATTTCTGTAGAAAATAGCATTAAAATTGTAAACTAACATAACTGGAAATGTGTTATAACAGGCATTTAAAATTACAAACTTCCACTAAAACTGAATAGCTTGAAATGACATTACGCTCATATGAGAAATGTGCTCTTAAAAAATCAGGTGGTAGTCCTTTAATAAGCGGATCTGCAATCATGGAGTTTGTCCCAATATGCTTTATAGAAACCTTACCACTCTAAAATCTTCCTTAAATAACCATGGAATTAAAATTTATGTACATTGACTTTGATGTGTTCCTTTGTTATTGGAATAAAGGAATCTCATTAATTGTAACGCCCTAAGCCCAACCCAATTCACTGGGTCTAGATGTCAGGTGTTACTTCACATAGCTTAGCAAAATTTCAAAACAGTTGACGAATAATCCTTACTTCAAACATATTTCTTATTATTTTATTTAAAGGCTCAATATCAAAGAAACAAATAAAAGTATTTAAAAATAATACATCAAACTTGTTACAACATGAAAGATTGGTATAAAGAAATACTCATTAAGGCGTAATCCTACAATACGCCACTTTTACAAATATCCCACTGTATGCATAATAACCCGGTTCACTGCTTTCTTGGCGTTGTCCCTCCTAGCACAATCACTTCTACCACAATACCTGAAACATAAACATAACACTTGTAAGTTACACAAACTTAGTGAGCTTTTAATATAGAATACCTTGGCGAATATAGTCATAATATCGTATGTGTGCCTGTACTCCAATTTCCATACTTAAACTATCATTCCTATATCAGGTCGACACCCTTATAATATCGACTTTCACTTATACGCCAACTACCATGCTTAACGTACAAGTTTCACTTCCATACTTAACTGACTTCAAATCTTAGTAAATGATATTCCTCTATCTTTTCATCATATAATTCCAAAGATGCCTCTCAAAGAAATATCTCTACGAAGTCCACTTTTTACGGTTTTCCTCTTCAACCCAACATTTAACATTTTCCCAGAATGGTTGGAAGCACCTGCTTGGCTTGAGTTGCCAAGATTTTCCGGTCGATCAACAAACCAACAAACAAAAAGGTCTACCCCACTAGGTTGATTACTTGTGCCAGAACCTACTGCCTGGACCGATGGGAAACTACTGGAGAAATTATTGTTAGGGTGAGTCATCTCAGTTTTCTGGTTTTCTAATGGTCAAAAATCTATCCACACTCACTGCACGAAATTGTTGAGTGTTTTTAGTGTGTCTCACTTTTAAAGGTTAGATTCTCTATTTATATGATACGATTACTGTTCATGGATGGGACGTCGTACCCTATTCTAAGGTTAACACGTGTTTTCTAGATGTAGGTTTGCTTGCATGGTGGTGCGAACCAACATCTTGCGGTCTCATATAAGGATGCAAACACCTCACGTGCGAACTCAAAGTGTGAACCAAAAAGCTAACCATGTAGACTACGGCCAGGACCCAATTGGTAATCGAGTAGCGGGTCGGTAATAGTGAGTACCATAACAATCTTTATTATTTATTTGTTGCTTTTAATAATAATATCATGAGAAAAGACCTAATTTCATAACTTTCTTCTTAAAATAGAGAAAATAGGGGCCAAAGTGAGAGAAAAGTGAAATATGTATTTGATTTTCTATATTTATTTTTAGGGACTTCACTTTCATTTCATTTTTTCATCATATTATATAAAAGCACAAATTTGGAAAAACTTTTGAACTGGTGGGAATACCCTTTATTTTCCATCATATTATTAGATTCACATAGAAAAATAAAAAAGTTGAAGCAAAATAGAAATCGTGATAACTATACATTTAAAAAAATTATAATGCATTAGAAGTAGTGATTATTACACATTTAAAAATAATTATAATTTAATTTACAATTATTAGTTAAAAATATTGTGCTAATTTTAAAATAGAGTTATTCCTTAAATAGAACTCTAAGGGCGGGTTTGGATGGGTGGTGCATTTAGTTAGGTTAGTGTAAAACTATCGGTGGCGGTAATATTAGATACCATAGTGATACTATAGCGTAAGACATAAAGTAAGCTAAACGCACTATACCCCACCCCACCATCCATCCAAACTCACCCTAAGTATAAAATATAAAAATTTGTTGTGATAATTATAATTATACAATTATTAGTTAAAAATTTTATTGTATATGACCGGTCCGAACATTTCGCATCGCCCACGTCGTGCGGCCCTAACAACTTAACATATTTTTTAAATATTTATATCATAGTATTATCTCTATAATTTTAAATCGAATTCAAAATTACCAATAAATATTATTGTTGATGAGAAGGAGATGGAGGAAGTTGGAGAGACAGTTCCTAGGAGTTACGCATCTTCCCCAACGCCTCCTATTAGTTTAACAATTTATCAGTCTCGTACAAAGTGCAATGTGATCTTTAATTGTTTTTTTTTTTTTATAACTCTAACTATTCTTAGGTAATTTCTATACTAGATCTGTAGAGAAGGAGCTTTTTCAACCTACATTCCCTTTAAATTTTATATTAACCGAATTGTCACTTAGAATTAACGCATAAAAGTCAGAAAATTAAATTGCAATCTTATTCTTAAATCTATTTTTAAGTGCAGTTCAATGAGGTGCAATTAACCTAGAGATTTCCCAACCATCTGAACCTAAAGACTGACTAAAAATCACTTAAAAATAACATATATGTGAGTAAATTAAGGCCCAAAATCTATAATAAATTTTCTCTCATCAGTCAGATAATACTAATAATACGTTTCGGTAGAAGTATTATTTTTTACATGCATTAGTAATAAACTAATTCAATTAATACATTTAACTATTATGACTTATTTTTAGAAAATTTTCCGTTTATTTGTCAGATTCTTGTGCACCATAAGCATGCGGAGTATCCATTTAGCGATAAGTATCAAATGTATCCACTGTTGGCTCCAAAAATGGCTCACTAACAGTTTGAGCCACTACATTCAGGTTTTCCTTTGGAAACTCGTACGGAAAATCTACAACAACTCCTTACCAGTTAAAGAGGAACTCTTGCGGCACAATGTGGTGTTTGATATGTCCTACTGTCTGGATTTCAAGGATTCACGAGCTACTGTGTCCACAAATCGGAGGCCTTGAATAGGATCAGATATTCTATGATTGCTCAGAATCAACAAGGTGTCGCATACGTAATATGTACAAGTCTTCATGATTGTTCAAAGCTACATGCCACATTTATGATTACTAAATTAGCTGCTGCTGCAGACTTATCAATAATGGAAAGCCTTGAATCAATCTTCCACGGGGAAACTCAGCTGGAATGAAACTTTGCCGGTAAAAGTACTATGGAGGCTTCTGTATTAGAAATTAGATTATATTTTACTCACTCTATTAAAAAATGTATAAACTAGTCCATGTATGATAGTGCAAAGAGTATATTGGTGTTAAAGATTTCATCCAATTTACTCTATATTACATTATAAAGGAAGCTATAGCACCAAATCAAGATACTCATATGAATTACTTAATATATAATATTAAAAGAGATCATTTCTTTTTGTTATCAGAAACTTGCAAAACAAGTTAGGCCAACCCATATTTTAAATATTTTTTTCTTTTTTCTACTCAAACCTATTTTGTTTCCAAATATTGAAGAGTTCTGTTTCTTTTTGTTATCAGAAACTTGCAAAACAAGTTAGGCCAACCCATATTTTAAATATTTTTTTCTTTTTTCTACTCAAACCTATTTTGTTTCCAAATATTGAAGAGTTCTGTTCTGATTGGATATACTCTCAGACAAGTCTAACTCTAAATTTTCCAAATATTGAAATGTGGATTTGCTCACATGGAAAAACAGTTCTTGAACAATAAATAAACATAGCATATTCTATCAGTGGAATCAAGGAATTCCATATTCATTTCAAAGTTGGAGCCAAGCATGAATGATAATGATTTATAGCAATTTTGTCAAAAGGAAAAAATAAGGTGATTGGATGACAAGAAACAAAGGGAAAATGAATTAACGGCCTGCATTTAATATCATTCTCAAAGTAGTACGCTTGAAAAAAGCCCTTTCTGTGCAACTTTCATATGCATTTGGAGCTAAACTCACTGTTTTGAGAATCAATCTTCACAACAGAAGATTATACAAGCAAAATTTGAAGTTGATTATGGTCAAATAATATAGACCACAAACCTCAGTTTCTAGGAAGAATATAGTAAACATAGATTTCTCAGTGTTGAAGTTATAATATACTAATTGTACAAAAACCGAAAACTATCCTGGTATCTTTCTATGGGAATTTAATGACGCTAATCTCTTAGCATTTCCACTACTCTTCCTAAGTTACATACCTCAGAAAGTCTTTTACTTTACTAACCGTCTTCGAGGTTCTTAACTTGGTCAGATATCACATGAGATAGCAGCACACAGTTTAAATCAGCCCCCGGCATTTACTGTTGTGCCCGCAATTCTAACTTGTATGTTTGTATTTCCATGGGAGGAATAATTACACGGCCTTCTTGTGAGACCTCACCAATCTGCTCAGTGTACCCTAGCATCTCCGTATCCTCATGTAGAAGATTCAAGGAAGTTGGCCTTGCATTCAGTACCGCAAGACCCTTGAACATGTTGAATAGATTTACAGGTTCATCAGCCGCGGTAGTGCACTCAGATCTGGCCTTCCGGCAGTAAGAAGGATCCCAGTTCCGCCTATGCAACATTAAAACAAACCTAGGATCGCCGACCTGCTGCTGAGAATATTTGGCTGGTCGGGGGACTTTAAAACTCACGATATGAAGATCACAAGGTAAGGGAGTAGTTAGAGGAGAAAAGGGATTCCAGTGTGTCTGCACATTAATGTCTTGTGGCTTCTTGGCAATGAATGCATGTAAGGGATGATTCAAGTGAGCACCAACACAATGCGAGAGAAGAGATGGACTCAGAGGCTGTGGGTCAGAAATGGGATTTGAAGTCGAAGAAATATTGGATTCGATCAAGATATGGAAAACAACATTCATAACACGATTGTCCACCACACCTTGTCCAAGACCACGACCATCATCTTTCGCCAAACGACGATCAAGCATAATCTCTAGCCACCCCTGTTTACAGCTTGCTGCACCCAGTGACTGCCGAGAATGGAAAGAAAACCGATGGCCATTGGACCCCTGCATGAAAGCGAGAGAAGGCATGGGGTAGTAATTCCCCTGCAACGGAATCTTATGATATGTTTCTCTCCGACTCATCTGAAAGCCATTCAAGTCAGTGTAGAAAATTCTTTTGTTGTCAATATCTGTCTTATATCTAACAATTAATTCTTTGTCAATAAAATTGTTGCCGAGAAGCTCAACATGATATTCCTTCTCAATCAGAAACTCCTGGATCGTATTGCCTCCATTATAAATACGGGTACTATGGGAGATCGGAGTATTCTCCCACGCAGTCTTCGGATAAGAGTACACCTCCTGCATCAAGGGACCCTCAGAGATAACCAGATGCCCACCAGATTGAATTATAGGCACAGCTTCACCATGGGGGACAAATAAGTATGCACCTCCGGTACTTGAGTAAAGGCTTATCTCTTCAGCCACGGTATTTTGCGGACCATTTTTCTGGATTACCTTTTGTAACAAACCATGCTTGACACCAAAGGTGAGAGTTTGATGCTGATTCTCAATTTCAACCACATCTCCTTCTACTTCTGAGCAATCATATGGTGTAGGGCACTGTATTGAACTCAAATTTGAGAAGAGCTTTAGTTTTGCTAGTTTAGCTTTTTCACATCCGACAAAGCCATTGGCAATATAATATGTCTGCAAACCCATGGCAGGGACAGAAGCTTTCCAGTGAACTCGATGCCTGCCCGTAAAAATCTTGCTTTTGTCGTGCTGCAGTTCAGGAGAAACCTGGCTTTCAACACATGTCCAGTTCGAGTCCAAAATAGAAACTTCAGGTCTATTAACAACTAGCATCACAACCTCTTCTCTTGTTTGCTCCAGTGGATTAAAGAGTACAACTGATTGTACGGTTCCTTCCCGAGCACTGATTGCTCTATGCACTGGCAGAGCATCGTATTTAGATCTCATCTGTACGGGATCAAACTGGGCAGGGTTCTGATCTGACTTCTCTTGGCGAAGTCCAAGCAATACTTCAATTGCTTTAGACATGAAAATCTGCAGGTCCTGTAAAGAAGTGTGCATCCGTGTTCCGTAATCGAGAACAACATGATTCTCGGCAGTTCCAGTCACCCCATCATGATGCTGGAAAAGAGCTAAATTCCTCCTCGCAGCTGTCAACTTATACGCATACATTGTTGGCAGCTTTTCGCATTGTATTCTCTGGCAATAACCAAATAAAAATGCCATCAACATTTCTGATGCATGAAGTGTTTGCTCTAGTACTCTATCAACAGCTTTGAAGAAAGGTCTTGATACATAATAGCCACTCCAATAATCCTGCTCCCTATCGGCATAAGTAAAGAAGTCACCTGATAATGAAGGAAAACCTACAACCTGAGCGGAGCCAATTTCTCTAGGAAGGGAATAATTTATTCTGTCAGCCTCGTCCTTAAGGGTCTGGAAATAGTCATCCAAAGTACCGAATTTTGCTTCAGCATTTAAGCTGGGATTAGAGTTGATATAATCAAATATCATTTGATAATTTCTAAACTGCACTTCGGCTTCATCAATGCTGACATAGCGGAAATCATCTCCAAGAGGTACAAGAAGTGTATTTGTCCGGTAAAGGGTTGACTTCTTCCTATATTGATCTAGTAGCGTTAGTGCCCTCTCCTTCACATTTTCCTGGTCAATCTCTATAGGATGGTATTCCCATGGGCACCGTCCATAAAAAAAGCCATGAACACGAGCAAAATCAAACTGACAACAAACGGCAGGCTCTGGTCCACAAGTATGAGGAATATCATATGAATAAAATGGCATCATGTGCACAAATATGTCAGTAGTTTCTTCAGCATCCCAGCTTTGACGCCAGATGTATTCCAAATTTTTATTCCAAGCAAGTTCCTTCTTCAGCTCATAATGGGTTCTTTGAATAAGCATATTCTCAAAGCCCATTCGACGGAGAAGATAAGCCATGGTAGGTGAGTAACCAAAGGGATCTATTGCCCAAGAATTCTTTGGAATAAACCCGATAGTGTCATTCAGCCACATATTTCCCTCAGTTATCTGCTTATAAAAATATATATATAAATCAAAGAGAAAATACAAGGCATTAAAGAGTTTTTGAGGACAGAAACATGAAAAATATAAACCTTTATAATCATTGGTGTAAATGCAAAGAAGACAATAAAACAATACACGAAGTTACACAAGTATTAGATTCCACAAATGCAAGACTAAGCCCTTCCTTTTGAGGATGTATACTACAACAAGTCTAGAATCTATTGGAGTGAGAATTAAAAAATGTACGACAACTACATATTTTTTGCAGATGACATCATGGACCGAAATTAATGGAAATGCACATAAAATCACAAGCTGCCAACATACCAAGACGACCTGAAAATAGTCATAAATCCAACTACAATCACCAAGAAACAGGGTTTAAGATATACCTGCTCGATTATAGCAAAGTAATGTGAATTTGCCTGCATTAAGAAAAAGAAATTAGTTTAGCCAAAAGCAAAACCTCATGTAGCAAAACAGCTATATTGAAGTCTAATCCGAAATACAGGACTAAAATGACAGAAAAGAAAACAAAATTGTAAGCCCCTACCCCCCACATACATGAATTGCTAGTATTATACAAGTGTGTTGGAATACCTCATCATTCATCACCCAGCCACCTCCTACTATTTCTAACTGACCATTCCTCACCAAATTTGTGAAAGACTCCCTTTTATCATCTGAGGCATCTCTCCACCACCTTTCCAAATAAGACATCTCTTCCCATATGAACTTCCGTCGACTATCCTGCAAATTCAATTCAAACAACTTTTAGAAAATTTAACAGGTTGTTCCTATAAGTTAACAGTTTCCTGTATCTACCCCAATTTAATAGAAATAATTAAGTCCAGGTGCACCAAACCACCTTAGTGCAACACATTGAGTCCATGAAGTAGAACTGGAAAACAGGAATTAAAAAGGCTCAAAAAACTGTAATGCCAATCAAAATTCTCACTACATTTAACCATTTCAGCACAATTCAAAGATTAACTTTATAAAATGAAACACCATAACCGAAAACCAATAATCTACTTCAGTAATTACTCCAAAAAACCATCAAACAAATTTATATCCCAAAGGAATCAGAAGAATATATGAAATTCCATTTCTATGCAAAGGAAAGCCAAAAAGAAAATTCACGCTATTTAATTCATTGTAACCTGAGTTCAGCGCCATTGATCAACAAAATACTAACCAAGCTCAAAAACCAAATCCCAATCAAAATTTAATCTCTATTCAGCACTAAATATCAAACAAAAAAGCTATCAAGCTTAACAATCGATTCCCAATCAAATTCTTAAACTTTTTCAAACACTAAATATCAAACTGTCAACCCCCACAAAAAAAGGTAACAAGCTCAGAAACCCAACCCCAATGCAAAATGCAACTTTATTCAACCATTTGACCTAATATTAACAAAAACCCACCAAGAATTAAACCGCCAAGAACCCCAAAAGAGGAAGAAAAATAACCTTTGATAAAGTTTCAACAATGGTATCAAGTATATGCCTTGTTTGCTTCTCATAATACTCTTCCACGGTGAACTTCCACCCCGGATCATTATGAGAATGGGGCACCACAACAACCTTCAACTTTTCACTATCCCATTCGTCTCCTTTATAAGAAACTTTCCACCCTTGTGTCCAAGCCCCTCCAGGCTTGTTCAAAAACTCAATTTTATCATACAATTGTTTAGTTGTTATGTCGACAGCGGCACCGTTCTGGTAGGGATTGGAACCGGGTTTTTTCCGGGTGACAGGCCTCCGGGAGGAGAGCCTTCTGGACAGGGATCGGGGCTTGAAGTGTGAGGAAATGGGTTTGGGGATTCCGAAGAGGAAAAGGGTTAAAAGGAAGAAGAGAAGCGAAACGGAAAGCGCAATGGTGAAGAAGTTGGCGAAGAGGAAGTTGAGGAGAGCCGTCCGTTTGCGTGGCTTTCGAGGTTGATGGGCTTTGGGGGTTGATTTCACGGTGACTGATGATGAAGACGGAAGCAACGCCTGTGTCCATCCTCCGCCACGGCGGTTGCTGCCAAGGTAGGAGGATAAGGGCATGTTTGGGATTCCCTATTTGCCTTTGTTTCTTCCTTCTTCTTTATTTTCCTCCGTTTTCTTAGAGATTTGTTTTCTTTTATTTTCTTTTCTTTTTTTTTTTTTTAAAAATTGTTGTTTGATGTTCTTTTTTTAAATGTGATGGGCTTCTAATTTTGAGTGAAAACTTTTAAATCAACGTAGAAATTTCGGACATATTTTACAAACGTGGGTCTCTTTATTACCATCAAATTTTATTTACCTCAATGACTAAAACGAGACTGATTTGGGGGCATTACAACCTACTAATTTGCTTCTTCCTCATTTAAATATGTTTGTTTTAAATTAGAGCTGATCATGGGCTGGGCGGTCCGGTCCGAAGACTCGCCCGAAAAATAGGAGGATTTGAGTAAAAATATAAGCTCGAAAAATAGACTTGGGCAAAAAAACGAGGCCCGTTTAGAAAACGGACCGGGCCTTGGATAAGAGTTTTTTGGCCGGATCGGGCCCGGACCGAATTATATATTAATATATTTTTTATTTTATTTTTAATCATTTTAAATTTTTAATATAACCATTTTTTATTATATTGTCAATTTGTGTATTTTTTAAGAATTGTTTTAGTATCATTTTTATTTGTTTTAATATTTATTTTTATGTTTTTAAATATATTTGATTTATTATATTTTTAATTTTTTTTAATGAAATAAGCAAAAAAATAATAATATGGGTCGGGCCGGGCCGGGCTCGGGCTTAGCAAATTTATTTCGGGCCGGGCTTGGATAAATTTTTAGGCCCATATTTCAGGTCGGGCCGGGCCCTGGCCTAGTAGACGGGCCTAAAATTTTGTCTTGTCTGGGCCCAGCTCGAACCCGGCCCATGATCACCTCTATTTTAAATTATGTTTAGTTACTTACATTATCGTTTTGTTACAAAGTGGTTACCTTGCCGTTAAACTTTGTTACCTCCCTAACGACAGTCCAAATAGGTTTTAAATGCCAACTTGAATGTCCAATTGCTGAGATGAAAGTAACAGAACTTAACGGTAGAATAACCACTTCGTAACAAAATGATAACATAAATGACTAAAACATAATATTTCAAACATAAATGACAAAAATGTAATCTGAAAGAAACAAAAGTGACTTTTTTTTTAATTTAACCTAAAATAAATGACTTTAAAGGTTTTATAAATCTAGCTTAACTGTTTGTTTAGATAGCATGGAGTAACTGAATAAAAGTATAATTATCTCTTGTAATTATAAAGAATAATTATATCGTAATTTCCTATATCATGTTTAGTAATACAAATTGTAATTACACAATTACATAATTTATATTTTAAAAATTATTAGTGAGATAAAAATAGAATCTAAACAATTAACAAAAATTAAAATAAAATCATTATATGAATTATATTAGTTCAAAAAAGTAGTCGATAATACGATTATTAATAAAATAACAAGAAAAATAAATATGATATTTTTTATCTAATTGTTCTAGTGCATATTTGGTGGGTTATTCCTTCTTTAATATTTAATATATTCGACTTATCAAGTTTGTTGGTCCTTAATCAAGTTCGTCATCATCTAAATTTGAATCTACATCATTGAGATTATCTTCATGTACTCTTCGAAGCATGAATCATTTTTATTCCGCCTATAATTGAAATTATGAGACATGTAACACGCTAGTGTCACGGGCCGCAGATCAAAGCCCGTGACGAATGCACGCAAAACATCCCATGAAGGTCAACTGATGAAATAGGACTCATTTAACCCACTTGAATTGGCCCGACTCATGAAACATATGGAGAACCCATCTACTTGAAGCATTAGTGCCAATGAAACACTCCAGTAAAACTAGATTTACTAGAGTAATTATTGTAAATCCTTAAGGATAAAAATGTATAGAGTTTAAAATCATAGTCGTTGATGTAATTCGATTTGTACCGTTAGATCTAGAAGAGTTTTACTAAAAATAGAGTATTCCTCATCATTTGTAATAATACCAGTGGCTTTTCAATTCTTTCTAGCTCGTTTGTCTGTTGAGTTTGCTTCCACTATATTTCAGTGCCTTAGAGAATTTTTGTGAAATTTATCATCTTTCAAGAGTTAAGTTAACTTAGATGGATTTAAATAAAAGAAATAACCTAAAGCCGTGCGGTTTGCCAAACTAAAGTTCTAGTCCCTTGGCATTAGTACAATCCAACCTCATTTTTTTAACTATACTAAGGTCATTTCAATTTGGGAAATATTTTTTTTGAACAACAAATGTCTTTTTCAACCATATTTTAATATGCACAATTTATTACTTTCATAAGTTGTATATATACTATCATTTAAGCCCCTTACTGAGCTGGTATCACGAGTTAATCAGATACCAACTAGGTTAGGAAAATTACAAAAATATTATTTTGAACCCACACAACGTGTAGAACTTTAATTTTACTACTCAACCAAAACTTCATTTTGAATTTTTTATACATTTTAATTTTATTATACACTTTATATATATGTTAATTGAGTTGGTGTCACAAGTCAACTCGACACCAACTCAAATTGATGACAACACCATAATAAATAATTATATCCATTTAATATTTATTGGGGATCGACCTGATTAAGCAACGAATAAGTAAAAATAATGGAATAAATTGAGAAATTAAACACACACAAATTTAACATCGAAAAACCCTCCAAAGAGGATAAAAAACTATGGGTAAATATAATTTTTTTTGTAAAAGAGTCTATTTATAGGCTAAATTCGTAATTCAAATAATAATAAAATAATATAGACTAATTAGAGTTTAACTGAAATAAATAAACTGAATTTAATTGGGAGATTATCTCTCAAATTTGACCGGAATATGAGTCATACTTAACAATATTCTTAACTTAATGTAATTACGTGTTTAAATGTTATCTTACTTGCAATTTAATCTATTTTTTTTCATTTTAATATCGTATATATTTCATATATTATTATTAACTAGTTTCAAAATATACATTTAATTTTTGATTGTATATAATTTTAAGCACACATTTATATTCTAAATTTATTATTTCTACGCACATACATAAGGTTTCGACTAATTTTTTAATTATTTAAACTCAAACCCATTACTCAAACCAAACAAATATATTATCCAAATCCAATCATATTTTATACCCAATACTAAAAGTTTGAACCTGAACTAGTTATATTACACAGTTTAAGACCCCACTTAAAGTGGACATTTATTTTTTTACACGTGACATATTTATATTATTGTCATGTAACACGTGTTTGATTTTATCTAATAAATTCATACTATTTTAAATAAAATATAATAAATTCTCAATAATTTTTAATTTTAATTATCTAATATTTTGTTAATAATTTTAATTTAAATTATCTCAATAATTCATTTTGAAATAATTTCATGTTCCATATTTTATTTTATTTTTATCACATAAAAATGATCATTTATAAAAATAAAAAATAGGATAATTTTCGTTTTAAAAATAAGCATGATGGGCAATTAAAAAACAACCGTGAATTCAAATAAAAAAAAGAAAGAAGATATTTATAAGAAACATACGAGTCAAGCGCAAATTTAGGGGTTGTCAGCGGTTCTAACCCCTTAAAAATTTTTAAAATTTTAAATTAGTAAAAATAAAATTACATTTTAGTTCCCTTAAAAAGATAAAATTTTGATTTAATCTTTTAAAATTTACATTTTTATTATCGTAAAAATTACAATTCAATTTCGACCTTCCTAAAAAATTTTCTGACTTCTCCCTTAGTACGAGCAGAAGAAAACACAGAATTTATTTACTTATGTTATTTTTTTAAAAAGACAGAAGATAATTTAAAATTATAAATACATTACCTGAGATAAATATAAAATATCCAAATAAAAAAACTCATTTAATACCTATTTCTATAAAATTTTAAATTATAATTTGATTTTATATTTAAGTTTATTAGTTTGATTATATAATTCAAGTTTTTAACACTTACTTTTAAAAACATTTATACAAAATAACTCATTTTTAAACCTTTTTTATATATCCCAATTTATTTTATTTTTTCTATCATTACATTTAAAAAAATATCATTTTAATTTTATTATTCAAGAGATAATAGTAAAAAAATAAATAAATTCTGGATATTAAAGAAAAATATCATATTTGCATATTAATTTATTACTTTAACTATCCTATTTTTGCATTACTTAATTTATTAATATTAATATTTAGATTAAAGTTTAAAAAATTTAACAGATAATTTAATTTAAATGATATATTTTTATTTCTCCTTTAAAAATATACGACTTGTTTGATAAACCGTTAAAAAATGAAATCAATTTTCAATAATTTAATTTTTTTACACATGTTTGATAATAAAAAATAAAAAAATGATAGAATTATTCTACAAAAAAAAGTAAAAAATGATAATTAGATAAAAACTACTTATCACTTAATAGAGAATATTTTCAATTAAGTTAATTTTATTTTATTTTAAATATTATATTATCTTATAAAAACTTTACCTATAGAAATTTAATTTTTGTTTAGAATAAGGTGAAATATTAAAAAAAATTAGGATACAATGTAGAATATAGGATTTTTTATAATTTAAAATCTATATTTATCAAATAACTAATTATATTCCATACTCAATTTTAAGTAATATATCAAAAAAAATTTATAACTTCAATTCAATATTAAATATTTAAAGCAACAAATTATTTAATTATTTTTAATATTTTTTCATAGAGATAAATACTATTATCATAAAAATAAATATTATTTAATTATCTTTATCTTTATCTTTATTTATCTTAATATTTATTTCATAACCATATTTATTAAATGATTACTTCCTCTATAGTTAAAATGCAAGACTATATTGCATTAAATGATGTTTAATATAAAATAAATTTAATAATAGTCATTATTTTTCCCTCAAAATTTAATTTTTTAACATTTTCAAAAAATATTTAGTAAATTTTAAATATTTCATTTTTACCTGCAGCACTATCTATATTATAAAAAGAAATTAGTGAACTATTTTTTATTTTTTTCATAAGTCAAATATGTGCTTTTGCATTATTTAAAACTTTATTTTGTCCCAAAATAAATTATTTAAAAAAAATTTAAACTTAAAATTTATTAGATATATATATGATTTCTAAAATTAAAAATTGTTTTAAACTTTATTTTTAAAATTTAATTTTAAATTTTATTATAACAATTTTAACTTTTAAACTTCTTTCCTAGTAAGTACAGTATAAATTATATTCATAATATTACAAATATATTATCTTTTAAAATTTTAAGTATATTTTTTAATCTATTTATACATTTTAAATATTATTTCATCAATAATTTTATTTGATATATTATTATTTAAATAATAATTTTATAAAATATATAATCAATCTGTAAATTGCTATCACATAGAAAACTTAATTATATATATATATTAAACTATAAGCACAAACCCAACCATTTTTTAACTCAATTTTTATTTAAGTGACAAGAAAAAGAAAAATGTTTTTTTAACTAAACATAGCGACAGGAAAAAAAAACGGAGGAAGAAGAAGAAGAAGAAAAAGAAGAAGAAGGGAAAATTGTTTTTTTAAGTAAAACATGATATTTGTCATGCTAAGGCAAGTTTGACAAAAATTATACCAAAAAAAAAACATTAAAATTTCTATAAAAGCAATCTTTTGAACGGAATATCAAATGTTGGGTGTAATAGTAACGAATATTGTATCTTTTGAATTGTGGCAAGTGGACCTTTTTTTTTACAAAAATAATTAATTATTAAATTTGGTCCCTATAATATATTTAATTTTAAAATTTAATTTTTGTACTTTAATTTTTAATATAATTTGACCTGTATATTTGTATACTGTTTAAATTAATCTAAATAGTTAATATCATTAACTCTTTTGATAAAATATTACGTGGTAAAATATAGTTTGAATACCTCAAGAGTTTTAGAGATTAAAATATGATTTCTCATTTCTTTTAAGCTTGTATCACTTTTTTTTTTACGTTATAAGACAAGGATTAAATTTTAATTTTGGTCTCTAGACTATACTAAAACTTAAGGTTTAATCTTTCTATTTTATTTTTTGACATAATTTTGTACATTTACTTTTATAATGTCATTACTTAGTTTGAATAGTTAATATTGTTAACTATTTTAGTCAAAATATAGATGTCAAATTTTCTCAAGAACACTATTCCTACGGGAAAAATTATTTTTTCATGGCGATTTCAAATGAGTGCTTTTAAGAAAAAAAATTATAATAAGCATTTTTAACGATTTTTTTTGTTATATGACTATCAAGTGATTATTTAAAAAAATTCACAACAAAGAATTTAATAGAATATTTTTAACAATGGTAACAACTACACATGAATTTTTAAATTCAAAAAGTAGAGACTATATTCCTAAAAACAAAAAGTGGGGGACTAAATTTTGAATTTACAAATTGCACAGGGATTTAGAGCATATTTTAACCTTCAAAATTTTACTTTATAATTTGACACAAACAAATAATTAACCAAACGCGAAGCGTAGACCAACAACCATACTAATTTGAATGATTATATTTTTATTATTATCCTATATTTACGTTATGATTATTATTGAACATATACTTGATTTCCTCTTAATTCGATAGTTTAATTGATTTTGTTTTTATAATTATTTTAATATTACTATTTAAATTAATAAATTTATGTTTTGAATTCTTTTAAACATAAAGTTCATTTATGCTAAAAATTCAAAAAATAAACGTAATATAATATAATATAATATAATATATTTTGTATCAAAATTATTTAGTAAAGTATTATTATTTATTTGTTATATCTTCCCTAGGGTACAACATACGGCAAGCAATTAAATAGTTTATGGAAAACCATCCACAAGGAATGGTCCATAGGTGACTTTCTATAACCCTAAAGGAACCACCCTACAGATAGTATGCCGTGCACCTCTCACAAGGACCACTTAGACATAATCGCCTTGTACAATCTCAAGGATGAGAATGTCAAAGCAGGACTACACAATACACCCCATGAAGACGATTGACCTATAATGGCACTAACACTTGGTTGCCCGCACAATCATGTATACCCCCTATGATCTCAGCTACATGGCACTACAGGATAATAAGGGACGCCCTATACAAGCCTAAGTGCACGAGGGACCAAGGATCAGTTCCTTACTTTAATAAAATTCTATTATTCACATTAATATAATTTGGATTTGTCCTCAATGTTTTTTTCACACAAAGAAAAATGTAAGCAAATATTGGCTTATTGATTACCCAATGTTTAACTAATACTAAGTTGCATTTCGTGGTCGGATCATAATGTGAGAAGACAACTTGTATTGGTAGGCAATCTAAAAGGTTCATAGTCTAATGAATCAAAATTTAACAAATCAATTAAAGGATTATTATGTCATCTATCAAGTCTAATAAGGGGATACATTGTCTTTGGTATCGAAGCAATGAACTCCCAGAATATAAAGACATAGATGTGATTCTCTGAATTGACAATACATCAAACAGGACCCAAGTTAAACCAATCCTAGATATGTTTATGGATTAATTCACTTGTGGTATTCATAGTGTGACTTACCTCAATACTGAGCAAGTGATTGACTATGTGCACGTTGACCGCCTATAAATGAGTTATTGTTTATAGTAAAATATAACACCAAAAATATAAAAGATTAGAACAAAAGTGTCCGCAAGTGCACGAATCAAATTGTAATATTATTCAATACAATGAAATACTTTGGAAGTGTTTCGAGGATCGTACCCAATGGAGGATGGAATAAATTATGAAAATCTTTTTACAATAATAAGTCTAAATAGTACTAATTAATTCCTATATTATGATAACCATAAAATATATTAATGAGATAAAAATGAATAACTAAAATAAATAAGAAAAGAAACAAACAATAAAAATCAATAAACCAATAAGGAAAATTGACTCGCTTCAGGGATTGTAATTAACTTCGGATTAGGGTTTTAAAGTGGATTAGCTACCGATTAACCAATTATTACCTCCTAGCCTCTAATTAACTATCGATTGGTTGATTTTCGCTTATCTCCCGACCTCACTTTCTCAGCTAGGATAAATTATGATTTACTCGGTTTTACTTATCTCCTGACCTCATTTAGCCTATGATAACTTCTTAGAGTTGTCAATCCTAGTGGTTTAAACACACATAATTCATACCAACTAATCCCTCTCGGAAAACCCTAATTCCTCTGTTAATCACATCCATATCCACTCATTAATCCCCTGCAGGGATTTAGCCATTTATGTTATTCATAATCTCAACTCCAATTGAATTAATCAAGTAAAGAACACAATTAATTCAGAAAAGAAAAGAGATTTGAATAATTATGGGTTGAATATTGAATGGGGAACGGAATAACCAATCACATGCTTGGAAAAAATAAATAAATAAAATGCAAAAGAAAATAAACCAAAATGCTTGAATTAAATAAATGAATTCTTGGATCAAAACTGATTCCAAGAGGAAAAACAAAAGAGTTATTGAAAAGTCGAAAGAAAATTAATGTACTCCTACTCCTAAACTACTAGCGTTTTTAAGGTGTCTAGGACTTAGTCTTTTTGAAGGCGTCTAAGACAATTAGTTACATCAAACCTCTAATGTCTTATTTATAGAAGTGTTGGCAGCTCAAATTAGGTCTTTGTATAAAGTTGATTGTGCGGACGAAAATAACATCGATATACTTGGGTAGCATGTCGACCTGGTTCACACCATACCATGTCTATAGCGCGACACGACAAACAATTTTTGCCTTCTGTGTTTGTTTTGTGCTTTGATGTATTAGGAAGCTTATGCATCACTTGACCTTGCTTCCACGTCAATTGGGCCTTTAAATCTCTACCCTACACACTCAATTAAACATATTAGTACTACCTAAGGCCCGTGTCGACCTACTGGGTCACAACACTTTCAAAATGTGTTAAAAAACACTAATATTTAATCCTAAGACCTAAATACCAAAACCATAAATTAAAATACTAAATTGTATAGAAAACAAGCTCCTTAATTGAGAAATTGACCCGAATTAACTACTCTATTTGACAGTAGGTCACACATGACTCATATACTTTGATGTATTAAAAATCTGAGTCTAAATAACTAAATTGGGTATACGACTTCTGCATGACATAGTTTCATTTACAATAATAGAATTCATAGCACAAGAAACAATAAATGATATCCTTTCATTGGCATTACTTGATAGATAGAAAAATAATGTGGTCGCGGGGCATTTTTCTAGGATAAATGATTTAATTATTATTTTTTAGTAATTAATTTTTTATGCAAGAAGATACATTGGTTGCTATGAGATAAAATAGGATCATATTAGGTGAACAAATTTAACTCAAAGAGATAAATGATATTAACACACTTATGATAAGTTCATTGGACAAACATTTATTAAGTTGCTTTCGTAATAATAATAGAGAGTTCAATCATGGTACTTTGCTGGAATGACTTCATGATTAAATAATGTTGTAATTAATAGACGAAGATTTGATACTTAATTACAAATTATTTGAACTCTAATTATATATATGTCCAAATCGGTCCCTACGCTAGCTCGACATAACCCAAATCAAATTACATGTGGAACTGATACTTTGAAATGAAAGAAAATGGCAATGAAGAGAAATAGACCACAAGTATCACCATCAGTAATGAATGCACTTTCTTGCTAAGTACAAAAGATAACTTAAAAATTAAATTGGTTTCTTTAAATTATTATTTAATTGATTGATATTGAATAATTGAAATTCAAAATGAAAATTAAATTAATTAATCATAGTTGTTTTATTGAACAAGACAATTAAATATATCTCCTAATAGATTTTAATACGGTAAAGTTGCCGTTACTTTAACAAAATTAGAATTGGGTTAAGAAAATAATTTAATTTGTTAAATTAATTAATATTTTGAGAAATAGAAAAAATAGTTATTGATTGGTTAAATTATATGTGTCAGTTAAAAGTCTAGATAACACATATAATTATACCCAATACATGAGACAGGTCCAAGAGGCCTATCCTAAAGAGAATTGCAACAAACCCTAGTGTTCAATAGGGTGCGTTTCCCTAGTTTTCTAACTAGAAAACTATATTTTTATATTTTTATATTATTATTTAATTATCCGCTTTAAAGCAAATTTCTTGTACCTTTTCCCTATAAATAGGAAGTATGGGATGAGCTAAACACACACCAGTTATCCATATTTTGAGCGTTGTTACTCTGTTAGAAAATAATGACAATCTATTTACAGAATAAATATTATTTTCTATAAAACTCAAAATTTTGATTTCCCATGAAGATAATTAATTTTCCTACTGAAAATTAATCAATGTTTTCATTATATACAACTGGTTCATGAACTTAGAGCCCACATTCTAAGCAAGTCAGGATTTGAGATAACAGAGAAAATCGTTTGATACGGAGCTAGGAAACGATCTAGACTGCCCTAAACACATGTACTAATTCAGTTTAGGGTTTATTGTTATAAATATCACAAGACTCAGTTTAAGAAAAAAATTAAACTTTCGTTGTACTATAAACATTGTTTTCTTAACCGGTTTGCCAATACAGCTAGCACACACTTGGATGGGAAACTTGTGCCACAAATATAGAATGCTAGGCACTTAAGGAGATGCAAGTTAATTTATATGCTTATTAATATGCTATTGTCTTTATTTATTATAATCCTTTTCATGCCTCCCATCATGCAACATCTTGTACAGAGCACTACAAATGAGAGAAAATGAATGAAAGCAATACCACATGTATGCATTATTTAGATATCTTGTTATGGACACTTAGCCAAATTTATCAAACTATGTAATTTTGAGCAGTTTAACCGTGAATGGTGGCACCTTTTGCTACATTCTCAATTTGTGTTATCTTGAATAGTTCAACTATTAATGGTGGCATCTATTGCTCATTTATAAATTTTTCTAATTTTGAACAGTTCGACTTTGAATGGTAACACATTTTGCTACATTCTCAATTTGCATAGTCCTGAATGGTTCAACCATGAACGGTGACACATTTTTCTCATTTATCAATTTGTGTAATTCTAGACGGTTCAACCATGAACAATACTCGATCCTTTCACTATCATTTGAATTTGCTTAGTCCTTAACGATTCAATCGTAAATGGTGGTACCTTTGGCTCCTTTATTAATTTGAGCACTTTTGAATGGTTCAACCATGAATGGTAGCACCTTTCATTACATTCTTGCATAATTCTAAACGATTCAATTGTAAACAGTGACACCTTCCATTCATCCAAATCAAATTACAGTCTAAGTCATACCTTTAACATTACAAAGTAAGCAACATAAAGATATTTGCATCTCTCCACCAAGTAATCGATTAGTATACTGAAAAGGCATAATTAATGAAGGTGCATACATAATGGAAAGAAACAAGAAAGAATCAAATTCAAACAGTCTTCAATTTTATTAATAAAAAAGATAAGTACATATGCAAAATGATATATACAAAATAACCCTTCAAGGTTAGTCTAAATTTACAATAGTATTTTCCTCAACATAGGTGATCTGTTATAATTTGATATGTCAAATTAGGCTATCCAATACACTAAATGAGCTTATTTTCATTTAATTTAAGTGCCTTTTATATGTTTTTATCAATTTTTAGTTTTAAGCATTAATAAATGTTTTTGTTAGTTTTATGCCATTTTTGAGACACAAATTGGCCAGTCGTGTCATGGGATACCTAACAATATGATTGAGTGGTGTAGGGATTCGATAACGGCCAAAACTTGAAGAAATCATCATTTAGAAGGGGGTATCACGATACTGTGGCATAGACGTCATGATACCTAACAATGCTGAAGTGAGGATAATTGAAGCCAACTTCAGTGATATCGTGATGCCGAGACCCCCAAAACTCCCAAGTTTAATATTGTTTTGGGTATCGCGATATTAAAGCTTATCGCGATACTACTGCCTAACGGGTGAAAAACTACAGGGGCAATTTTTTGTCCAAACAAGCTTAAGTCTTTTTTTTTCATTTAAGGGCATAATGGTTAATGTTAGGTTAAATGTTAGTAGAATATAAATATTACTTTATAAGATTTTAATTCCAGATTTTGTTGGCTAAATATTTTCTCCTTAGTTTCATAGTTTTTAGTTTAGGTTTACATTTTTTTTCTTTTCATTTCTCTTTCCTTTTGTTTTTGTTGTAGTATTTTTATTTTTTTCATTTTTGTTGGAACCTTGTGGATGGAGATGTATTAATGCTCACGCTTCATCGGATGTTTATCTATTAATAAGCATTTTCTAAACCATTATCTTTTATATTTTATGCCTACTATGTGTTTGTTAAAATGCTTGTGTGGAATACTGGAATTTAAGTTTAATCATGTGCGCTGAATTGTTTTATTCGTTGATTGATGAGTGAGTTACTTAGTTAAGTTATTATCTATGCCTTGATTGATTGTTTTCTCCAGTGTATTAAATTGCATATTACACTAGAATTGACGCCTCTAGTGGAAGATTTAGATAGACGAGACCGAGAGGAGATTCTTAGCTAGGAGTAGCAAACAATATAATCATCATAGATTTATTAGCTTAGTTAATAATCCATGACTTATTCAACCATCATTTCAATCCATTTGCATTGTTTCTAGTAAAAAAGAAAGAAAGTTAGTGTAGCGACGTAAAAATTTTAGGCTTGGTCGCTAATTGTGGCGATTTATTAAACATTTGAAAACCGACTTTCGATTTTATCATTAAAAAAGGAGTCACCGCCGATCTTTTTTCTAGGTGTGATCGAACACCTAATAAATTTATTATTTTTTTAAAACAAAAAGAAGGTCGAGTTTAGGTCTACGTCAAAAGCCAGAAAAAATTAGGGTTCGGGAGTCGGTTACGCGCGAGGAAGGTATTAGCACCCTCGCGACGCCCAAAATTGGTATCTTGTAAAACACACATCGTCTTGATTTTCAAAAATACGAGTTCAATGTAAGATTTAATCGTGCTCCGATTGAAACACAAGAATTTTCAATTTTTTTGATTTTTGAGAAGGACATACCGTTTTAACATGAGTCGATTGATGTTCACCCAACATAGCAATGAAATCGATGACTTAATATTAAATCGGTACGTTGCCTTGATTATTGAAATAAATAAAAACATGGATAAGATTTTCGAAATAATGCAAAGCAAATTAATATGAAATCAAAATAAATAAATGGAAGAGCTAGAAATATATTGAAGCCAATAATCAATGTGACAATTATAATAAAGATGTATGCGATATTAAACGTAATAATAATATCAAACACGAAATATAAAACAATGAATACATATACATAAAAATGATATTAAGAACATGTACGTCAAAACATATATATATGTATAAATAGTAATAGTGTCAGAAATACTATATATAGTATTTGAAATATATACATAAAATAGTAAGAATATATATAATTAGTAATGCTAGAGTATATATACATAATAATATATATATAAAAATATTGAAAAATGTATGTACATAAGAAATATATACGCCAATATATATAATGCAAAAAGAAACAAATAATGAAAACTACTATATATACATATACACGTATATAATGGAATATATAATAGTATTAATAACAATAATAAGGATTATATAAAAATACATACATGAAATAGCATGAGAAATATACACATGAATTCGTATATAAAACTAACTAACAGAGTAAAAACATATACATATGATATATAAAAAAAAGTGTATGTACACGATGTATAAAAGAAAATATATGCGTGAAAATATATATACATAAGATCGTATAAAAGTATATAATTATGATACTAAAATATATACTTAATATATATGACAACGTAACATAATATTAGAAATATACATACATAATAAAAATACATATATATACGTAGCACATGTTAAAAGAATACATATAATATACATATATTTCAAAAAGATAATAATAACGTTCATAGAATAACTATTAATATATTACATAAAGTATATATACATATATATATAAATAATAATGATATTTAAGAATATATATATAAAAAATATACAAATAATATGGTATTAAAGGTATATACATGACTTATATAAAAATGCAATATTTAAAGACACATACACATAATAATATATATAAAAACATATACGTAACATAGTATTAAAATATTTACATGATATATGCATAAATAACAATGACATAAAAAAAACAACTATTAACAATACTTCATGAATATATGTATACTAAAATGCACATAATAATATGTATATGTAACAGTAAAATGTGATATATAAAATTAATATAATATAGAAATACATAAAATAATAATAGTAATAATAAAACATAGAAGCTAATAATATATATATAACAAAAGGTTAAATAAAGATAACTTAATACTATATTAAAACATATATATATATATATATATGAATGTTAATTAAAATAGATACTAAGGTGATGACATTAATAATAGATACTAAAATAATAATACTAAAATAATTAACTTAAATAGTAAAATAACTAAAATAGGATTAAATTGAGCTGAAAACAAAATATTTGGGGCGAAATTGAAATAAATATAAAGATTAAGGACTATTTTGAACACGCTTGAAACGTGGGGGGACTGAAACAGTAATAAACCCCTTTCCATCAAAACGCACAGCAGCATTGGGGACCAAATTGTAAAGCGTGGAAAATCCCAGGGTCAAATTAAAAATGAAGAAATGACTCAATTGCAAAAGCTTGAAAAAGCGGAAGGGCCAAATGCGCAAATTGCCCTTCCACTCAAAAACACGCGGATCCATGCCTGGAGCGGGTCGGGTCGACCCAACTCGGGGCCAAAACGGCGCCTTTTTTGGTTTAAACGGGGGGGAGGGGGACCAAAACGTGGTCCCCTATAAAAGTTAAAAAAAATTAAAAAAAAAATCATTTGGAAGGGGAGAAAGAAAAAAAATGGGAAAGAAAAGGGAGAGGGGAATGGAATCCAGCCAGGGGGCCGGTCACCGGCCAATCATCGGCTGCCGTCTGTCGCCGGCACCGGCCACCATGCACGGTGGTCGGAGTTTCAAAAATAGGTAATTTTTCTCTCTTTTTTCTTATATCTTTATTTAATATATATATATATGTATGATTTATGTATGGAATGAAGACTATATATGCATACAGATTCGAAAAAAATGAAAAGAAAAATAAGTAGACCTCGATTCCCTTTTTGATATATCTTGCTGTGACTTTGGTATGTATGGAAGCCTTTTTGGTGTTATTTGCTTTTGTAAACTGATTGTTGAAGTCTGATTAAGATTGTCGAATGCTTTTTTTATTTTTTTTTGAAATGCCCAATTCGACCCTTTTACATTTGTTTTCATGGCTTTTATAGCCTTTACAAACCTGTTTCTCTGTATTTACTGTATTTTCATCTTAACTCCTTGCAGGTGCAGAGGGTGAGTGAGCGGTGGAGGTGACAGAGGAGTCGGTGGAGGCAGACTGTATGGGGCTAGGTGCAAATGGGAGCTGATTAGGGTTAGGGTATTGGGCTTTATCATTGGGCTAGGTTGGTTTAGGTTAGTATTGGGTTAGCGGGTTAGTTTGGGTCTGTTGGGTAGGTTTGGGTAGTGGGTCTGTTTTGTATTGGGTTTAGTGGTTTTGGGCTTCTGTAATTGGGTTTTGGGTTTAGGGGTTATTAAATGGGTAATTTGGGCTGATTGGTTGTAATAGGGTTAAAGGGATAATTGAGTTTTAGGTTGTAAATGGGCCAACCGGGTTTGGGTTAGATATTTGGGTCTTGGGGTTTGATGTAATGCGGTTTGAAATTGGGCCAAAATTGGCCTGTAACAGTTAGTTTGATATTTTTATTTGTTAATTTAGATATAGCTCAAATCTTATTTTTTTTGAACTTACACTAATAATTTTTGACCCGATTAGATTAGTAATTGCTTAACTTGTAATTAACTTGATAAATACAATTCAATTATACCTAACAAATAATGTGTTACATGAGGTGTTAATGGAGAAAATGGCATACACCCTATGGAAAATATTAGAAACTCTTTACGCGACAAAGTCTCTAACTAACCGATTAGTGTTGAAATAATGGTTGTACATGTTCCACATGAACGAATGTGAGCACCTTAGAGGTCACATCAGTCAATTTATTACTCTTTTGCATGGTTTAAAGAATGTTGAGGTTTAAATTGATGGTGAAGATTAGGCTCTACTATTATTGTGCTCTTTACCCTCATCATACAAGTCTTTCAGGGAGACCCTAATTTATGGCAGAGATAATCTCTCATTTGAGGAAATGAAGGGTCATCTGTTGAGCAAAGATAAAATTGAAAATGAGTTTGGTTTGGATAGCAAGTCAGATAAGCAAGCCTCAATTTTGATAGCATCAAGTAAGTGAGACAAGATATGTTGCTATTGTAAGAAGTTAGGTCATGTTGAGATAGATTGTTACAAATTGCGAAACAAAATGGCTGCTGAGAGCAAAGAAGAAGATTTAGCTGGTGCTAATTTGGCCGATGACAAGTGTGATGATTTCTTGTTGATGTCAACAAGCGAAAGCTCCGAGCTTACGTCCGAGTAAATCCTAGATTTTGAGTGTTTGTTCCAAATGTCTCCCAACAAGTACTGGTTCTCCACATATAGTTCAGTTGAAGGTGGAGTTGTGCATATGGAGAACAGTTCACCCAGTAATGTAATCGATATTGGTACAGTTCAGATCAGATCAAGATGCACAATGGGATAATCAGGGCACTGTCAGACGTTAGGTATGTACCTGATTTAAAGAGAAATCTCATCTCCTTAGGAAATTTAGACTCGAAAATTTGTAGAATTAACATTGATTCAAGCGGCATTAAAGTATCTCATGAGGCTCTTGTTTTGATGAAAGGTAAAATGATTGACAGTTTTTATATTCTGAAAGGATCAATGTGACTGATGAAACATGATGTCCCTTGTCTATTAAGAAGTCGACTCGTTTGAAATGGAGGTAACTTGGTCATAAAAGGAAAAATGTATGACTGTTTCGTATAAGAGAGGTTCTCTTTTGGATGTAGGTTTTGAAAAGATATGTAACACCCTTTAACCCCAAACTGTCGCCGAAATAGGGTTACGAGGCATTACTGAACATATCGATCAATTTATGTACAATTCATAAATAAATAAAAAACATATTAAAATTAAATCATAAAGTCCCTTTAAAGGACCTTCAAAGCCCAAATCGCATAGTAAAAATGGAACGAGACTTCTTCAAGTACTCCGAAATTTTTCCAATTTTTTTATTTTAAAAAAAAACTCAATATATCCCCTTTATAAATATCTAACCTTCCCTGCAAATTTTCAAACAGCAACCAATACCAATTCCAATAATTCAACCAATGCATTTACATACTCTACTCAAATATACCTAAATTATACTTAACATATTGACTTGATAACTTAATTACTATTTCTAATTAATTCATAAAATCATTGAAACCATTTTAATTCATACTAATACCATAAACAATTTTCTACCATTTCACTAGTTTAAAACATCAAAACACCAAATACTTTTATTTACAACATAATTATATAACATACCAAAATAACTATTATAATACTTATGTACATGTCACTTTCATTTAAGGAAGAAAACATCACCAAAAATCTTACGTTGAAGTCGGGACCGTTTGGATGCTGAACCGGGACTCTGGACTTCCATTAACCTGCGCACGGAAACAACCGTATGCTGAGTATTTTATACTCAGTGGTATTACCATAACTCAAACTATATAATTCCAATAATTTAAATTGTATTTATCATAAACATTATAAATCATAAAGATTAATTTCCATTTAATGTCATATAACAATTATATCATTTCATCAACAATATTACATTTTACAATCTGTTATTCCATCAATTCATAAGCTTTGATTACATATTATCATATCACATATATCACAATGATTCATAAATCAACTTATACCTCCTTCTCATATTTTCAATCATTAAAATAATCAAATTCATTCAATTTACTCATTTCATTTTTCACCCTATTAACATAAATCAGACTTTATCAGATACACAAATTTCATCCAAACACACCAGAAATGTCCAACCAAAACACACTAGTATAATCCTCTAAAACACATCAGTATCATATAATCCTCCCAAACACACCAGAATAGCACAGAGTGCCTCTTCGGATAAATCTGAAAGATATAAACATCAATATCTCCAAATCACATCTCTAAATCCCTTCTCAAAATCCTATGGCATGCCAATTATATCAGACACAGTCCGACTAGTTAATAGGGTGTTCTTTTTTTTTAATTTCATTTTCATATCAATTTCAATTCCATTTCAATTTACAATCCATTCAATATCCTTCCAATCTCAATCCACATGTAATTCAATACTCATACTTATCCATACTTCATTTCAAATATTAAAACTTACCTTATAATGCACTTACCTTACATGTAAATTTAAATATAATATTTAATAAAAAATAGTTTAAGTTATAGTAATACTAACAGTAAATTTTCTCGAGCTACTCCTCGACTATCTTTTCCTTCCCTTTTTGTGTTGCCGCCTCGAATTCTTTATTAGCTACGAAAAATTAAAATAATTTACACTATTAATTACAACACTAGTTTAAAATAAATAATTAAATTCTATTCAGTTTATATCCTATTTTCAATTTAATTCTAACTAAACTTACTTATTTTCTTAACTCAGTTCACACTCTATTTCTATTCAAATTTCATCCATACTTACATTTAACTATTAATTTTTCAGCATATTTTCCTAATTTCAAAATTTCTTCAATTTAGTCCCTACAACATAAAACTTATAGCCTAGTTTACAATTTAATCCTTTAATCAATTCTAACTTAAAATTCATTCAATTAAACCCCTAATTCTATAATTTGTCCAACATAAACCCTACTTGAAAACCTATGAACTCTTGAAATATCAACTTAATTTCAATAAAACTTTATTTAAAACTTCTAAAACATCAAAATTAACTAGAAAGGACTTAATTAACTTACCAATCAAAGTTTCAAACTTCAAATCCCTAATTTTCTCTTTTATTTTTCTTTCTCTTCTCCTTTCTCTTTTTCTCCCCTGCTTCTCATTTCAATTTTGTTTCTGTTCTTTGTTTTTTTGTTTCTTTTATATTTTATTTACTTTATTAACATAATATAATGATTATAATAAATATCTATTTTAATAACAATATTCATTTTACATTTGGTCACACATATATTTCTATATTTGTACCAATAATTTTATTACAATTGTCATTATTTAATTTGTTTATAAAAAAATCTCATAATTTAATTATTTAATTTAATAATTATCTTTAACTTGATAATAATAATTAGTAAATATGTATTTTAATATCATTTACATTTATTATAATTGTACACATAAATATTATTACATTTGTACCTTGTCATCATCATACACTTGTCATGTCTTTAATTTATTTATTATATAAAAATCTCATAATATAATTAATACAATTAATAATTACAAAATATCTTCATACTTAAATTATAAGTAATTTAGGTGTTTAGTTTACAAATGTACAAATATAATTTTTACACATGTATATTTTATTACCATACAATTGTCTACTATTTACTTTATTTAATAATAATAATAATAATAATAATAATAATAATAATAATAATACCATAATAATGGTTAATAATTATAATAATTATATATATAATATTTATATATGCCGCCTCATTTCATTTAAGTGGCTTAATTCCATTTTAGTCCTTTTTATTTTCTATTACTCTATAATTCAACTTTTACCCATTATTCAATTTAGTTCTTTTTACTAATTACTCTAAATTGAGCTAATTTCACTTACTTAAAACCTAATTAAACATACTACTAGGCTTATAATTATTCTTAATAATTATTTACTAACTCGTTTCACTAAGACAGAGGCCTGATAATATACTTTTTCGATGTCTGTGAATTTTGGGTCATTACAAGATAGGGCACTACATTCGTGGAAATCAGTCCCGGGTCAGTTTTGATTTGACAGTACACAAGTCGAAGACTAGAAGTCTTCTAGCTTCTAAACACAACTTCAACTCTATTAATATCCTGCATAGTTCGAGATAGGCTCATGGCAGGCTTTGGTAAAGAAGGCGTTGTGAAAATACAAGTCAAGGTGGAGATTTGTAGAGTATGCCTCGCATTTTTTGCCAAAAAAAGTTGACGTCCCAACGAGGAAGAGGCTTTATCTCAACAAAGCGATGAAGGGCGTCCCGACGAGGCAACAACCATGTCATGACGAGGCAACATATTAGGCAATTTTCTCAATTTTATTCTTCCAGTCAAATTCTGATTATTTATCCCGTTCAAACTCTGATTAGTATAGGTTATTTTAATATTATTTGACTTACGAATTTAGCCTATAAATAGGCCATTTTCCACTCTAGAAAATAACCCATAACACATTTAGTATTATCTTTTACAAGCTTTTAGGGAATTTTGGGTTTATTTTTGTTGAGGCCCAATTTTGGCCCAGACTAAACCTACCCAAAACAGACCCAAACCCACATCTGAGCCCAAACTATTAGACCCAACTAGCCAAATTTAGGGTTTCAAAAAAGCTGAAATCGTAAAACACCTTACCCCACTGCCCCGGTCACATCATCAGTGCAAGTGGCACACTTGCCCCCTGCCTTCACCGCCGTTCACCTGCAAAAGAAAAGACAGTATGCATAAAATATTGAAATCTTGTAAAAAATAGGGCTATATAAGCCACCAAAGAATCGGATGAAAGGGGGATGATTTCTGTTCTTTTGCAAATATAAAATATTCAGCAATATCTTGAGAAATACAAAAAAGGGTATTCAAGTTTTATTCTAGCAACATCAAAGCAAAGGAATAATGCAAAAATCAAACTCAAATATCACGAATCGGAGAACCGAAATACCAAAACTTAAGGTGATTTTAATTTCATTTTAGTTTCGTTTTATATATATATTAAAAACATATAAAAAATAGAATAAAAGACGTACCTTTTGGGACGGTGGTTGGTGGTGATATCACGGCGTCTCCTCGTTGGATTCTGGCATTGGCCAGAGAGAAAAATGAATGAGAAATCTGTTTTTTTTTTTGAAGCAAAGGGAAAATGAATTTTTTATAAAAAATTTTGCTTTTATAATACTAAGGAAATGACGTCGTTTTCATTGGCCTCCCCAGACGCCAAAACGAATTCGTTTTGGGGAGGCCGACCCGCTCCGACCTAGGATCCGCATGTTTTTTAACGGAAGGTCTAATTGCGCTTTTAGCCCTTCCGCATTTTTATTACTTTGCAATCAAGTATTTTTCGTTTTTCGATTTTGCCCCGAATTTGTGCCTGGACTTCAATTGAGTTCTACCCGATGCTGTGCGTTTTAGAAGGGGGTTATTTTTGGGTTTATTCCCTCTTCTTTGTTTGCGCGCTTGATTTAGTCCTTTTCCCTTTATTTCTTTTTAAATTTGCCCCAAAATTCTGTTTTTAGTTCGATTTTAGTCCTTTTTCGTTATTTTCATTTCTTTATTAAATATTCTTATTATTTTTTTAATATTATTAATATTAATAATGTTATTATTATTTTATTTCTATTATTATTATTATTATTATTAGTATTATTATTATTACCGTTAGTATTATTTTCATTACTACTATTTTTATTAACATATTATTATTCTTAATGTATTATTATTACTAGTTATTATTATTTCTAGTATTATTATTATTATTAATATTAGTGTATGTTTTATTATATATGTATGTATATATATTTATACATAGTATTTTTTATTTACTTTATTTTAATATTTTTATTATATTATATTTGTTTTTTGTATTTTAATATTATTACTATTGTCATTATTATTATTAATATTAGTGTATATTTTTATTATATATGTATGTATATGTATATATATTTATACATAGTTTTTTTAGTTTATTTTAATATTTTTATTATATTATATTTGTTTTTTTGTATTTTAATATTATTACTATTATCATTATTATTAATATTAGTGTGTATTTTTATTATATGTGTATGTATATGTATATATTTATATATAGTATTATTCTTTATTACTTTATTTTAATATTTTTATATTTGCTTTTTGGATTTCAATATTATTACTATTATTATTATTAATAATAATATTAGTGTATATTTTTATTATATATGCATATATATATATATTAGTATTTTTAATTACCTTATTTTAATATTATTATTATATTATACACTTTCCTTTTTATGTTTATTTATTTATTACTTTATTACTAATTAATTTAACTTATTAATTATTATTATCACTATTGTTATTACTTTACTATCGTAATATAATATATTATTAATATTACTTTTATTTTCATTATTATTATTATTACTATTATTCTTTATTGTCATGGTTATTATGTTTGTTTTTATAGCTATTATTTTTTATCACTAATATTACTATTGTTATATTTATTATTATTACTTTTATTATAATTACTATTATTATTATAGCTTTTCTTTTATATATTTATGTTTTTTTATATGGTACTTTAATTCTATTTTATTATTTCATTATTTATTCGGTTACACTTTTATGTAATTTCAAACTTTGAAATTTTCCTATTATCCTGTATCATTGTTTTGTTTCATATAGCACTTGTCTATATTTATTCCATTATTATTTTATCATTTTTTACTTAAATTATAAGTTTGTTTACACATATTACATAATATTTGTTATTTTTATTATCATTATCATCATCATTAACATACATACCCGTGTATACCTTTTATGTGCATATTAGTATTTTTACCATTACTACAAATACTATTTCTTTTATTATTTTATTAGAACATTATTTTTTGTTGTGAATATTATTGTTATGTTTATGCTAATATTATATTTTAATGTTTTTCATTAATTGTATTATCGCTTGCATTGTTTACAATTTCCTATTGCAAATGATATTTTTTATGTTTTTAATCAATTTCAAAAATAAATAAGACAACGTACCGATTTTCAACACTAAGTCGCTGATTTCATCGCTATGTTGGGTGGATATCATTGGCTCGTGTAAAAAACGAGACATCCTTCTAAAAAACCAAAAATTTCAAATTCTCGTATTTTAATTGGATCCCAACTAAGTATTAAATTAAACTTGTATCTTGAGAATTATGACAACGTGTAAGTTTAACAAGATACCAATTTTAGGCGTCGCGATGGTGCTAATACCTTTCTCGTGCGCAACTAACTCTCGAACCCTATATTTCTCTAGATTTTCGCGTAGACTCAAATTCGACCTTCATTTTGTTCAAGAATAAATTTTCTTTTCTAAAAAAGAATGTTTATTAGGTGTCCGATCACACCTAGAAAAATGGTCGATGGTGACTCCTTCTCTTTTTAAAACTGAAATTTCATTTTCAAATTTTCAAATAATCGCCTCAACTAGCGACCAAAGCAAAATTTTTACATCGCTACAATGTTTTGAGGGTTCTTATTTTTAGGTTTTAGGGTTTTGGTTTATCTCCATCTTTGTACTCTTCGTTTTTTTTTTATTTTAGTGTAATTATCTTTGCCCGTGATTTTTTATCCTCTTTAGAAGGGTTTTCTACGTAAAATATTTATGTTCGATCTTTTTAATTTCTTCATTATTTTACTTGTTCGTTGCATAATCAGGTTTATCCCCAACATATCTGAACCCAAAAGTTGACAAAGAATAGAGGGACTTGCATAGGATATTCATTGTTTTTCAAGCAATGAATCAATAAAAGATTGTTGTTAAAAGTCCAAGGATCTCCCTCAACCATCCTATCAACATCAATCTCTTAATAAAACTTGAAAAAAGATTGCTTCTCACTTAAAATATGTGATGAAGACACCATTGGTTGGATGTTAGAAATGAGTCATCGTATTGCGCATAGATTGAAAATGAACCACACTTGTGGCAAGAAAGCATCCCATTAAATTGAAATCCATTTATTTGATTGCCTCATCATTGTTCAAATCAATTTTCTTGGGTTCCTCTTCATCATCATTAATTGTCAATCTCGTCATTTTATCCTCTATAAAATTGTTAATAAAAAAGGAGAAAAAGATCTAAGGTAGGGACTTGTGAGAAAAAAAAAATAAAAAAAGAGTTGAAAAAAATGAAAGAAAGAGAAAAGGAAAAGAAAAAATGTGCTACAATAACAAACATAAAATATGCAACAAGATAAATTAAATTATTAAAATAAATAAATCTAACGTTAAAAACATGTTTTAAAAAATTAATATAAATTTAATACGGTAAAAAATAGTTTTAAAAGATAAATTTAATACTAAGCTATTAATTCATTTTTAGGTCCATTTAGTTTTGAATTATCAATTTAAAAGATAAATTTAAAATTATTAAAAATAAATTTAGTATAAAAAAAGTTAATACATAAGTTCAATTAAAATTTCCGAAAAATTAGGCAAATATCAATATTGAATCCAATACTCGACGCCATATTAAAATAATAGTTTGCAGAATAATTGAGGTTAAGTGGCTAAGGACAGTCACGTGATCAAATAAAACAGTTTCAGTCTCGATACCGATGCCTTTCCAAACCTTTTGGCGCGCCACCCGTTTTAACTAAGCGCACTGCCACCTAAACCGCACGTGGTAAGTCTTAAATCTTTGCCCTTTAACATGAAATTCCCTTTTTGCCCTTTAAATTATTTTTGGTAACCTCATTTTTTTTAATACAGATTCTAATATTTTAAAGAAATTTCAATTGCGTTGAATTTTGATAAACTGTCATCTAAATTCAGTTAAATTAGAGCTGACAATCTCCCACCTTCATTGAATTTTTGCATTTTCCACTCTATTCTAGTTTCAGACTTGATTTTATTTAAAAGTTTAGTGTAGGTTTAGATGAAGGGATGATTCGGTACGGTGCGTTTAGCTTATTTTTTATCTCACATCACAGTATTGTTATAGTATCTAATTTTACCATCACCACTGTTTCTACACTAACAGCAACTAAACGCATCGTCCATCCAAACCCACACTTAGTATCCTAATACAACTTTGGAAAAATAAAAATTCTTTAACTTTCATATGACTTCACTTGAAATATTAAATAAATGTTTTATATTATATTAAATTTTATAAAATTAAATAAATGTATAATATCAAATTTAAATATTTTTATGAATTTGACCTTTATTTCTTTTTAATTAAATTTGAACCTTAATATTTTTAAAAGAGTCAAATTAATTTTTTTATAGATATGCTGATTAAAACATCATTTTTTTAGTGATTTAGAGTGGTAACCTGTGTGTCAATCCACATATATTTCATGTTGATATGCCATTATTTGTCTTATATACGACATCAACAAAAAATAAATAAAAATTCATAAAAATTAAAAAAAGAAGCATGAAATACATGTTGATCGCCATACGAGCTACCACGTTTAAAAATTTAACATTTTAGTCAGTATTTTTGTTAAAAAACAATTTGATTCTTTTTGAAATGTCGATGATAAAATTCAACTCTTTTCAAAAGATTGAAAGTCAGATTTAGCTTTAAAAAAGAGAATAGGGCTAAATTGAAAAAATATATAAACATCTTGCGCTAAATTTGACATTATGTCTTGAATAAAATATATATTATATCTTGACTTGTATAGAGTGATGAATAAAACTCCTATCAAACACTTGTTTAATACGGATTCAAATCGTGTAACTCTTTCTCATCTCCACCCTCAATATTGTATAAAAAAATAAAAAAAAAATATAAAATAATATAAAAATTAAAAATACCTAATAAGCATATCAAAGAAGTTAAAATCTTTCAAAATTTTGGAACTTTTTAAATAAAATATATAAAATTAAAAGAGGAGTATTTTGATAATATTCCAAGACGGGGGCGGCGTAGATTTAATCAAAATCTGATCTTAAAAAAATTAAATAAAAACTCGTCCTCGCTCTTAAACCCACTTGAAAAAAATTCCATCCTTATTGGATCGGATGAGATAGAAAGTCTTCATAATCAAGTTATTTTGCCATATAAAATAATAAATCAAGCGTATATACATTTCGAAATTAGATTTAATATAAATTAACAACGATTATAAAATCTTTTATGAGAATATCTTTTGAGGGACTTGTCATGATAGGGAAGAATGATGATATTGTAAAATTGGCACCAAAGATACTGATAAGAAAGATAAATTATTTGAGATTTGGTCTTTTGTGTATCGTTGATGTGATGAGTTTTTTGGGGTCTTGATAGTGATTTCTTGTTTAATTAGAATTCATCGTTAGGTTGGTCTAATAATAATAGGGTTATGATATAATTTCAATGGTTTGATTAAGGTGAGGCATATTTAGTTTGATTCTGAATTTTCTGAGTGTTATGGCTATAGTCCGTTTGTCTTTCTTCTTTTGGGATTATTTAGTCCACATGGCATTTGTGTATTGATTTGCAATGTCTTGTATGAGACTTGGCCTTTTGTACATCATTGATGTGGTGAGTCTTTTAGGGTATTGGCCTGGTTTTTTGGTTAATTGGAGTTCATCGTTAGGTTGGTCTGATAATGATAGGGTTATGATGCAATTTTAATGGTTTGATCAAGATGATGCATCTTTAGTTTGTTTTTAAATTTTTCGAGTGTTATGGCTATAGTCGATTTTTCTTTCTCCTCTTTTGGGATTATTCAGTGGACATGACATTTGCATATTAATTTACAATGTCTTATTCATCGTTTGCACTATATCTTTATATTCATATTATTCATAGTTCCTATTAATGATAATATTTTATTAAAAAAGCTCATAATAAATAAAATAAAAATAATTTGAATCATGTTTGTTTGTTAATAAATAAAACAAATAAGATTATAATAATTTTCAGCGTATACCAATGCTTGTTGTGTTAAATGGTAAAGAGCTCAATGCCTTTCAAACAAGGTTTCGAGTTTAAGTCAAATGGATTAAGATAAAAAAATAGGAAAACTTTGACATTGTTCAAAGATATCATCTGACTCAACTCTAAATTTAATTACATTCAATGTAATTAGGGAAGGATTTAAAAAAAAAAGTTTTAGAGTAACTGAGTGGGTATCCATTTACTAATCATTACTAAAATTTATAAATAATGTAAATGTAAAAAAATTAAAAAAATTATTAATTAAATTTTGTTTGTATTGGATGCGTATACCATTTTAATTTGAACTTTATTTTTAGATAAGCCCAATGGGAAAGCCAAGGACAAAAGAGTAATTACGCAAATTCGCGGTTCAAGATCTCAATTTGAATCCGCGGGATTAACCAAATGCCAACGTGAATTAAAATGAAAAAGAGAGGAAAAACCAGATCTGATTTCACGTTTGAATTCTCAAACCCGCCAATCATATTTTCTCTCTCTTTCTCATTCACCAAACAAGAAAATAAATAGATCCAATTTTCCTTTTTACGTTTCTTGTTATCTTGGTTTTCTCGGGAAAACATCAATGTCTTCGTTTGCTTCTCAAGAATCTGAATCTAATTCACGAACTCTTTACTGCCGCAAAGAAAAATCTCTCGGCCTTTTATGCTCCAAGTAAAATTTTTTTTCAGCTCCTTTAAGTTTCTTATATTTGATATTGTTCAATCTTTAAATGTTTCTTTGTTTTTGTTTTTGTTTTTTTTGGTTTTTAAATTTAAATTCCTTTGTATCAGTTTTTTGGCGTTGTATAATCATGACAGCGTTCAAACGATTGGACTGGATGATGCGGCTTCAAAACTAGGTCTATACTCTATTTTTTCCTTTCACTGTTGCGAAATGAAATCATTACTGACAGTTTTTTTTTTTTAAATTTTTTGTTTGTTTATTGCGAAATTTTAATCGATTTTTTCGTTCAAATTTGGACTCTTGGAGATATACCGGAATTCCCATTAATTAAGTAGACTACTCAAGTCTTAAAATTCAATTTTGGATTAAAATCATATTAATTTGCTTTACTGGAACCCTTTTGCATATTTCAGGAGTTGAACGTCGTCGTATATATGATGTAGTGAATATATTGGAGAGTATTGGAGTAAGATGCAGTTTCTTTTTGACCCTTTTTATTGGTTTAGTTCAGTGAATAGATTAGTTTGAGTTGGTTTTTGGCATTCTCTTGTTTAGGTAGTGGCAAGAAAAGGAAAGAACCAATACTTATGGAAGGGTTTTGAAGAAATTCCAAAGGCTTTGGAGAAGCTTAAGGTAGATTCTAAATTTTTTGCTTTTCATTTTTCTCTTTTTATTCGTTTAAAACTGAAGAACTTGATTTATCATGTGTTCTGCTTACAGGAAGAGGCTCTTAAACAGAATTTCTGTTTCTCAGATTGCAGTAAATCATTAAGGGTATAATTCTTCTTTGGTTTTCTTACTCCATCTGTATGCTGAGAAAATTTTAGCTTCAATATCTTAATCTAATATAAGCGGAAATTGGGTCTAAATATATCTTAAAAATCTGGCCTTCTGTTTGTACCTTTTTTTCGAAGTAAAATTTGAGGAATTCAGATTATTGTTTCTGTAATAGAGGTCTTATTAATATTCTCTGGCCTTGCCATGTTTAACTAGCTGAGCTATTTTGCATAGGTCTTAGATGAAAATGAAAGTGCAGACTCTTCATATGTGAAGAATGAAGGGCAAGATAATCTTTCAGAATCATCAAAACGTACTGGTAAAGTTTCTGTTCTTCTTTATTTTGATTTGCTAATATACTACTTGCAATAGAGATCATTGTGTTTACATACAATCAATTCATGCGTGGGACACTTTTATTGTAAAATATTTTCAACTTTAATTGCTTCATTTAATTTACTCAGCATTATTGTTTATTGCTTAGATACCAAAAGAGAAAAATCCCTTTGGCTTATCACACAGAACTTTGTCAAGCTTTTCCTTTGTTCAGATGTAAGATAACGTACTGTTTTATGTGGATTTGTTGTTATAAACTGGTTTATTTGTCCTGTATGGTCTATGGCGAATATCTGATTTATTTTTATACAGGCTGAATTGATCACCCTTGATAGTGCAGCCATTGCTCTGCTGGGAGATGTCCACAATTCTACTGCTGTGAGAAGTAAGCGAGCAACAAACCATTATTAATGTCATGTCTGAAATTCTAATAGTCAATCACTTATGCTTTTGTCTGGTAATTGTTTTGCAGCAAAAGTGAGACGATTGTATGACATTGCCAATGTGTTTTCTTCCATGAATTTAATTGAGAAGGTACAATCTATCATCCATGTTGCTCCAACTCCTTGAAGTATTCATGTCTGACACTTGTACTTGACACATACTCGGTTACGGGTATGGAGATATGACTCTCAAAGGACCTGCCAAATATATAAAAAAACTTAGAGATGTAAATATATTCGTGTCGAACCTAATCTTATCTGCGACATGAATCCAACTTACGTAGCTTTATCTGGTTGATTGATTTTCAGACCCATCACTCCGAAAGCAGGAAACCAGCATTCAGGTGGCTGGGATGGCGAGCCAAACTCCACAATGGATCAACGACAGCTTTGGAATTGAATGAATCAAAGAAGAGGACGTTTGGGACTGAAATTACAAACCAAAATCTAAAGAGAACGAAGGCAAACTCCTCTGCTCATCGGAGGTTAAACCAGAAGGAAAATACGGGAATGCATATTAAGCTCGATAGTGTAGAACATGATCATAAAATGCAGCAGCATTCAAAGCAATGCTCCAAGGGTTTTGCATTTGGCCCTTTTACTCCTGCTGCTATATCCTCAGGAAACAGAAATGTGAGACCAATTCGGGACTGGGAGAGCCTTGCTTCTATTTATAAACCTCAGTATCTTAATCAAGGTACCTTCTTTAATTCATTACTTAAAAATAGACATCGTTGAATATGCATTATTAATAAGTGGCACTACAAATTTCTGGCACTAGTTGGATGCTTGATTAAGCATCCGAAGGATTCTGTCACCTTTTCTTGCTGCCAACTTCAGTAACCTCACCAATGTGAGCTATCTTTTATCATACTTAATGGTGCTTGGACTAAAAAGTTAAGGAAATAGTAAAAAAATCATTCTATTGCTTACATTCAGTATGTTCCTTGAACTCTTAAGTCGATATCGGGTATATTGCATTTTCTCTAAGTTTTTCTACATATATATATATCTGAAGAGTCATACCATGGACGAATATGGATAATGGAACATGACTACATTAGAAAAATTGAAGAGTCGGGAGCAGCATAGCTCAAAGACATTGTACAAGACTTTCCTCAGCTGAGAGGAACTGTTTCGTCCTTTCATTTAGGATTTATGAATGGAACCCCGTACTAGATGGATAGAGATCCTGCAATTGCACATCATATGTGATCATATTAGAATCCATATCCTTGCCATTATAATTGTATGATAGAGTTTTGTGTTAATGTTATTGCAGCTCTTAGTGACCTTTTTGCTCATTACATGGAAGCATGGAACTCTTGGTATGCCGAAGTTGCAAGAAAAGAAGAGATTCATTGAAGTCCCTAATCGCCCTTCTCTATTTGATTCTCTAACTCAAGATGACCAAATACACATGTTCAAAAATGGTACGCAACATTTGTTTCTGACACTGTTGGATGTATTTCTCGATCCAACAACCCTCTCAAGTAATCATATAACCTGTCTTTTCGTGCCTTTCATAATTTCCTCTTTGAGCTTCCCATTTTTCCTCTCGTTTTTAGAAACTTAGAACATTCAATAAGTTTCCGAAGTACTCACTGATTAAAGAAAAAAGAAAAAAGAAATCATTGTGAATTTTAGATGGGTTATCTTTTTGGGTGTGAACTAGATTTCCAAGTTCCTAACTAATTGCACTGCTTAGTGTCCTCCATTTTGCTTTTGTTTTTATACGACCCTCGAGTATGAGTATTGGAATGCGTGAGTACATGTTGAATGCAGTATTTTAAAACAGAAAGAACTTTAGGCATTCACAATGGATTGATTGCTAAACATACAGCTGTTTCGATTATGATTTCACCTTTGAATCATAAATCGCAATGTAAAGGGATTGTGGGGCGAAGATAAGACAGCGATAGATTCAAACTTTCAATTATTAAAGCAAAAATTTCCCCACTTGCCTTGCCCACCCTCTAAAAGACTCATCAAATTTAATTTAATTTAAATTTTTTTTTAAACAACACATCACATGACCATGTTTCAAATTTACATATCAAGTTTTTTATTTCCCTCGCAGTGTTAAATGATATGACTTTAATTTATTATAATAATTTATTTTAAATCCTATATTTACTTTTTATGATATACTTTTATTATTATTATTTTAGTAAGTTAAGAGAAATTAGCAAAGGCTTTAAGGTGTTGTATCAATGTCATTTTTTTAAGATTTTATTTGTCTTCACTTATATTATTGTGTGTAAATGAATTATTGACAAAAGAACTTAAAAGGATACAATGGAGTCTAATATTATTTATGTTTTGTATTGTCAAAAATAGTTTATTGGTGGAATATAGTAAGAATATCGATTTTTTATTAAAAAAAAATTTACAGTAATTCTTTATAGAATAATATAGGAATATAAAAAATAGTGGGAGAACAAAAAGAAAGATTTGATGTGTTTATTTTGTGTTAGACAAATGAAAGTTTGCTTTTATTTGTAAAAGTTTTCATGTTTCTTTGTAGAAATACAACTATCTAAATGGATAGTAATATTTTTAACAATGAATCATGATTATTCAATAAATTCATTGTTAATAATAAAAATAATATAATTTTTAAATTTAAAAGACATAATTCATCACTATGAAAAATAATAATTCAAGTAAATTTTTATTTGCAACTATTACAATATTATATATATATCGAAAATATTTCAACATAATCTTTACATTAACCTCAATGATTAAAATAAGAAATTGTAATTTATAAGTGATGGGTAAGAGGGAGAAAAAGATATTAAAGAAAAGTAGTGTTAGTGAATCTTGTCAAATTAGGTTTTTGTTCTTTTAACTTTTTGCCATTAATTAACACTAGCGTTTCTTTTTGGCCAAATATCACAAATTTCTATATATAAAATATAATTTTATTTTATTTTTATATTTTATAAATCAATAAAAATTACGACTATACATATGAAACATTGTTTTTGAGAATATACATATTAAACATTTCGCCCTCACCTTTCAAATAAAATATATGATGTAAAGTTGATAATAATTCTATGTAAAACAAATGAAATATAATTACATGCATATCTGACAACATTGTATTATAAAAATTTAAAAATAACTAAAATTTTATTAAAATATTCAAAAGAATCGATAGTAGTAATACAAAAGCAATATAAGCATCAGTATCTATTTTTGGATTTCTTATTGCTTCGCCATGTCAAACAAAATCTTATTCCGAATTGAGAATTAAACCCAATTAATTGATACAATCACTCACAAGGATAATATTTGGTTCTCAACATTTCCTCTTATGTCCTTTGCATGCATTGTAATTACTCAGGTAGCTTCACTATGAACTAGATATGCAAATTGGAAGGAGCTAGTAAGCCTGTGGGTAAAAGCATTTAACACGTTTGGAACAATGATACTTTTTTTTCTTTTCTTTTTTTAACCTTTTTCCTTTTCTTTACAAATTATCATGCAAATTGCAAATCCTATTTACAGGATAATTGGTCAGATCCTGCTCATATCATCTTACAAATATGCTACATTTCCTAATAGTTCGTCCTTTCTTCAGTCCGAGCATCGACCATGTTTGAACATACACGAAACATGTCATTTTCGAAAGCCTTTTGGGGTTTGGTTTGCACCAATGGGTTCTGCCAGAAAGCCATGAAGTGGATAAATTAAGTTATCCTTGAAAATTGTCATAAACAAGTAATTTTAAGGGGTTGTGAAGATGGAAAGATCACAATGTTGTATGTACCTTTCGTGCCGCTGAGAGAGAATGCTAAATTATTGTGAAGTGGATAAAAATCTAAGGAACCGTTGTATTCTTGCCTGATTATTGTGTGATCTGCGCCGTGATGAATTTCTTCTACGAAAGAAGAAATCTTCAGTGTCCAATACATAAGATATCTGACAAACAATTACACAGATCATGAATGAAAAAAACCCAAGGTACTCGGTACATGCAAAGGCATTTTCTTAGTGATAAAGCATGAACCGTGCTTCCGTAGTCCGATGAAAGAAGGGAAGACAAAAGATTAAACCCAATGTTATAACAGCATGATACCTTGTATGAGTTGCAAGCTATCTTGTTCTCTAAACCGTTAACCAGTTCAACACCTTCCATGGCCATGCAAGTAGCATCAAATTCATCTAGATTTGCGTAGTTCTTCTTGTTTCTGCAAACATCAATAAAGAAAACCCGATTAGCACTAGTCCATGTTGCTCCAATGTTCCATAATTCTTTGATAGACTCATGTCCAACACCTATATCCTCTAAGGATCATCCAATTAGATAGAAAAACAAAGAAAAAAGAAAATGCTATACACCCGTGTCAGACACATACTCGTATCTAACACTCACACCCAAGTCCAAGTAACATAGGATTTGAATACTTCTTGTTTCTGCAATATCAGTAAAGAAAAAAAAGCTTATTAGCACTAGTATATGTTGCTCTAACACTTCATTTTTCTTGAATACTCATGTGCAGATAAGGAGATGGGATATGATCCACTAAAGATCCTCCAATTAGAAGGTTTTTTTTTTTTTTTTTTTTTTTTAAGATTCAATATATCAGCGTAGGGCACATTCTCATATCTGATACTCATCAGAATTTGAGCAACATAGGAAGGAGTAACATATTCCAAATCTTTTCTTTGCAACAATCATCTATAATACCACATAAGAGGCTAGTAGAACCTAGCATCTACATGCTACATTTTTATCCGTTATTACCTCTTTAGTATGATGCCATGTGGTTCCTTCTTTCCGGGAAAGACTGACAGAAAGTCATTGTGCAAAATGGCTGAAAAATTAGGTTCCATGGAAACAGCAAATGCTTCGGGCTTTTCAATAACATTGTCCATCAGCTGAATAGACAAACGAGATGGCGAAGATGACTGCAAAAAAGGAAGCCAAAGTGTACATATGTTGAAATATGTGAAACCCATAAATTTTGGGATATATTTTAAAGTTATTTAGGTAGATAAATCTTAGAATAAATCATTTCAGATATTCTAGGAATCCCAATTAGAATAAGAGAATTATTTTCCTTATCTTTTAGTAGTTTATTAGAATCCCAATTAGGTTATGACTCTTTTTTCTATTTAAATTCAGTTGTTTAGTTAATAGAAGACAGAACAGTTTTATTAAATGCTCTCTTAAAAACTTTCATGGCATCTGAGCTAGGTTATCTCTAGCAGCATTATGGTTAAAACAGCCTTTATTGGAGATAAGAAATCCAGCAATTAAACAGAGGAAGAAAGTTTTACCGTTGAAACAACTAATGAAAATTATGAGGGCCAAAGTTCTCTAGAAGGGCCTCCATTTACTAAGGAACAACTAGAGTATCTACACAAGCTTTTTCAATCACCACAATTTTGGATGAATTCTTATCTTCCTAATTCATCCAAGAATCCTTCTTCCTTCTTCGCCTAATCAAGTACTGATTTTTCTGTTTTTTTCAATGCCAAGCCTTGTAAAAAAAACACGTGGACCATTGATTCTGGAGCTAGTAATCACATTACTAGTAGTCATTTTCTTTTTTCAACTTACACAACTTGTGCAGGAAACAAAAAAATCAAAGTAGCAAATGGGTCGTTCTCGGCAATAGCCAGGAAAGGCACTGTTAAAATTTCGCCTTCCTTGGTTTTACATGATGTTTTACATGTGCCAAATCTAGCTTGTAATCTCATATCAGTCAGTAAATTATCCCAGTCCTCAAATTGTCATGTTATATTTGACTCTTCTATGTGTAAATTTCAAGACAATCTCGGGAGGATGATTGGCAATGCTGAAGAACCTAGTGGAATTTATTTTTTTGATGACGACCATTGATGTGATCTCAATCGCATCATGTTGTGGCACCACTCGTTGCTATCATGATTGGCCTAAACACGAGGGCCCCAAGTGCAAGATGAAGCTCAATCTCAACTCAACAAGCTCAATCTTAGTTTTTCCCAGCTCGATTTAGCTCACATGAGCTTAATTTAGCTCGTTTGAGCTCAATTTAGCTTACTTTAGCTCGTTTGAGCTTGGCTTAAGTTTATTTCAACTCATTTATTTTAATGTCTGAATAAATTAAGTAATTTATTAATTTAGTTTAAATTACTACAGCTCATAATTATGTTTTGACTTATTACATGTTTTAAATGTGTCTTGGCCAAATTTAATATGTCTTGTTAAGACTTTATTAAATTTGTCTAATTTAATTTATGTTTAATTAGTGTGTCTAAATTATATTAATGTTTGTTCAGCTGAATTTTATGTGATTTAATTTTGGTTCATGTGTTTTTGTAGGTGAGCTGAATTTGGAGAGTAATTAAACAAGGTTCATGCATGATAGGTTCAATGTATGGGACGATGCATGTAAGGCCTCTTTCAATGAATGGTGGCTTATCCATTTGGCTCCCCAAGGCACCTATTTGGCCAAAAGGTGTCCAGCAATTTAAAGCACAAGCTTGGCCGATCGTATTCCCAAGGCAGCATCTAAGCCATTCACACCTCAATTTGACCAATCAGCTCCTATACATGTATGGGTGGATTCATGAACGTCCAAAGGGAGGAAATATTACCTTAATTCATCACATTGAATGTATAATGTGCATGTACAAAGGGGAGAACGAATTTAGAAGGTACATGCTTCCATTCATGAACCAGCCCATCATTAAAGCTTTAATTAAGAGAGATACATGACCCATGCACCTAGCATTTGTCCAAGAGGGGTTGGATATGAATTGAAGATGCACATTCATGGAACAAGGAAGCTTTCTTATTGGTTAAGCATGCATGAACGGGTTTTGGGAAGAAACATGATTATTCAACCATGCATGAACTTACACTATCCATGAACAGAGATTTAATGCTTGAAGTGTGAACATTTTTAATTGTTGTGTGAACACATTAGTAGCTGAATTTTAATAGGCATTAGAGAGCCTATAAATAGTTTATTTTGTTTATTGTAAAAGGTTACAGAATTTGATCAATTAAACTTAATAGAACTTTTGTTCTTGTGAGGTTACCTCCTCTCTTCTTTCGTTCGAGTCTCGAAGCGACTTATCTAGCTTGCTAGTGGTGTCAATCCGAACTCCATTGAACTTATCACCGAATCGGTGTGGCGTTCAACCATATTTTTATACCTTTGGTTCTTACCTCTATATAGGTATTGGGTCAAGGTTCGCTTCTATCCTTCCACAAATTTCACCTTAAGCAATATAAGACTCGGGCAATACTTTTTAGTATTGAACATTCTTGACGTTTAAGTTTTATTTTCCATCTCCATCAATTACCTTTTTCTAACCTACCTTGTTTCTATTCTAAACCGAATTTATCAACACCAAACCACTCATCTAAACCCTCTCAAAGCTTCCGCAACCCTTAGCCTAAATCACCCAATTTTGACAACTCCAACTACTCCTCGTAGACGATCGGGCAACTTTGTGAAACGACTCGATTAACCTGGGCCGGATCACATCAACCATCTAAGTGAACCAACAACTACTTTATGTTTAAATTTTGCTTCTAGTTTTGATAAGGTTATGATTTGGCATTATAGACTTGGATATTCTAATTTTTACTATTTAAGATATTTGTTTACCTGATCTATTTAAAAATAAAAGTCCTTCATATCACTGTGAATTGGCTAAACATCATCGGTCATTCTTCCCACCTCAAAAATATAAAGCTTCTAAACCTTTTTCGTTAATTCATAGTGATATTTGGGGACCTTTGAGAATCTCAATTTCTTCAAGAAAACGTTGGTTTGTGACATTTATTGATGATCATACTCACATTTGTTGGGTGTTTTTATTAAAAAATAAGTCTGAAGTTAAAAATGTGTTTTAGTCTATTTATGCTATGGTGAAAACACAATTTGGTGTGAGAATAGAAGTACTTCGGAGTGACAATGGTGGGGAATTTTTTAGTCACCAATTAGGTGTTTTATTAACCAAATGTTGGTTTGTGACATTTATTGATGATCATACTCACATTTGCTGGGTGTTTTTATTAAAAAATAAGTCTGAAGTTAAAAATGTGTTTTAGTCTATTTATGCTATGGTGAAAACACAATTTGGTGTGAGAATAGAAGTACTTCGGAGTGACAATGGTGGGGAATTTTTTAGTAACCAATTAGGTGCTTCTAATAAAAAAGGGTTACAAATGTTACAATCCAATTGCTAGGAAGATTATTGTTACCATGGATGTCACATTTGTTGAAACACAATCTTACTTTGATTCTAGTCTTCAGGGAGGGAATTATAGTAAGAAAGATTCTATAATTGATCAAGAAAACACTAGGAATATACAAAATAGGGATTCTAATAATGGAGAAGGAGAATTTATGATTAACACAAAAATTAATGATGTTAATGTTGTTAATGAAAAGGAGTACGAAGGTGTAGAGTCTGATCATGAGAATAAAGAACAAACAAATGAGTTAATTGTTTACTCAAGAAGAAATCGAAATCAAGAAAGTAGAATCCACCAGATTCATCACCATAAATCCAACTCGCAAGATCTTATCAAAAATCTAGGTAAAGCTCATAATTCAACTAATGAATTTTCTGATTTAGATATTCCAATTGCTAAAAAAAATGTGTTAGAAATATTGTCAAATATCTCATCTCTTTGTGTCCTATAAAGCCTTGTCTTCGACATTCTCAACGTTTGTTCATGTGTTGATCTGTGAAAATACCCAAAAATGTGAAAGATGCTCTACAAGTTCCTGAGTGGAAGGAGGCTATTTTAGAGGAGATGCGCGCTTTTGAAAAAATAGGTACATGAGAAACAGTGGAATTACCTGTAGGGAAAAAAACTGTAGGCTGTAAATGGGTGTTCACAACCAAATTCAAACTGGATCTTTAGATAGATACAAAGCCCAATTGGTGGCTAAAGGGTACACTCAAACATACGGGATAGATTATCTTGAAACATTTGCTCCAGTAGCCAAATTAAATTCTGTTAAGAGTTCTTTTATCAATTGTTGTTAATCTTGATTGGGAATGCTTTCCTAAATGGGAAACTTGAAGAAGTTTACATATATCATCCTCCAGGTTTTGAAGAAAAATTTGGAACTCGAGTATATAAGCTCAGGAAATCTTTGTATGGTCTAAAACAATCTCCTCGAGCTTGGTTTGAACGATTCCCTCAAGTTGTTAAAAAACAAGGTTATTTACAAGGGCAAGCTGATCACGCAATGTTCTATCGACACTCACAAAGAGGTAGAATAACAGTTATTATAGTTTATGTCGATGATATCATTCTTACAAGAGATGATATGGATGAAATAAGGCGTCTCAAGCAGCATCTAGCATTGGAGTTTGAGATCAAAGACTTTTGTCCTTTGAAATACTTTTTTGGAATGGAAGTTGCTCGATCAAAGAAGAGTCTTGTGGCCTCTTAGAAAAAATATGTGATTGATCTTTTAATGGGATAAGTGGTTGCCGCCCAACTGACACAACAATTGATCCAAATGTAAAATTCAGAAATAAAGGTCGATTAGTTGATAAATGGCAGTACCAAAGATTAGTCAGTAAATTAATTTACTAATCACATACAAGGCCAAACAGCTTTTGCAGTGAGCTTAGTGAGTCAATTTATACACTCCCCAATGGAGGAACATGAAGAAGCAATGTTTCGGATTTCGAGATACTTGAGGAGTTCACTTGGAAAGGACTTATTCTTCAAAAAATCCGAACAAAGGGGAATCGAACCTTATATAGATACAGACTGGGCAAGCTCAACAACAGATAGAAGATCTACATTAAGATACAGTACATTTGTTTGGGAAAACCTTGTGACTTGGCGAAGCAAAAAAAAAAATGTTGTAGCAAGAAATAGTGCAGAGGCTAAGTTTAAATCAATGGCTTAAGGAATTTGTGAAAAAATGTGGTTAAAAAGAATTATGGAAGAGCTGAGGAAACCAATAACTTCACCAGTGAGGTTGTACTCCGATAGCAAAGCTGCCATTAATATTGCTCACAACCCAGTCCAGCATGACAGAACTAAACATGTTGATATTGATACATTTTATCAATGAGAAGATTGAAGAAGGCCAAGTATGCATGCCGTTTGTTCTTTCAAAATAACAAATTGCTGACATACTCACCAAAGGGCTCTCTAAGACAAGATTTGATTTCTTGTAAGCAAGTTGGGCATGATTGATATATATGCACCAACTTGAGGGAGGGTGTTGAAATATGTGAAACTCATATATTTTTGGATATATTTTAAAGTTATTTAGGTAGATAAATCTGGAATAAATCATTTGAAATATTCTAAGAATATTTTATTTTATCTTTTAGTAGTTTATTAGAGAATTATTTTCCTTATCTTTTAGTAGTTTATTAGAATAAAAGAATTATTTTCCCAATTAGGTTATAACTCTTTTCTCTATTTAAATCCAGTTGTTTAGTTAATAAAAGACAAAATAGTTTTATTAAATGCTCTCTTGAAAACTTTAAACATACGTAGGGCATTCATGTTCCTTATTCAGTTCATTTCTTTTTCCGAAAAAGGGGTGTAAGAGAGGAACATGTAAAACTTACGCATTTCAGTCTATATATATTCTCCTCATGGAGAAGGACACGTGCATTCTCGTAATAAACTGAATCCATTGTCTTCCAATGTTTCCTGGATTTTTCATATTCATACAATTGAAGAAGCTTATTATCCATCTCATCCGCTGCAACAGCTTGAAGCTGCAATGAAAATATCTTGAATGATTGAATGAAAAACAAGGAAGAATGTTGGAAGACCGTTGAAGAAGCAAACCTGTTTAACCAATTTATATATCAACTTGTCCAATGTGAATAACACATATGACTGGTTTCCTATTATAGCTCGGCATTCATCCTCAAACTTTGTATTATCGGTTGATCCATTGAGCAGACTGTACAATGCACTCATAAATCTGGGTACCAAAGAGATGAAATTTTCTGAATTAGAATGCATTAAACCCTTCAAATTGTTCAGCAGAGTTATATAGATAAGTAAATCACCTGGCATATAAATCTGAAGAACTAGTGTCTTTCAAATGTTTCCATTTTATTTCACCACCGGCTAAATTTGTTTTTGCAGAAAGTATTCTTTGGTATAGGATCTAATGAAAATCAAAGAATTAAGAATACTTACTAAAATGTAGAAAGAACAAAAAAGAAGAAATAACTAAAAAGATTTAGAAATCTAACGTACTTGATGAAGTCTGAAAAGAACATAGAAATCGTCATTTGCATAAAAAACCCAAGAATTGTATTTCTCATCTTCAGGTAAAGCTGGTGGTACGTGCTTTGAAAGAGGCTTCACTGTAAAAAGAAAACGTTCCGGGAATGACAAGGAGGTCCCATCTCCTCCCACATGTGCATCAGCAATTCCTTCGGCTTCACCTTCACTCTCAGCCTTACCATCAACTTCATCACGTTCGACCTCTTCCTCCTCTTCATGTTCTTCATGGGAGCATTCATCACCTGCAGACTCACTGCCCGATGCATCATCACCAGCCTCCGAGGCATTTTCACTATCCTCATCATCAGCATCCGCATCATTTTCTCCACCAGCATCCACGGAATGCAAAGCTTTCCCATTTCCAGATCGGTGTTGTCTGCTTTCAACACCATGCTTTGCCTTCAGCACTACCTTTGGACCAGCATCACCGTAGGCAACAAAATTATCCTCCTCAAAATCACCATTAGGTGATAATTCACCTTCTTCTTTTTCGACTTTGGAGGGACCAGCAGATTCTTCGTGATATCTGCTAGCATTAGAGCCATCTGTAGGCGTTCCATTTACTATTAAAGCATGTTTTGCTACAGTGACACCCTGAATCACCAAGCAAATTTGAATAATAAGCATATTTATTATGACTAAAAATTAAAGAGAGAACCCACTTGGGTATAAGGACATGCAGTTGGTCGATTCGATTGGTTTGGTTAAAAAACCTAAAAGCTGAGTTCAACTTACCTCCCATAAATAATAACCAAAAACCAAACTTGACTTAAGAAAAAAAAAATGAAATAATCAAACAGACTTAAGTTGATTGATTAACTGAAAATAAATAGGCTAATCTACCATTTTTTATTTCCAATTTATTTAAAACGATTATTTATATTTCCTTAAAAAAATATCCTAACCATTGGAGAAATGTAATCAATTAAGTATTTTTCCATATATATATACTACTATTAATATATAAAAAGATACAAATATAAATATAATACATTAAGTCATTTAGTTTGCTGGTTCAGTTATCAGTTATGTAAACCAACAATCACTTGAATTAACACATTTACTCTGCATTTGGTAAGAGTATCAGTTTTTACACATGTTTTAGTATATGAGTAAGCAATAAACTAATTCAATTGATAATATTTAGCCACTCCCATGACTTTTTTTTTTTAGCAAAGAGAACGAAAAATTTTCGCTTATTTTGAAGAGTTATTATTTTTTAGAAGAGTTTTTACTCATCTTTCTAATTTTAAGTTTAAATTTGTACTAACTATTCTTTATTTTATGTGTAACTATTGTAATACATATGTAATAAATAAGCTTTTTCCTCATGTTATTACACTAGTAACCAAACGAGGGATTAAACCTGTAATTGACTAACATTAAAACCAAACTAACCAAACCAAATTAACCAAATTGCATAGGTTAATTGGTTTTAACAGAGTTTTGAACAAACCTACTTAGGTGTAAGCATAGGATAAAATTATGTGTCTGACACAGGTATGTTTTTTCTTTTATTTTCGAGGATCCTTGGAAGTTCATATCTTCACATCCATGTCTAAATATGTTTAGAACATAGATGCCAAACAGAAATACTTCAAGCAAAATAAAGAATCAAAGCAACATTCACAGGAGATGCCAAACATTGCTATATTTTACCAAAACCATTTAGTAATAACAGCTTCAGTGATGCTAAGTAGAATACAGTAGTTGATATACACAAAATCATACCTCCGATGAATGTACAAGATCAACATTAGCTTCAGATTCATGAGCCTCACTAGCAGCAATGCTAGTAGGTCTAGATGCAGCTGCACTGGGACCTTGAAATTCAAACTAATCTCAGTATTGCAACATGATCTCAGAAAAGAAGGAATAACAAGAACGAAAGTAATAACAAAAATGAGATCAATGAACAACAAAATCACGGAAGTGATTTTCATGAAACTTTTGCAGACTACACACCTGATGTCCCTTCAACATTGCTTCTGCCCTGATTATTTTCTGCTTTGATTCCAATAGCAACCATGTTAATTCCAGGCCTTTTATCAGCTGTAAATTTAATCTCTTTCTCTGGCTTCGAATCAACTCTGGAGACATGACCTAAGTGTTCATCTTTTGCTAAAATTTCCCTGTTTGTCAACCCATTTCTGCAAGAATTTGTTAGTTCGGATGAACTGTTCCCATCTCCATTACTAGTAGCCTTTGGTTGCCCTGAATTTACAGTAGCATCAACTCCAGGGCTCCCATCACTTTCAGCAATGCTTGATGCAGTGCCATTTACAGCAGAACTCTGAGCTTTACCGGCACCTTCCGTGCCCTCTCTGCCATTACGATGAGGAGGCACACCCAACATTGGTTCCAAGAAAGTGGTCCAGAGCCTCATGGCTCGATTTAACTGTTCTTTCGTTGAGCACATCTCTTCACATGAATATTCTATAAGTTTATATAGATCCTCATGAATGTTGACATCCACATATTCATATTCAAGGTGTGGAGAGGGGGGTTGTCGGTGACCAGCAACGCTAGCCATAAGAACATCGTCCTCTTTCTGGTTTTTCTCTTTCAACTCCTTGATTTCAGCCACTAAAGCTGCAATTAGAAAAAAAAAAGGGATCAATTTTAGTAATAAGAACATTGTAGACCGCAAAGTACACCCTATACCAAAAATAAGTTGTTAAGAATCATCACTCCCACTTACATTTCACACTCAAGTTCTTTGAATCCTGCTGCTTGAAATAGAAGCTGCGGTGATCAAGCGATTTGTAATGGTTTTTTGAATAAATTTCAGCCCAAACCTTGTTGAAGTCTAAACGGCACTTTGTCCACTCTTCTTGCTTTTGCTTCAGGCGAGTTAAAATGACGGGTAATGCAAGAGCAGGATTTTTACGTAATATTTCCATCACATCAAGACCATGGTCACCATATAAATGCTCAATGCACCTTAAATTTAGAACTGCAGTAAGTGATCAAGAAGAGTCCGAAAGTTAAAATGATGAAAAAGGTTTCACATAGCAAGGAGACATAAAATGATGGAAAAGGTTTCACATAGCAAGGAAACATAACCAGTGAAGTGTTCTTCAACATGGAACGGAGAATCCAAATTGATTTTATTTTCATTAATGCTATTTAGCAAGTCCTCGGCACGCTTGGCTGTTGAGCTCACGGATTCTAACAACATATCCAGCTCAAACCTAAGACCATCAAATAAGAACTGTCATGTCCAGGAAGTATATAATATCTAGATTTCGGTTAAAGCAACTGGTGGGTCCCTGTACCAAAGGCTAAAGGGCAAACTAGTCCCTCTACTAGAAAAAAAGAGCAAGTTAATCCTTGTATTTTTTTTTAAACAGTGGTAAATTTGAAGGATAAGAAAAGCTGACTTGTGTATTAAAGTGACAAACAAGAAATATTAAATTGCTCAGTTTTTTTCTTACCACTTCAAAACATGGCAAGTCAATATGTTTTACATTCAACCTTACCACTGTTTACAAATTTACCTTTTTGCTTTAAAATTAAATCTACAAAGATTAAATTGCTCACTTTTATAGGACTAATTTGCTCATAAGCCTATAGTACATTGACCAGTCAGATAGTTTAACACCGGAATACAAAAGGGCATAAATGAACTGAATAATTAATCAGTGCATATAGATATTTCTTATGGAAGTTCATTCTCACCTTCACATGCAGTATATAAAATTACAATGGGAATGCCGCATAATTAAATTACAAAAAGAGATAAATAATCACTAAGGTGAATGCATACATAGCACTGGAATAAATTGAGGAAGGCCCGGAAAATTTACCTATCATCCTCACATCTGAACAAGCTCTCTTCATATTGATTTCGGCGCATGTGCTTAAAAGAATAATCCTCACTTCCTGAAGTCACAGATACCCAATTATCATTCAGCACTTGAGCGCCGAGCTCGGATCTCTGACTTGCGATAGGTATTGGGTACTGCGCGAGAAACACCAAAGAGCATTAAAAACTGGTGCCAAATCATGAATAATTTGCATGGGAGAAAAAAACAAAAGTTTCTACATCATCAGGCAGAAGCCGATAGCTTGGAGTACAATTTTGGCAGTTAGAAAGGTCAAGCTCCTGTATTGATTTTCCCATATACTTATATCTCTCCTTTTCCTTAGCTGCCTCAATTTCGCGTTTTTCCTCTGACTTGGGTGCATGTCCAACAACTGTAAGAGATTCTGTAATCAAGAAGTAAACGTCATTGCAATTTACAGATAAATAAGTGTTGAGAATCTTTTGATTATTTGATAGCATTGATTAGTATCTTTAGAGATTACAACTGATTTTTAGAAATTCTAATTAAGAGATATTCTTTCCTTAAGTTGATTCAATCTTCATGTATATATAGTTGTATTTCTAAGAAATACATACTTTTGAGTGAGTTTTTCCTCAACATTAGAGTATTCATCTCTAATTTCATCATGGTATCAGTTTTTTCATCCTATTTTTGGGAATTTTTTTTGTGATACAATGGTATCGATAAATGAGAAAGGGGCAAAGATAAATAAGAAAATGTGTAACAAAATCAGAAAGAAAAGGAGGCTATGCGTACTTTTATTAATAACACCAGCAAGAAGCCCATCTGCAGGAGATATTTAGATTAAAAACAGCCGTAAGAATGAATAATCGAAACAAAACAACTTAAAATGATGCTTAAGTTGTTACCCGTATTCTCGCAACGCTCCAAGAACTGATTGAATTCATTCATAAGATCTGGATACTTGCCAAGTAAATCAGTCACCTAGGGACCAATATAACATATAAGAGAAGTGATTCAATGATTCTAAAATCAAAGATAACTGTTAGAGATGGTGTAAAACATACCAAATTTTGCAAATCATTTCTTTTGATTATTCCGTTGCTATAAATATTAAGGCACTTTAAGAACGCCTGGTAGTCATCTGAGTTGCATAGCCTCTCCTTAACTTTCTCGCAGAATACAAACCCTTGGTTGCACATGCCTGAGATTCGAATAGAAAAACCTTTAAAAGGTTGATATAAGAAGAACAAGAAAATGTGCATTAACCTGGATCCCACTACACAAGCAAGGCTACTTTATTAGCAATGCATTGCAAAAGAACAGCAAAATAGTCACCCTAAACACCCTAAACTGTATAATTATGATATGTTCAAAAAGCAAGTAAAACAAAGGAGATACTTTGTATATTATACGCAAATAATAGTTATAAAAAGTAGAGAGACTTACTTTTGAAAGTATCCCTGTCATCATAAGAAGCAAATCCTTCAACCTTTCTTCCGGATCTCTTTTTGTCAGGAAAACGCTGCAAGTTAAAATCCCTATTGTTGTCATGCTCAGGATCATCGTGATCACGAATTCTCTGATCCCTACTGTCCTTTTCCACGCGCTTTCTCTGCTCCTTTTGCATTTTGATAACAGATTTGTCATCGTCCAGTTCAGGACGGTCAACACTGAGATCCCTATCAGCATTGGAAGTAATACTCCTATCCCTCCGACGTTGCTGGAAAAATAAATTAAAAGAATCATTGTTCATATCACAAGCATATCAATGCATGGCAAGTAGAAAGAAAATAAATATTAAAAATAAGAGAGAGAACAGCTACCTTATCAATTTGTATTTGCCGCAAGGTGGGTGTAGCAGAGCTTCGCTCATTATAATGCTGAGTTGAGTTTCGACCATAAGGAACTTGTTGGGTCATAGGTGCTGCTTGAGAATCTGGCAAAAATCTTGTGAACTCATCAAGAAGATCTGGATGGTCCTCAAAAAGAGAAGCAACCTGAAAGCAATGAAACAAAGAACACATGATATTTTCTGAAGAAAACAAAATCAAGAGATAAAGATTCAGTAAATGCCAAAGAGCGTTAACAAGAAGAAGACATTACCTCAGTATAGACCTCATTTATGTCCTTGTGCTCCTTCCGGTACATATTCAAAATGTCCAGAAATGATTTATAAACATGCTCATCATTTTGGAAACGTTTCTGCATAGTAAAATGGATAAATTAGATGGCTAAACATGGGCATCAATAAGCGGAAGATTATGGCACAACAATTTCAGTATTTCACCTTTATTTTGTTTACAAAACTGATTGCTTCATCAAATTCAACAGTCTTTTTTGGAGGAGCCTCATCCTCGTCAAGGGTAATTCCATATCCCTTTGGCAAAAAGGTATTAAATCCATAAATCAAGTTGTTATGCCCTTTGAATAACTCTTTCACTCGGGCAATGACACCAGCAGTGTCAGTCCTGCAGAAGACAAAAGATGTATGGACATTTAGTAGTTTAAACAACAATTCATTGTCCATCAAGAAAACTTGGCATTTTGAAAATGGGATACCTTTGAGCCTTGAAATCCTTCATGACTTCAAGGAACATGTCGTACTTCTCTTTTTGATCCTGAAACATCTCCTTGACTTCCTTTAAATATGTTAAGGCATCGTTTGTAGTCAGTTTCTGCGACATACTTCCCCCTCCTCCAGCTCCTCCACCTCCCCCTCCTCCTCCTCCTCCCCCTTCCCCTCCACCTGTGCCGCCACCTCCACCAGGCATTTGGTTTTGCCCATAGCTTAATAGGTAGAAATAATGAAAGAAAATTCAGAACTAAATCCATCTCCACAATACTGAATAAAAAACTCTACAAATTGGGCTAAACCTAATTTACTTTCCACAGATTATTAATCTTAAAAAGAGCTAAAGATCCCTTTAGTTAAAAAGTGTTATTTACCAAATATTACAAAACCAAGTAGCAAATCTTGCTTTATGTACTGATCCAAGAATCATAGAATCCAATATGATTCAACCAAAACATGATAAATCAAAAACATAAACGAATCACTCAATTCAAAGTGATAAACAATACAATCCCACATGCAAATCCAACAAAATTCTCAGTCAAATCTCACCAAAAAAGACCATTAAAGCTGAGAACAATAACTAACCAGCAACAAAAATTAGGAAAAAAAAACCAAGTTATCAAAAAAGCCAAACTCTATCATATTATAACAAAACCAACCAAAATAACCCTAAAAGAGAAAGCAAACAGATTATAAAAACAGAGGAACCAACAAAAGAAAAGACAACTTACGATTCAGCCCTTGAAGAAGTAAACGGACGTTTAAATTGAGAACCAGAATATATATCATCTCTTATTCGCTTCATCCCTATAAACCCCAAAAAAAGAGTGAATTCTTTTCATATAGGAGTTATCTTTGAAGAAATAGAAACAAACCCATTTCAAGAATTGGATTACAGAAACTTACTTTCCAGATCTTACACGAAGAAAAGACGAAGAAACCAAACCAGTTAAAACCTTTTTTGTTTTTTTCTAATTTCTGATCCTTTGGGTTCTATAATTATTTTCTTTTTGGTCGGGTCATGTAAGAAAGAATTGAAGAGGCAGAACAATGAAAGAGAGAAACTTGGGTACGTGAGGAAGAGTCAAAATCAAAATGAGAAAATTACAAAAAAGAAGAAGAAGAAGATGGTTTTCGAAAACTGGTGAAGAACAGAGAGAGATGTTTTAATGTTCGTTTGTGTTGTGCGTGCTGTTACTTCGGCTTTGTGGTTTCTTCCTTATTGGGCTTTTCTCAGTTCCATATTCAACTATAGGCCCCAATTACCTTTAGTTAATTTAATCATCATTTTAAAGAGACCAATTAAAAGGATCAATTCATCTTAATCAACTTGAATTAAAAAAAAATTATCACTCTAAATTTTTTTAAAGAAAGAAATTAAAGAGTATAACTAAACTATGCGAGGCCACCCTCTTCTAGAGTAATTATCATGTATCAGCTGAAAGATTTTATTCGATGATTACATATAGATATATCTAATCAGAGGCTTCGAAAATGTCAATACTGTTAAACTATTAGTGACGTGTAACTTGTACTATTCAAGAAAGTTGGATTATATCTTTAATTGCTCTTAACACAATTCAAGAATTCTGATAAATTGACTTTGCTTGAATCAATTGATTAACAGCAATACTATCCATGTCCAATTCCACCAATTTAGAACCAATAACATGTTTGGTTGACTATAATGGTAATAAATTACAGCCCAATTCAGTGGACTCATCACTAAACCATTGCTTGGTTGGCTGTAATAGTTATTAAAGCCATATTTGTTATGAGATTATTTAGTGTAAAAATGCATCAAACCATTCCGTGCTCTCCTTTTAAATGGTGATTCAAGGAATGGTGGAACAACAAATTAGAGAAAGATTTCAATTTTACCCTCACCATTCTCCTCTTTTTCTCACAGTCTGAAATCCCCAATCCCCAACTAATTTTTTTTCATTCTTCTTCTCTCCACCATTGTAAACTTAATTTTTTCTTCACATAATTTAAAATTTTCTTTTTAATCTCATTTCCTCCTAACCCTGATAGCTTAATCCATTGAAAAAAGAAGAAAAAGTGAAGCGTTTTTTGAGTCGTCTCATTGGATCCAAGATCTGGTAAATTTTAATTTGAACTATTTGTTTTTCAATGTTTCTATACCTGTTTTTCAATGTTTCTTTTTTTATTGTAAAAGCAAATGTAAAATTTACCCTTGTTCAAGTAATTTGGCTTTTGAGGAAAAGCCCTGAGATTCCATTCTATTTATATTAGATTGAAAAAACTTACCCTTCTTCGATATTTGGGCTCTTTGTCTCGTTGTTTTCTTTAACACTTCCAGTAAAACTTTCTGTCTCTATTTTCTTCATTTTCTTAAATATTTCCTTTTTAATGCTTGGTTTTCTGTGAATTTGATGATGCATTTTAGGAAAAGATCACTAACTCCGACAATAACAAATCTTTTTAATTTTTAAACAAAAGGAAGAAATTTTATTTTTATAAGCCATGGAGAGACAATTTGTTGTTCTTGTGTGCATGCCTAGTGTTTGTTTGTCTATTTAAGGTAGATAAAGGTAGCTTCAAATACCCAAATTAGAAATTATGGAAAAAAAAGTGTAATTTTGGGATCCCAATGTTTAGAGATTTTGATGATTCTTATAGGGAAAATGGGAAAAAATTTTAGTTAATGCGCCAATTTGGTATTTAGCTTAAATTAATGGAATATGTTTGCTTCTTTGAATCTATTATCTAAGATTTTCTAGTTCTTTCTTCTAGAGGTTATTGGATTTGTTGTTTTTTTATTCGATTTATCGTTTTATTTACATTGAATTTGAGATTCTTGCTTGATAGTCCAATGCTAATTATGGATCTTACTTGAAATTTGTCTTGGTTGATGAGAAGGAATGAGGGTTAAGGAGAGTGCAAGATTTAGGGGTGTTCAATCGGTTAACCAACCCGAACTACCATTAACCGAATTAACCAACCCTTTTAAACCCTTAACCATTAACCGAACCAAACTTTTTCGGTTAATTTGGTCGGTTAACTGAATTAACCGAAATTTATATATATATATTTATTTTTGGTTAAAACAAGTATAAAACATATAAAAAATTAACTGACTTAACTGACCGATTAATTTATATTTTCAAAAATTAACCGGACCTACCGAATACTTATATATTATAATATTATTTATTAAATACGGTTAATTCAGTTAACAGACGGATTTCGAACCGAATTAACCGTTAACCGAACTTCTAAAAAATTATTAACCGACCCCCGACAGAATTAATTCAGTTAACCAACTAATTAACCGAATTCGATTAGTTAACCAAATTAACTCAGTTTTACCCAAAATTTACACACCCCTAAAGTCAAAGTAACAAAACCAAGAATGCTATGGATTTGAAATGTATTAGTTCATAAAAATGTGGACAACTCTAGAATGCTATTGTCAAATCTTAGCTCAAATCAATTCTTTATGCTCTCTTTTTTTCTTAGCTCAAATCATTTGCCCTCATCTCCATTTCACTTAAAAAAGTTCATCTACTACTAATGTTTCAATCTACCTCATTTATTAGTATTATGGATGAATTTACTATTTTATCTTAATTGCCTGAAATAGTTGTCTCATGTTCAAATATATATCATATATTCTTGTCTTGCTCTATATGGTCCCTAATATATTTATATTCTTCATATATATATATAATTAGTTTCCTTTTTAATTGATTTGCTGGCCGGTGGTGGGAGAAATAGGCAGGAAAAATTCAGTTCTGAAAACAATTCTAAGTGCAAGTGAGCCTTAATGTGAGCCAATATATTAGCTTGGATTAATTTTTTTTGAATAAATTATAAAAATAGTCCATTATATTTATTTAAATTTATATTTTGATCATTAATGTGATTAATAATTTCTAAATTAACAATTTAGTAGGCCTAAAGAAAATCACATGTGACAATGTGTCAACAGTTAAACGCCAACTTAAAAGCCATGTCAGCACCACATAATTTTAACCCTATTTTAAAAAAATTAACCTTTTTTTCTTTATTTCAACATTTCCCCTACTTTTTTTCCTTTTTTGTTCTTTTCCTTCCTTCTCATCTCCCTTGGCGAAACCCTAACTTCTACATATAGCTGTCGTCATCGCCCACTCAGATGTTGTCCTCGGCACCGACCTAAGCCCCACCATCAAATGGCTCTTCTCTCTCTTCTCTTCACCCTCCTCAACCTCCCTACTCCCTCAACTCTCAGCCCTATACCCAGAACCTACAACCACCATCAAGCTCACCATTGGCCACCGCCTCCCCCATCACCACTGAATCATCGCACCTTCACCATCTCTTCTCTCTTAGCTTCCACACTTCTACAACTCACCTCCCCAAATAGAACCTAACCCTCAACTTTACCTCACCCAAAGTCCCCACTCACCATCCCTCTCTCATACCTATTCCCCCGTCATCGTCGACACTACCTAGCCTCTCTACCAAATCCCAAATAGAAAATCACCAATAAACCATGCAGTAAAGAGAATTAAATATCAAAACCAAAAAGAGAAGGAAAAGAACAAGTCGCAGATCCGGCCAAGCTCGGTTAACGAGTTTAGAGGTGATGTATTCGAAATCTAAACGGTGGAATGAGAGGTTACATGGGAGAGAAGAACATACTTCCCTATTGGGTCGATTGGACAACAGATTTAGGAGATTTAAGAGGTTTCTCATTCAAACTTCGGATTTAAATTTGTGGAATTCGGGGCCGTTTCATGGAGAACTAAGCTAAGGAAGAGAAAGAGATGGGGACATGCTTCATTTTAGTCCTTCTTTCCGGTCGGAAAGGCCATTGGAGTAGGGCGGCGGCGGCTGCGGTGGCGGTTGGTAGGTAGGCTAATGAAGATGAAGATGGAAAGGTAGAAAAAAACGAAAGAAAGTGAAAAGAAAAAAAGGAAAAAATATAAAGAAATAAATGAGTAGGACGTGAGATTGAGGGTAAAAAGGAAAATAAATAAATACATAAGTGGTGAGGCCTACAATAAAAAGTTAAAAAAAAAACATGGCATTCAAGTTAGCATATAATAGGTCACTTAAAATAATTAAATTAAATTAAAATAGTTAAATTATTATAAATCAATAATGTTAGTGGTCGAATAATAATAATTAAAATATTAATATCAAAATATAAATTTAAACAAACAAAAATAATTATTTTTATAATTTACTTTTATTTTAATATTAAAAAATATTTCTTAATGGAAAAAAGTTGTAGGTGCAAAAATTAATAAATATGAAACTATTGCATAATACAAAAATAATTAAAATAGGAAGTGTAAAAAATATTATTGTGATAATATATATTTATGCTTAATTTAATATGACTTCTTAAAAGTGTTTTTTAGAAGGAAAAAAATAATTTTGGAGAGATACTAAAATTTTTAACTTTTAAAAAAAGTGCTTTTGAACTATTTTTTTGCTTAAGAAAAAGTACTTTTTTCTCTCAAAAAGTAATTTGTTTAGGATGCTTTTGCCCCAAAAGTATTTTTTGTTCCAAAAATACTTCTTACAAGTAATATTAAATACACCCTTAGTGTAATTTTAATATGATGATTCATATATGTATGTGCCATTTTTATTTTTGGGTAAATTATTTAGTTGGTCACCTAATTTTTTGAGCGCTTTTATCTTGGTTACTCAAATAGAAACACTTGCAATTTAATCATCGTTATTAGTGAAAATTTTCATTTCAGTCACTTACACGTTGAATTCCTAACGGCGACTGGTTGTACGTGCCATGTCATCATTTTTGTCCTTTTTTTTTACTCCTACTACTTTTCATCATCTACCTAGTTTTCCTCTTTATTTTCACTTGGAACCAAAGCAAAGGTTCTTTATGTTCAATTGATTCTTAGTCACCATCTCATACCCTATTTCACCTTTCATCTTTTTTCATTTCTCTATGCTTCTCTATCCTTCTATAAATCTACTTTCAGGTTTGTTGTAAATTTCTTCATTTTAAAGGTTCTATCCTTAAATACCCATATGATTTTTCAATTTTTGTTGCTTTTTTTGGGGGGTGAATTCTATGTAAAAGTTAATTTTTTTTTGTTAATTTCGAAAGTTGCTTTCCGAAAGTTGTTTCGCAATCTGAAGATGAGTTTTTTTTTAATTATAACACTCCAACCCGTCTTCGTCGTCGGATCAGGGTTATGGAGCATTACCGTACAATAAAAAACATTTAAACATCATAACATTCAATAATTCAAATATATCATAAACCATTCAATCTCATACATTTCGTCCCTAAATCGGGCCCTCGAGGCCCTAACAATTTCTTAGAAACATTTTGGGACTGATTTGAAATAGTTTGACAAGTTTAAAAAAAAGTTACAAAAATTAGGAAACAGGAATCACACGGCCGTGTGGCCAGGCCGTGTGGAATCACCCTAGGCCGTGTAACTTTCGAACAAGGGACACATTACCGTGTCTCAGCCCGTGCCCTCACCCGTGTCCTCATCCGTGTAACTCTGTGAGTAGTGTCACATGGCCATGTAGAATCACCCCAAGCCATGTAACTTTCGAATAGGGGACACACAGCCATGTCCCAGCCCATGTCTTCACCTGTGTAACTCTTTGAGTAGTGTCACACACTCGTGTGCCAGGCTGTGTAACTCACTAACTTGAATACTAAGGAACTCTCAAATGACACATGGACATGTCGCCAGGCCGTGTGCCTCACAAGGCTGGGTCACATGACCGTGTCTCCAGGCCGTATGCGTCATACGGCTAGGTCATATGCTCATGTACCAAGCCATGTAAACCCAAAATTAACCTAAAATCAAGACATTTCATACCCTGACCATGCATAAGCATTCAATTCAATTGTGCACACTTCCAAATGACTCAAACACCATTCAACACACATAAAGTTACCATTTCAAATGCCCTAATTCAATTAACCAATATGCCAATCAAAGGCACCACAAGTCTGTCTAAACAACACCAACCAAATCAAACAATATTGCCACCTCTCAAGCATAAACTTAGTTCTTTCAACTTCCAAATGATAATCAACTTAACTATTCACATTTCTCTTCAAATATACCATAAGAAACATATATTCAAAGTATCTAAAGGAGACCAAAAACTCAAAATTTTCAAGGAATTTTAAGAAAATCCATCAATCAAGACTTAAGCACAAAGCATATTTGTACCAAAATGGTCATAAACACACACAAGAACAATTGCACTCTAAAGTCCTATACATGCCATATAACCAAAATATCTAAAATCTACCAAATTAGTTCTTGAGATAGTGTGTTTCTTTGAGCTTGATCCAATCTCCCAACCAGAATAACGAAATCTACAAAACAAAGAACAAATAAGGTAAGCTTACTTGAAGCTTAATAAGTTCGTAAAAATAACGATAGAGCTTACCACAAGTTATCTTAACAACACAATTGAACAGCAACTAAGATAAATCTTTGACGTTCACAGTCCACCACAGATAAGAGCTACTCGTTTCATTAAATCAGTTTGATCAGATATCACAGCTCATCATTTTTAGAAATGTAGAGTACCACTCATTCAGGCTAGATATTAGATTATTGACGTTTCATAATACTGCTCACACAAGCTAAAGAGGATCTGCAACGTATGTAGGACCTCAACTATTGCTACGGTTCATTCATTAGAACAGAGCATTTAGTTGTTTCACTAAATCTCGATACTGCTCACACAAGCTGTTGAGAATCTGCAACTTATGCAGGATTCTCAGCCATCGGAATAGTCCATATCATTAGAACAGGATACGTAATCATTTCGTCACTTCACGTCCCGGCCCATAGCCTAATCACCTTAATTATTCGTTTTACCATCTCTCAATTTGATCCAATAAGCTTAGCAGTTCTACAACTTGGGTATTCATAATTTTATGGAGAGGACACCAATTATAAAAATAAAAAATACAAATTTACCGGTTGATTCGTAGTAATAGCCAAAGTATAGGGATTACTTCGCTACCTTGTCTTTTCCTTGGTCCTCAACACGTTCGTGATCTAAAACAATAGTTCCATTCAATTAACTAAATCAACAAAAAAATTTAATCATTTTATACAATTTAGTCCTCTTTTGACATTTAAAAAAATGCCCTCAATTTTTTACTTTTATTCAATTTAATACTTAACCCCCAAACAAGAAATTTTCCCATTTCCTCTTAAACCCGTTTCAGCCAAACCTTCCATGGTTATCCAACAGCCCCTATTTGCAAATATTTCACATCAAGTACAAGCAATTTTGTCATTTTAGCAATTTAGTCCTTAAACATTAAAATCATCAAAAATTACTTTACTAAACAGTCCAATCTAACATCTAAGCTTAGAAATCTTTCAAAAGCTTCAAGAGAACAACTCAATTCATCAATGACACAACCCAAAATGTTTGACAGTTTTACAAATTAGTGCTCAGGTTAGCTAGATTAGGCTAATATGAACTCAAAAATATAAAAATTATTAAAAACAAGCATGAAAACACTTACCAATTGAAGCTCTAAAAATAAAAAGATGAAACCCTAGTTTTCTCTCCTTGTGCTATGGAGAGGATGAAAAAATAAGCTCAATGTTCTTCTTTTTCTTTCCTTTAATTTAATATATATACCTAGGTTATTTTGTAAATATTTCAAAGTTCTTAATCAATCATTAATTAAATACAATTTACCTTAATTAAGCTTATCCATTTACATAAATAACAATGTTGATCCACCCATTAAATATTTATTGGCTAATTTATTCATTTAGCCCTCTAAATTTTCGAGATTCTACTTTTATAGCTTTTACGATTCAATCTTTTTTACTAATTAACTATCTTAATAATATAATCTCATAACCAAAATTTAAAATTTACACTAATGACCTCATAAATATTTAACTAATTAATTTTACGAATCGACACGTCGATTTGTGATCCCGAAACCATTGAAAAACAGATTGTTACATTAATGGTCTTAATTTGGTGGGTTAAGAGCTAGCTCTCTAGATATACAAGCTTTTCAATGCAACAGTTTGGCTTACTCGTTAAGCCTTCCTAGTATTTGTGTTACTAACTACTTTAATATAATATATTATTTGTAATAATCCAATTTTCAATGGAATCGAAAAATGCGACTTCAAAATCTCATTTTTGTAAATCAAGCCCGTAAATATAAAATGAGAATATTCATGGAGTTAATGTAAAAATATATTGAAGAATGGTCAGAAATTTAACCGAAAAAATAGTTAATTAATGCTCAGGGACTAAATTGTAAAAGTCTAATCACTATAGAGTTTTAGTTAACAAAAGGCTTGAGGACCTAAATAGAAAATAACCAAAGGTACAAAATGGCTATTAAACCATTTTCCATAGGGAGCGAGTAGAGGATGATGACATTTTCCATTATATAGTATTAAGTGATAGTTATGTTAATTAAACTAGGCTAATTAGAAACTAATTAAGGTATAAAAGCATAAGTTAATGGAATTTATCATCATCTTCATTAGCTCACTGTCCTCCTTCACCAAAAATTGAAAAAAATTCCAAAGTTTGCTCTTTTACATTTGACCATTTCCTAGGTATGAAAATTAAGTCTTTTTTCTTATAGTTTTTATAGATTTTTTTTATCATGGGAGCTTAATTTAGCTAGCCCATGTATGAATTTGATCTATTGTAAAAATTTTAACAAGTTTCCATTGTTCATAAATTGATGAATTAGACTTAGAGTTGATAGAGAATGAGCTTCGATTATGAAAATGACTAAATTGTAAAGTTAGTCAAGCTTGTTTGTTAACTTTGTTACATTAGGGACCAAATAAAATAAATGTAAAACCCATCACGAGGTTATGTTAGAAATAGAAAGTATAAGGTCACTAATGAGAATATGTGAAATCAAATTTTAATTTGAAATTAGGAATCAAAAGTTATGCATATCCCAAGTTTAGGGACTAAATTGAATAAAATGTAAAATATTTTAAAAATAAAAAATGGATTTATTTAGGATCATGCATTTCATGATAATGTGTGATAATTTTTGGTATTGATTGATATATAAAATATTTATATAGATAAAAGATTGGATCAAAATAGAGATAATAGCAGAAAAGCGAAAATTATGGATTACTCATTGAAGAATTAACTCATTTTGTGTTTTGAATAGGTAAGTTCATATGGAACTTACTATCTTATATTGTGTTATATGTATGCTTGTGTTTACTTTAATATATATATGTTTACGTATAATTTGAAATATGAATGAATTTGACATACAAGTCTAGTAATGAGATTGAATTGAAATGAAATGTGATAATTGATTGTTATGAGACAGTACAGGGTATAAATGTGAAAACATGAATGATTACAAGGTATGGACATGTAAATTTAATTATTTATGCAAATATGAATAATACAGGGTATGAAAATGTAATATGTATGATTGATGCCCATGTGAACTTAGTAAAAGGTTAGGATACGATTGACATGCCAATAAGGTTATATGTGCGCTCATACGGGACTGTAATGACATAGAGATTATTATAGGTTATATCGAGATCTAACATTTATTGCGGACCATCAAGTATTATTCGTCTCTACGAAGACTTTGGTGTGGTGGATGGATATAATTGAAAATGTTTATACATTTGATGCTTACGAGCTTTGCACATTGGTGCCTTGGTGTGGTGTCGTTTAAGCTTCTATAAGCTATCTGGTGTGGTGTAGTTCACCCATATATCTGAGTCCATTTAATTAGTGTTCCATTAGGTGAAATATTGAAAATGGATTTTGAAACCGGAAAAGGGGAAACAAACTAATTTGATATGCTATTATGATATGTGGTTCACAATGAAATGGTTTGAACTTGTAAATTGATAATATATCATGAAATGGTGATGATCTTAATGAGAATATGTGAATTGTTGATGAATCAATGTGAAAAGGTACAAAATTGATGTATCAAGTTATGCTTAATATGGTTTAATGCTCACCTTATTGTCATTTTAAGTGCCATGTCTTAGCCAAATGTATGCCAAAGCTATGATAGTTAATATGCTCACCTTAGAGCAAGGTAAGTATGTAATTTCCATTTAAGCTTACTAAGCATTTAAATGCTTACTTTACTTGTTTTTCCTACTTGTAGATCATCAACTTGCAGAACTTTCAAAGCCGAATCTTTGCGAACATCACACTATCATTGAAATGGTAGAAATATGTTTATTTTGGTTCTTTATATTGTGGCATGTATATAGGATCATTGCGTTGTGAAAATGATTAACCTAATTAATATACCAAAGTTGTAACTGTAGCTAAGGTTTTGTTTGCATTTTAAGCTTAATATATGGCCAAATTGATGCTTAGTTTTTTTTTATCATGTTAGATTCCTTTTGAACTCATGATTTCAAGGTTTTTTAAGCCTAATATGTCATAACTTACTGAATGAGGTATTTTGGCATGTTAATGTTGGAGCATGACTTGGAATAACTAAGTTTGAGCATGTGTTTGTGCTATGTAATCAATGAGTGTAAAAGTGTTACAAATTTGATTTTGTTTTAGCATGGTTTGGCATGATGTATGCATTGGTAAATTTGGTTTAGGTTGATGTTTGACTGAATTGGGAAAGTTCACATGGATGATTAAACATGTTCTATAGAGAGCATGAAATAAGTACCAATGCGATTTTTGCCAAAACAAGGGCAATGTCTCGACCACAAATCTCTAACATCTTGACATAGATCAACAGTGAGTGGTGTCGCGACATAACTCACTTAATAACAATGTCACGATATTAAAGTCATGATGTGGTAACATCGATCCGCAAGTTTAAAAACTTCATAATTAAGTCCTTAACTGACCTCGGTTTAAGAAGTAAGCTTTTGTAAGCTAGTATCAAACCCAAAAATATTTTTATATCGTATTGAAAATATGTTTTAACTAATGAGCATTTTGGAATGATTGAATTGTATTAAAGTTTTTGTAGTTGTTTTGACAATGAATATGGCATCCTGTAGCTCAAACTTAGAGATCGGGTTGGGCAAGGGGTGTTACATTTATAATCATCAGTTTCGTGAGATTTGTACTAAAGAATTGCAACTACATGTTAGTACCACACAAATCTGATTGAGAATTTGCAAATGTTATTTTAGAAATCAAGTGTGATATATTGGTGGTATATTTGTTCATTAGTTTTGAGAGTTGGAAATTGGGAACTATAAATACTAAATACTTTTTTCAATCAGATTCACTGTGTAATTCAAGCATTGGAATTCCATTTTCATCAAATCCTCATGGAGTGGAAGTTAGAATACGTGGAATAGGATTCTTCATGCCCTAACTTTCTTTGATCTCGATAAAAACAGTGATGAGGATATCTAGAGCAAGGTGGTTGAACTTCTTAAAAAGAGTTTTTCATTACCAAAATGGATCAAAGACTGATCTTGGGTCCTCTTATCATTGATTCCAATCTTATTGTTATCCATGGTTTCATAACAAAAATTTGAGGTTTAAATTATTGAATTAGGTGTCGATGAGAAGAATAGGGGAAATAGGGGTGGTGTGGAAGGGAAGATTATGAAAAATAGTACGTAAAAAAATAGAAGAGAAACCGAGTGTGAGAGTGAAATGATTTTGTCTACTCATTTTCTCCAGTTTCGTACAAGATGAATCATTACCTCTTTTACTGACAAAACATGTGCGTATTACCTTAGCAACTATTATAATTGTGGACTAATGGTATGATAGATTGATTTTAGAAAACTCATGTATGGATATTCACACGTGGTGAATTTCTTTTACACGTGGATTTACACTTAAAGTTGTGTATACGTGGACTCGAGCTTAGTGAACATTTACCTGCAGACATTACTTACGAACCTTTATAAGTGGAATCATAATCGCAGATTCATACATACGGTTTCTTACTTGTGAACTTCATCTTGAATAATAGTTGCTGCCAGACTCTTACTTGGCGGATAGTTACTGTGGACTCTCAATTTAAAGATAGTCCTTGGCAGACTTCTACATAAAGAAGATCTCTACGATTTTAGCTTGATATAACTAGTTCATACAAACTCTCGTAAGTTGAACATAAAAATAAGCCCATGTGGTTTCTTTTACACGTGGTGAATTTTTTTTACGCATGGATTTACACTTAAAGTTGTGTATACGTGGACTCGAACTTAGCGAACATTTACCTGTAAGCATTACTTACGAACCTTTATAAGTCTTAGAAAGATACAGAAAGTCTTAGAAAGATTACTAGTTTACTAAATCCTCAATCATTTAAGTTGATACTTTATTTTCTCCTTCTATGCAGATCATTTCTTAATTTTCTCTCTTACGGAACAAACTAGAGAAAAAGATGGAAGAAATAAAAAATGAATACCAGAATGAAAGAATCCTCCATTATATAATCTTTGCACTACCGTTTCCCTTAATCCCAAGTCAGTCAATATTATTAATACCCTTAATCATAATGTTTCCTACTAAAGAAAACTTGGATTATAACTATTTACCAATTAGCTCGCAAGATTCTTATAACCATATTAGATACCACTTAAATAAAAAGTTTTTCTAATTTAGTACCAATAATTGTCGTGGCACTTAAACTTGAACATTTCCTAGTGTGACAGAAAAGATAAATAAAACAAAACAAAATGAAATGGTAGTTGAAATCAAGTTATTCAACCTCCCATTTAAGCTCAATAAGTCAAGCAAGAGACATAATTTACGGAAATTTTGGCTTGTATAAATTTCGGAAGATTTTGAAAAATTTAAGGTTTTAAAAAATTGAAGACATTTTGAGTTAGAAAATGATTTTTTAAAGTTAAACTTATGTTGTTTAGGTTTAGTCATTTGTTTTTAAATTTCATTTCATTTTTTTCTTTCATTTATCTTTCATAGAATGTTATATTATTCATGTGGACTTGATGATTTAAAAAAATAATCCGCGTGTCAAATTTCCATTGATTAGTTTTGAATAGATGTGTGCATGGGCCGGGCCGGGCAGAACTCAACTAAAAATTCAAGCTCATTTGCTAGGCCCAGGCCCAGCCTGAAAAATGAGCTTAAAATTTTGCCCAAGCCCAACCTGGATAAAAATGCTAAAACTCGAGCCTGAACCGACCCGCCCATATTAATTTTTATATTATTTTTATATAATTTTAAAAAATATATAATACATCAAAAATACTAAAAACATCAAAATAAATATTTCCCAACAAATTTAAAATAAATTTTAAAAAATATGTATAGTTAAATAACACCAAGATAGATGCAACTTAACAAGCAAATGTCTTTAAAATAATAAATTTAACAAATTTCTTTAAAATAATAACAAAATTAACAAAAAATTAAGTTTTATACAATATCCAAACAATAACAACAAAATAGTAGCAACATAATAGTAAAATGGTAGCAAAATAGGGAGAAAACAATAAGAAAATAATATTAAAAAAAACCAAATTTTTTTACCCTTTAGTGAAGCTCGGGCCAATAATGCCTTACCCGAGACCCGACCGATTTTTTAAATGGGCTTTATTTTTTTTGTCAAAACCTATTTTTCAAGCCTATATTTTTACCCAAACTCACCCACAGTTTAGGCAGGCCTTCGGGCCGACCTATGAGTAGGTCTAGTTTAACATTTATTATAGGTATTAACTTTAGGTACCATCATAATACATAAATTAATAGTTTAGGTACCGTACTAAACAAAATAAGTTATTAAGCATATTTAAAAAATTAAATTATTAAAAATATTAATTTTAAATACGTGGAATAAAACTCAATGGACAAAATAAAATGTAACTTTTGGTGGTGTTGTTATGGGCATGTGTATATACTTATATGATCCTTTGCAATTTGTGGGAGTGATGGGGACAAATACAATTCCTGTGTGTAAAAAAAATTTGAACTCCTCAAGCAAATCTGGATGGTCCCAAAAAAGAGAAGCAACCTGAAAGAACAATGAAACAAAGAATTAAGTAAGATTGAGTCGAGTTAGATTAAATTTGTATTTAAATTCATAATATTAAAACCCAAGTATAGAACTTAATTACGTCCTGCTCCCCCCAGTGCTTATTTACAAGATCCAGAAATTTGTGGGAGTGATGGGGACAAATACATCACGTGTTATGTTTTAAAAAAAAAAAAACTCTTATTTTGAAGATTTGAACTCCAAAAGGGGTTACCTTTGATTACTGAAATACTTCATGACTTCAAGGAACATGTCGTACTTGTATTTTTTATCCTCAAACATCTCCCTGACTTCCTTCAGATACGCTTCAGCAGATTTTTTAGTCGGTTTGCTTCCTCCTCCCCCTTCCCCTCCACCAGCCATTTCGTTTTGCTCATCGCTTAATAGGTGGAAATATAAAAGAAAAATTAGAACCACATCCATTTCAACAGAAGACCAATAGAAAAACCCTAAACAGGTGATTGGTCTTAAAAAGAACGTAGTGGGATATCTTAATGTAACGGCCCAAGATTCATAAAAGACCAACCACCAACATAAAGATTCAAGCAAACCAAGTCAAATAAAAAACATAAGCAAACCACCACTCAAATTCAAATCCCCCCAAAAAATTGCAGCCAAAAGCGCCATTAAAGCTGAAACAGTAACTAAGAAAAAAAAAGCGAAAAGATGATAAAAAGCAGAGGAATGAACAAAAGAAGAAAACAACTTACGGTTCAGCTTTCAACCCTGTAAATCCAAGAGCCAAAAAGAAAGTGAATTCTTTGAAGAAATTGAAAAAAACCCATTTCAAAAATTGCATTAATGAAACTTACTTTCCAGATTTTGCACAAAGGAAAAGCAAAGAAACTTCTTTTCTGGTTTTCTTCGGAGGGGGTCGTGGAAGAGAGAAAGAACAATAGAAGCGAGATGCTTAGGTAGGTAAGGGAGAGTCAAAATAAAAACAAGAGAACAAAAAGAAAATTGAAAAAAAATAAAAATTTAAATAAGTTTTTTGTGGGTTTTTTAAACTGTTTTTGTTTTAAATAAATTATTTCAAGTAATTATTATAGCATAATTAAAATAATAAAATAGTTTGAGATTTTGAATCATTTGAATAAAATAACCTTATTTCAATAGTCCATCCGAGATTTCTAAATATATGTTTAACTCCATTTCCAATGTCTACATGTTGGAGAAGAAATAAATTTTGCTAACAAGTTTACAACGAAAAGCTATATCAGGTCTTGTATTATTTGTAACATACATCAATGCCCTATGACACTTAGATATGATACTTTAGGAGCAAGAAACTCTTCACCATTCTTATAAGGAAGAAATTAATCTTTATTCACATCTAATGATCGTACAACCATTGGAGTACTCAATGTGTGTGCTTTATTCATGTAAAATTTCTTTAATATCTTTTTGGTATAAGTTAGTTGATGAATATGAATTCCATCTTTTAAATGCTCGATTTGTAAGCCAAGACAAAATTTTATTTTTCCAAAATCTTTCATCTCAAAATCTTTCTTTAAAGACACATGGAAAAATTGAATCATTTTTGTAACATTCTTTTAACAAGTATTCACTAAGACGATTGGACCACATACACCCAGATTGTTTTAATCCATATAAACTTTTATTTAATCTGATTGAGCAATTTTCCCGAAAAATTTTATATCCTTCTGGGATTTTAAATCATTCAGGGATTTTCATATAAATTTCACTATCAAGTGTACCATATAAATAGGTTGTAACAACATTCATGATATGCATGTCAAGTTTTTCATGTACTGCCAAACTAATAAGATATTTAAACGTGATTACATTCACCACAAGAGAATATGTCTCTTCATAATCAATGACGGGCCTTTGCAAAAATCCTTATGCTACAAGTCGTGCTTTATATCTTACGATTTCATTTTATTTTAATTTCATTTTTGCACAAGTACCCATTTATATCCTACAAGCTTTACACCTTTAGGTGTTTGGACTATAGGTCCAAAAACTTCACGTTTAGAAAGTGAATTCAATTCTGCTTGAATTGCATCTTTCCATTTTGACCATCTTTTCTATTTTTACATTCCTCAATAGATTTAGGTTCAGGATTCTCATTTTCTTTTATTATTTCAATAATAATATTATAAGCAAAATTGTTGTCAAAAACTACATTTTATTTCGGTTCCATATTTTTTCTCGTATTGACATACTTATCGAGGTCTCTTTATTTTCATCATTTTCATTTTCACTTTTAGGTACCTAAATCTCTTCTTAAGTTTTATAATTAGTTATGTCACGAGTCTCTCCAGGAACCCCTGCATCCACTATATGACCATCTTAAATATTTGCTCCTTTTCTTTTATGAGGATTTTTATCTTTGGAGCCGACTGGTCTTCCACGCTTCAGGCTGGATTATTTTCTTTTGCACTAACAATTTGCCCTATTAGGACATCAATTCGTATTAGAGCATTTCCAGCTGGTATGTGAGATTTAATAAATCTGGCAGTTGATTTGTAAAATGAATTATTTGTTGAACTTCTGGTTCACACTGCTTTGTACGAGGATCTTAGACATTGATAATTCATTTCAAGTACTTTATTGATCCAACTTTTTATTCTCTCCCCCTAATGTTGGGAAAATTGACAACTCATGTCATAATAAATCTCAAATTAATAGTTCAAAAATATTATAAGGAGGCTCATAAATATACATTCTCAATCTCTTATGACGACCCATCTTTGTGCGTAGTGGTGGAGCAGTTGGAACATATATCACACATCTAACTCTTGACCAAAAATCAATTGTAATGGGGAATATTTACAATTTATTGGCTTGATGCGTACAAGATGTAAATCAATGCAATTTCATGCTGAAAGAATGAAAAATAATAATCAGATATGAAATTAAATAAAAAAAACTTCCTGTAAAAACTTTGCATCTTGCCATCAAAGATATTAAAAATCATAAAGGATAAATTTGATCATTAATAAAATGAACTATCACTTTGAGAGCAAGATTGTGCTGATAACGTGTTATAAAATAAAGAGAGATTGAGAGAATAAAGAACAAAGAAAATATGAAAGTAATAGAGATTTTAAAGGGATGATCACAATGCTTCATCAGAGTCTCTATTTTTAGGCATAAGAAGTATAAAATAAGTAGAGATCTAATTCTAATAACTATTAGAATTTAAAGTACATCAAATTTTATCTTGATCATGATAGACATCTACTTAATAAGATATTCATAACAATTATAAAATAATTCAACATATTTTACTCAATCAATTTTATAAGGGATAAATCTTAAAATTATATATGAACTTTGGTTTAATGTGCAATTGAATATATAAACTTTAATTGGTGCAATTATACACGTGAAACTCTAACAATGGTCCAAATGTATACGTCAAACTTTAATTTTGAAATAATCATACACATTTAAAAAATAAATATATCAATTTATATTTATATTGGATAAATATAATTATTTATGTATGCAATAGATAAATACAAAATGATGTTATATCATTAATTTCGTTAATAATTTAAAAGAATTGGATCAGATCAAATTTCATGTTTAAAATTGTATAAAATCAAAGTTCATGTATATAATTGCACATTAAACCATAGTTCATGTTTAGTTTTGGGATTTATCCTATAATCATATTATCAACTAATTTTTTAGACTAACATAATACATATGATGATTTTATTTTAATTTTTGTTGTTTAGAAATTATTTTTATCATACTAATAATTTTTTATAATAATTAATATTTCTTAAAAATATAAATTATGTAACTGTGTAATTACAATTTGTATTACCAAACACGACATAAGAGATTAAATGTAATTACACTCTTTTAGCCAAACACATTTAGGGAATTACAATTCTTTGTAATTACAAGAGTATAGTTACTACCCTAGTAATTACACATTCATTTAATTACTACGTGCTGTCCAAATAGACTTTTGAAGAAAGTAACGTTAACTTTTGGCTAAATGCTCAAATTAAGGCTCAGCCTTTTAAGGGTTACTCACATAAGGGTCAAATATTTTGAAAGATCATATAAGGGCCTAACCTTTACAAAACTGCTCAAATAAGGGTTCATGCACTTTAATCTAGTTTGTACTAAAATTAGGTGAATATTGACGTATATTGAATAAAACACATAACAACTGAATTAGATATTGTTTGAAAAGAAAAGAAAATAATAAAAACATAATTTGAAATTTGGTATATGATATTTGAGAATCCTTTATTTAAGCACTTTCGAAAATGTTTGACCCTTATTTAAGCATTTTAAAAAGGTTTGACTCATATTTAACCATTTTGAAGGGTTTGACCTTCATTTGAGCAAATTTGTAAAGGTTCAACCTTAAATGACCATTTTGAAAATTTTGGTCCTTATATAAACAACCTCTAAAATATTGGGCTCAAATTTTGAAAATATTTAGCCTTAACTTTTCATGGTTTTATTTTTATGTTATTGCGTAAGTTATTTGCTAAGCATAACTTAATGTATCCAACAAATGTTTTCTTATCTCAAATTTTATGTTTGATATAAATATATATGTATATATAATAAGAGAAGGTTTCTTTTTCTTTTTGTTTGCATAAACTTTGTGATTGTTCGTATTTCATTCATTAATCCTTATGTATATTTTGTATAAATACAAGTTTATTTGTAGGGCGAGCAAAACTCGATTCAGCTCAATTTTTTTTTGAATCTCGAGTTAATTAAATCAAATTATTCCAATTATTCTGTCTTTTTAAGTTAACTTAAATAAGTAATTTGATTTGTTTTGAGTTCAAATCAAGTTGAATTTTATGATTCGACAATGTCACACCCTAAATTCAACGGATCCAATTTGAGAGAATAATGTATGCATATTAACTGTTTTGGCGCATTATAGTAGCATATCCGCTATCCGGCTAATTCGTTAGCGAGATAGAGTATTGATGTATTCTAGCGTGAAAGTATCTGCCCGTTGTTAGTATCTAAGAAGTTGGTCCAAGATATCTTCAAGTGAAGAAAGATTATGCCTCAGAGTTCTTGGCTGAAACTCGAAGAGTTTATTAAGTGTAAGGGAAAAACTGTAGGAAGCATTAATTGTCTTTAAGATCACACCATATGAGAGTCACCGCCAAGATGAAGTACGTCTGGTTTGTATGAGTACTGTTCAGTTGGTTCTTGTAACAAGATTAGTTGGGAGTTAACCAAATTGATTTGACTCTCTTCTTGATTGGTTTACCATAACGTCAAACTAGTAGGATTTCCCTTTATTTTCCTCAGATTTTGTTGGGAAACCGAGGGACAAACTCAGTTAATATTGACACTTGTTAAAATCCATTATAAGGGAGTGAGAGTATATACATGGTGAAGGGGGTACATTCAGATGGTTTTTTTTCTCTTCTAATTGCATTTTGGTTATTTCTTTTCATTCTAAACCTCCTCCTATTTTTCTTTGGTAAGCTAAAGCTAAGGTTTTCTAAGTCAATGGATTATTCAACTTTCTGGTAAGTTTGATAGCTCTGCATGTTATGAAAGTAAAAAGTAGGGATGTGTAAAAGATGTACGAACAATGTGTTTTGAGTGGAAGACCCAACATGAGGGTTGTGTATAGATGAAATAATAGTAACCTATCAGTAAATAAGGTTTTAATGGAGATTCTATGATCTTTTGAGTAGTGACGGCTACTGGATTAGGAAGGATGATTGAAACAGGCATTCTAAGTCGAGATAAATGTGAGTCTTTGGCCAGTCTCTAGAACTGACTTCTGCATATCATTTTATTTCGAATAAATGGTTGATACCTCTGTAGATAAGCATGTCTCCATGAGAAATATCTGAATAGATGTAAAAGAAGAGTACTGATAGTTGTATGAATATGACGTTGCATGATAAGTGCCTCTACTGTTAGAGAGTGGGTATGTCGCCTTTGGAATGTGTGGATAATAGTAATCAGAGTTGCATGTGTGTGTATGGCCAAAGTCTAAGGAAAAAGACCTTTGTTATGGTACGAGTCTAGTACAGACGAATCTGCAATATGTATAAATGTGAAGAAAAAAATATAAATATATATGTTCATATAGCCTTCGATATGATAGTTATATTGCTAACTAGACAGGTAGAGCACTGTGAAGAAGAGATATATTGTGTAGCCTCTAACAAGACAGTTATATTGCTAATTGGATTGGCAGATCACGAAATATATATGTGGAAAGTCCATGGCCATTGCATCATATGATGATACGCTAAGAGGGCGTGTAGGTGTAAGACCACGTGAGAGAGGCCCCATGGCATCCATAGAGAATAGTTTGCCGGGATAGTAAACATGGATTGTCAAAACCATTTTTTTGAAAAGGGGGATCGACTTTGGTTTTGAAAGTGAAAATTAAAACGGGAGTCGCCACTGATTTTTATTTGGTGTGATTGGATCACTTTTGTTTTAACAAAACTAAAATGGCATTTTGGTCTACGAAATTCAAGAGAACAAGTTCGGGAGTCAGTTACGTGCGAGGAAGGATTAGCACCCCCGACACGCTCAAAAATTGGTACCGAATTGATTAGTTAGTGTCTTAATGTCGAAAATTAAAAATCGGGAATGAAGTTAAAATATGATCCTTTTCTATTAATATCGATTTTAAAATTATTGAATTAACTCAAAACAATTTGTTTAAAGATTTCCTTATCTCGAGATATCGGAGTATCACATCCCGTAAGTTAGGACACAATACCATGAATTCCCGAGCACAAGGTCGCCTTTTAATTTAAATGAGAGTTTCATGTGTTTTAAAACTCGAAAAGGATATTTAGCTATTTAGAAATAATGAGAAAATCGAAACCCGTAAGTTAGGGCACAATTTCTCGATATCTCAAAATGCATAACATTGCCTTATTTTGAAATTTAGAAAACATGAATGAAATTTTAAAGGAATATCTGACTAATTTGGGCAAGCAGAAAATCGAAGCCCAACACGTTAGGGCACGATTTCCAAAATTTCCAAATGCCAAACATTGCTTTGGTTTTATAAAGTCGCCTCAAAACGCATCAATTTGATTTGAAAATAAATTGGAAGTTTTTGATTGATAAATTGAAAATTTCAGTTGCGGTGTGATACTCACAAAAATTTCAATTATACAAATGAGTGACAATATATGAAAATAAATAAACATAAAAAATAAAACATGCACAACAGTAATAAACTCACGTCATACATTATGCAAATGTTTACATTGACATTCAAGAACCTATGTACCGAAGAAACGATTTTCCAAGGGATATAGAACCAATTAACACAAACAAAATGCAACAAATTTTAAAACGATGATAAACATGCTTGAAATCAATGATGCTAAATCAAATAAGAAATTTGAAACCATGATACATGCAACAAATTAAAATTAATTTAGAAAAGATTTTATGATAGGTAGCCAATGTAACAGTTTGAAATATGGAAAAAAAGAAATAATATATAAAATAATAACATACAAACAAAACTTATAATATGTACTATATGAAAGGAAATTTAAATTTAGTAATATACAACACAAGTTAAATGGCGTATACTAACCCAATAGAAATTATACTCATGGAATAAAATCAAACCAAAAAGAATTATGCATACATGTACATAAAATAACATATAAAGGCATTTACACTAGCTATCAGAATAATCTAAACAATACAAAAATATAAAACCATTAATTCTAATGTGATGCACTACATCAATATGCAATATAAAAGCATATACGAATGAATATATATATACAAATGGAATCAAGAAAGAAAAATAATTCCAAAGAACATTTATTAAACAAATTTTCCAAAGAAAACTACGAATACTTGCAACAATTTAAAATGGAATAACAATAAAAATAATGAAATGATTCAATTGAAGTAAAAATGAAATCAAGGGGATAATTTACAAGCAAATAAAATCTATCAAACCACAAGGAGGATTAAAATGCCATGCACGAAAACCAACAGGGATTAAAAAAAATAAACATACCAAACCCCCAAAACGGAACATTTCAGCCCAGACTGAAGTGAACAGATGCGCCAATTTTAGGGGAAAAATAAAAAAAATAAAGAACATAGGGAAAGATCAAATTGAATGCAAGAGCGAAGGAGAGGGACCGATTGCGCCAATTCCCCATTTTAAGCCAAAAGGCATGGGTCCAGCACCAAATGGTGCTGTTTTATTCTGCTATTAAAATCACTTTTTGTTTTAAACACCATTTTCACATCTGCATCTTTTAAAAAACTTAAAAAAACTTTCAAATGCTCTCTCATCTCTCTTCCCATTTCCGTCGGACTCCGCCTCCATCAAGATCCCAGGCCTCATGGTCGCCGACGGCACGAGCATGACTCCGGTAAGACCTCTCCTTCCTCTCTTATACTTCGTATTTGTATTAAATCCGACTTTTGTGTTTTTTTTATTCCCTTTTTCCTTCTCCTTTTGATTAATAATCTGTGTAATAGAATCCCTCTTCTTTTGTATTTGAAAACAAAAAAAACTTATTTACAATCGGTTTTTCCCCTAAAACACTATCGATCCTTCTCTAAAATCCCCCTCTTATAGCCATTTCAAAACGATATTTTAAGCCTCTTGCTACTGCTCTTGTGTTGTCTGCTTCTGTCTTGGTGTTTGTTTCATTTTGCAGGGTATGGAGGAGTTGGTGGGAGTGTGTGATGCCTGGGAATGGTACTGCAGAGGCGTGGGGTGGCAAACATCATGGGGTGGCCAGGGTTCTTTTTTTCTTTGCTATTTTTTTTATTGGTCTGCGCTAGGGTTAGTAGTTTGGGCTGTTTTGTATTGGGTTTTAAGGGGTTTGAGTAATTGGGTTGTATTTGGGCCAAAATTGGCCTGCAACATGGATGACCCGAAAAGCCTTTGTGGTGAAATACCTGAATAGCTTTAATGGCAAAGTAATCTAGAAAAACTGAGCGATAAATTATCTGGAAAGCTTGTTTGGTGAATTATGTAAGTCTTATACGAAGTCTTATATGGAAAGCCTTGCTAACAAGTCATTTGGAAAACCTGTATAATGAAATCTAGCATAAGAGCCTATTTGACGAATTATTAGTTAGCCGTTTGGTGAAATTTAGGTATGCCTTCGGGGCATTTTTTGAATGAGTTCCCAAATAGTGTGATAGAATACGGAATCCACCATAGCGTACCGTAAAAGTATTCAAATTTTGGTTAAAACCGAGTTAACCGACCGAAAACTAATCGATCGGAGATCAGTTAATACTTTTTTTGAAAGTTTAGTTATCGGTTAGTTCGATTTGAAATCGGGTAATTAATCGAATTAATTGAACTTAATAATTAATAATACAAATTATATGTAATTTTAATTTAATTAATTCGGTCAAATGAATATTATCAATTTATTTATTTTTGATATGTTTTATACTTGTTTTAACAAAAAAAATTTGATCAATTCGGTTAACCGACCAAATTAACCAAAATATTTCGGTTCGATTAAATTTTTTTGAAAAAATTTCTGTTCAGTTAACAGTTAAAGAATTAAAAAGTTCGGTTAATTCAGTTAGTACTAGTTCAGTTCGGTTAATCGATCAATTAATCATTTGAACCCCTTAGCGACTTGCCAAGATAGAGAGTTTCGTGTATCTAGAATTAAAGGTGGTGTAAGTTGCCCGCCATACTTGAGAAATTCTATATTATGTATGGAAGTCTTTTGGGATTCTATTGTTTGAATTAAAAGTTGTATTCTTCCAATTAAGTCTATCATTAAGGTTGATTTGAAGTTTTAAGGTAATTGGTGCCCTGATAATCGCTGGAGTTTGTAAGAGAATCCACCAAGAGTAGAATCTAATGATTGGAATCGATTTTAAGCAAATGGAACGAGTAGAAATTGAGATTTTTGCGTTTTGGCTATGTTAGTAAAAAAATTCAGTTTCAAGAGGTACTAGCTTAGGCCTGCATTTTTGGTTGCTTTAGGTGAGTCTATGGCTGAATATTAATTGTGTTTGCTTTATGATTTATTTTGGTGAAGATTCGGAACTTTTGGAGCCTTTGATGAGCAAGGCAAAAGGAAAGGAAAAGCTAGTTTAGGCTTTTGGTAACTAGGCGAAAGCGCGAACGGTGAGTGTTTGAAATCGCTGCTTGTAGACACGATTCATAGTGTTAAGTGGGAGCTTAGGAGTAGCCTAAACCCCTATCCTAAGTTTCAAGTGTTATTTTTCTTATTTCCCTCATTAACTTCGTGAGTTATGTAATTATGAGATGTGGTTTAAGTATTATGATGCGTTAATGTGATATGAAAGATATGTTGTGATGGCTATTGTGAAATGTGTTAATTGTCGATATTATACATTCCAAATGACAGTGATGATGTTGTGCTAATAATGCAAATGTGTAGTGAATGTGTGCAGAAAATGGTAAGTAAATGTGTGTTTTAATTGTTAATATTTTGGCATTGTGACCTTTTGAGACCGTTGGATATAGTTGGCATGCCATAAGATTATGTGAGTACTCACCTTTGAGATGTGATTTGGGCACTAAGCTAGGATAGTTTGGAGAGATAAGGGAATATGAGCTTTGCTCCATTCATTGGGATATGTAGGTGTGAGTGGTGCAAAATTCCAAGGAAGTGATCCAAGTTAGGCTTTATTGTTTGAGTAGGCGACATTTTTGCTATTCTTTGAACTGTGGGAATAAGACAATGTGGTAAAGTTTTTGGTTGATTATTATTATATCTTAAATGGTTGATGTGATTTTAGACTAACAGGACTTGATGGATCTTTGTTATTGTTTTATTAGTAATGTTTTGAATTTAACTATTGATGTTGCTTTGATATTTTAGTTTGCTCATTTTGATGTTAAATAATGAGGTTGTGGATGCATGTTGAAGTGGAAAATGTTTGAATGGGTTATATGCCTTGTTTTACTATGATTTTGGACAAATTGTACAGAGGTATCGGTAATCGGGGCATATGTATCGATACCTCTATGTTGAAATGAATGTGCAGGAAGTCAATAGCTTAATTTGGTATCAATACCCTTCTTCGAGTATCGATACTCGGGGTAAAAAATATAGATACTTTTTGATTTGTATTGATAATTTGTTTGGTTCCAATATTTTGTGAAGAAACAAAATGCTAAAAAAAATACAATTTTTCTAATGGTATTGATACCTATCTTCATAAATATCGATACTCAATCTTAGGTATCAATACCTACATGATTTCTTTGGTAATTTTTGTTAGATGGTCCCATGCATGATTAACTTGTTATTAATGTCAATAAACATTTGATAAGTCGTTTTAAATGTTGCCAAGGTTTTAAAGACTCAATACTCCCCTAAAAATTGAAAGTGACGATGGTTGCATGTATTTGAGGTTGTGTGAATGTATATTAGTTCGATGTTTGATGTAGCGTCATGTTATTCTGACTCAATGTTTAGGCCAAGTGTAGGGTGTTACAATTTCATACTCAAAAAATTATTTAAAATGTACAAGAACGAGTTAAAAAAAATTCAAAACAAAAATATTTGAGCGCCCATTGGATGACTAAATTCTTTTTTACTGTAAATATTTACTTCAGAATTATAAATAAACAAGGCAGGCAATGATTAAATTGAAATTAAAGGTTTAATTAATGATAAATTAGATCTGTTAGAATTTTCGCACTTATATTGTATTTTATAAATTATAAAATTTAATTTAACGATTGATATATTATTAACAATGTAGCAATTTTGTAAGAGTTAATGAAATTTTTTGACCTTTAAATAAATATAAAAAATTCTTTGGGCCTAAATGTGAAATGTATGGCTCCTCTATTCTTCTCCAGTTATTTAAATAACTACTTTTCTTTTCTCAATTTTCATTTTCTTTCGTTTTGATTTCCTCTTTGGCCGCACCAAAAAAAGAAAAAGGAAAATAATAATCACAAAGGATCAGAAAAAGAAGGTCGATCTGGTTTAGTTTCTTCGCATTTTATTCGTAAGTTTCTTTAATGCAATTCTTGAAAAGGGTTTATTTGTATTTGTTAAAAGATAACTGCTATCCTATGTGAAAAGAATTCACTTTCTTTTTGGTTCTTGGCTTTACAGGAATGAAGGCTGAATCGTAAGTTGCTTTCTTCTTTTGTTCATTTCTCTGGTTTTATCATTTGTTAGCTTTAAGGCTGAATCTTTCCTTCTTTTTGGTTTAATGCATAGTTATCTGTTTGTTTTGTTTACTACTATGAATCGAATGATTTGTTTATGTTTTGCTTGAATCTTTGTATTGGTCGTTTATGATTCTTGGATCATTACATTAAGATAAGACTTTATTATTATTGTTTTTTATTTCTACCTATTAAGTGACGGGCAAGACGAGATGGCTGGTGGTGTTGCAGCCGAAGGAGGCGGAGGCGGTGGAGAGGGAAGCACGTCAAGTGAAGCGACTATAAATGCCGCCGAAAGGTATATGAAGGAAGTGATGGAGACGTTTGGGGATCAAGAAGAGAAGTTGGTGATGTTTCGTGAAATCATGAATGATTTCAGGACTGAGAGGTATTCCACTTTAGAAATGAAACGCCGAGTTTTGTTTGAATTATCAGTTGGATTAATGTTACTTTAAACATACATACAGGACTGACATAGCTGGTGTGGTTGGGCGAGTGAAAGAGTTATTCAAAGGCCATAACAACTTAATTGAGGGATTTAATTTCTTTTTGCCAAAGGGATATGAAATTACCGTCGACAAACATCAGCCTCCTCCGGAAACATTGGATTTTATAAGGCTAGTAAAGGTGAAATTCTGAAACTTTTGTCCCATAATATTTTGGTGGTTATGGATATCTAATTTAAGCAATCTTACTATGTAGGAACGTGATGAGAGTGTTTATAGACGATTTATGGATGTGATATTTAGGTACCACAGGGAGCACATGGACATAATTAAGCTCTGTAGGGAGGTAATGTCTCTTGTTTTGGTCACAACTACCAACTTTCAACTAGACATAGAAAATTTTTCTCGGACCAATTTAAACTTATATTAAATTTTTAACTCGATCTAAAAATAAAAAGTTCACAAAACTTGAATTGAGTCAAAACTAATTTTGCTTGAAATGATTCGAAACCAAATTTATCTCGAAACGATCCGAAAGTTTTAAAACCCAAACTAACTCAAACTCTTGGTTCCATTGGTTTCAGGTTGGTGCTCTTTTCTCGGAGGACTATCCAGATCTGTTTGTGAAGTTCATAAGATTTCTACCACCTACTTGAGCCTTATCTTCTTTTTTTATTTTTTTATTTTTTTAGGTTGTTAATTGTACCCTGAGTTGATCCACCATATTTGTATTTGGTGCCTGAGATAAAACTCCATTCCCACAAATTGCAAAGGATCTTATACATATATACACTTGCCCAATTTACCTAACAAAAAGATATAGTAAATTCATATTATTTCGTACATACGAGTTTCTTTTTTTAGCTGGAAATTAGCTCTTGTGAATTGGGTGCTATTCAAAATGTCCACATTTACTTTAGTTTTAAATACATCTGGTTAAAAGCTTTTGGCCAAATGATCTGCACAACACTTACCTTCTCGGTAAATGTGGCCAACTTTTGTGAGCCTACTCTCGTTTATAAGGTTGATGCAATCTAATCGGTGTTATGAGCAAAGAAAGAAAGCAAATCAGAGATTTAGCAGTATAACGAGTCTGTTATATATATTTCATTTTCTTCAAACTTTACAATATGTACGAGTTTCTTTATAAGTAAACTCAACAAACCTCACTAATACAATCTTAGAAATTTGAAAAAAAATTATTTCTTGTACACAAATTAAGCATGTCATTTATCACCTAAACACATAAAAAATCTACCAACTAAGATTGGTTTTACCTAAAACACACTAAGAACAAACACGCACTTGTCACTGATGGCGTGCACCAAAACATTTTCATTCAAAGGCACAGGCACATTCTGCGGATATACTTCCAATTTCTTCAACCCCACTATATAGATTGCAACTTAATGTGTCGGCAAATTTGTTCTCACTTGGACAGTCCGCTAAGCTTGAATCATATGGACTGTCCGCATAATAGTTTGCATGTTCACATGATGGTCTACATAGTGATAGTTTACGAGGCAATTCGTCAGATGATTGTCCACTAAGTTATTCGCATTTTGATTGTTCGCCATTTGTGCGAGCTATTGCATGGTTGACCATCTCGCAACACTCCTCCTCTACCACCATGATGTGAAAGCCGATTTCCTTGCCTTTCCCAGAGGCTTGTTCAAAATATCCACTAGTTGATCTTCAAAGCTATAGTAAACCAAAGTAACTTTCTTGCTCTGTTCAACTTCTTTCACAAAGTGATACTTTATTTTGAAGTGCTTTGTGCTCCTATGGAAAATGGGATTCTTCGCAATTGCAATGGTGGCTTGATTGTCACACAAAATTTGTATTACTTTGGTCTGCACAAGACTCAAGTCGTCAAGAAGTTTTCTCAACCAAATTGCTTGGTTGACTGTTGCTGCTACAACTTCATATTCCGCCTTAGTTGACAACTGAGCAACAATCTGTTGCTTTTTAGAGCTCCATGAGAATACGCAAGATCCAAGTGAAAAAAGATAACCATAGGTACTTTTCATATCATCCATCAATCCTGCCCAATCATTGTCGGTGTAGCCAACAAGCTTTAATGCTTCTTCCTTCTTAAACCATATACCAAGGTTAGCCGATCCTTTGATGTATCTCAACACTCTCTTAGCAGCCTTAAAATGCGGTATGTTGCACTAGTGCATAAAGCTTGGTAACATGCCCACTGCTTACATAATGTCAGGTCGTGTTGCAGTTAAATACAACAAGCAGCGAATGAGACTTCTGTAATTCTTCTCATCGACTTTCTTAAACTCTTCATTGCTACTAAGCTTTTCTCCAACTGCCACGGCGTGCTAACATATTTGTATCTCTCCATGCTAAACCTTTTCAAGATTTTCAAGGAAAGCTTTGTTGACTAATAAAAATTCCCCCTGAACACGTTGCACCTCCGTCCCATGAAAATAGCTCATTTCTCTAAGATTTAACATCTCAAATACTTTTCCCATTTGCAACTTAAACTCCCTCATCGAGTTATCTCTACTCCCAATTGCCAACAGGTCATCAACATATAAAGAAACGATTAATGCTATAACATTTTCAACTATCTTCACATATAAAGTTGGTTCACTTAGGCTTTTCTGAAATCCCAAATTTCGCAAGTACTAGTCGATCCTTGCATACCAGGCCCTTGGAGCCTGTTTTAGCCCATATAAGGCTTTCTTAAGCCTGTAAACATTCTCTCCACTTCCTTTAACTGTGAAACTAAGTGATTGGTCCACATAAATATCTTCTTGCAAATAACCATTTAAAAAAAATTGATTTAACATCCAGTTGATGAATTTTTCATCCCATCTGTGCCACCAAAACTAAAAGTGGTTTGATTGTATCCTGTCTTACTATTGGTGCAAAGGTCTCCATGTAATCAACCCCATATTTCTGATTGAACCCTTTACAATCAACATTGCCTTCAACCTATTGAGTGAACCATCAGCATTGAGCTCGCTTCCTTTCAGCCTTCTATTGATGCAGCCTCTTCATAACTGGCAGGTTGAAGAATTGCCATATTAGCTCTTTCATAAATTTCAATGATAGGTCGAGTCCCCCTTACTGGAAAATCATAAACATTGATCTTTTCTTGCTCATATACTTTAACTTCATCAGTTATAACAATCTAACCTTCACTTTCTTGTTCTGATTTTGATTTGTCCCAATTCCATGTTGCATTTTCAACAAACACAACATATATACTTGCAAATGCTTTGCTGAATGATGGACCAAAAACTCTATAGCCCTTCTTGTTGATGCAATAACCCACAAAAAATTTAGGTTGTGTCTTATTCTCCAACTTGTCCGTTTTGAAAGCTGGAATATGAACATAACAGATGAAACGAAAAATCTTCAAATGAGCAACTAAAGGTTTAAAGACAAATCAAGATTCAAATGGAGTCTTCTCCTTCACAGCCTTGGTTGGAAACCTACTTTAAAGATAAACAGTTGTATTTATAGTTTCATCCCAGAAACTCTTAGGCAATTTTTTGTCAAACATGAGGAGACACCTGGCCATATCCATCACGGTTCTGTTTTTCCTCTCACTTACACCATTTTTCTGAGGTGTATAAGTGTTAGTGAGCTAGTGTTCAATCCCTGAATCTTCATAAAACTTCTCAAACAACCCTGAGGTGTATTCAATTCCATTATCAGTCCTCACGATTTTGACCTTGCACTCAAATTGTGTTTCAACTACAGACTTGAATTTCCAGAATACATGAGCAACCTCAGACTTCATTTTCAAGAAATAAACCCAGAAAAGCTTTGTACAATCATTAATAAACAAAAAAAAAAAACCTACTTCTATTTAATGGTTGAGTTCTCATGGGTCTACACACGTCGTGTGAACTAAGTGAAGCTTTTCAAAGGCTCTCCAAGCCTTGCTTACAGGAAACTATAGCCTACTTTATTTTCCCAACGGAAATACTTCACTAACATTTTCATGCTCAGCCATTTTTGATAGGTTTTCAACCAAATCATCCTTAGACAACTGAGATAACAACCTGTAATTAACATGGCCCATTCTCTTATGCCACAATTCAAATTCATCTATTTAAGTTGTATAGGCTTTAGATGTTGCTAAGTTCTAATCCACAAAAAGATTCTATTAGACATAACAACCGATATAAGCTCACATCTAAATGGATCAACAATCAAGAATTATCCATTCTTAAACACAACAAAATAGCTTCTTTCAAGCAAGACCTACACCTAGAAGATTCTGTTCGATTTTGGGTACAAAAATAACATTTGAAATAAGTTTTGTACCTAATGGAGTGTTGATTAAAACATCTCCTTTCCCTTCTACCTTGATGTACTAACCATTTCCAACTTTGATCTTGAAGTTGAAACTTGTGTCAATACTCTTGAAGATGCTTGCATCTAAGGTCATGTGAATTGTACAGTCATTGTTAATGGGCCAACATTTTCCAATGCTGCTACTGGTGGCAAGACACGAGGCAGTGAACATCAGCTCCTATTGAGCTTGGTTTCCATCAGTTTCCTGTGCCTGAGCATTTTGCTACTGTGGTTTCCTGTTATTCTTATGCACCCTTTCTATATGGCCAAGCTATTTACAGGCTCTACACGAAACATCATGTTAGAAAAAATCCGATCTGAAAATAATTTTCTTGCATAGCGAAAAATTAAAATTTTGAAAATCAACCCGATTTGTGATATTTATAACAATAAACTTTAAATTAAAATCGTACTTGTGTTTTCAAATAAACGAATACTTGATGTTTTTCAGCTTTTAACCAAATAATCTTCTCTACTATTCTTGTATCGCAAAGTCCTTCGAGTGTGGTCTCAAACCAATTAAATCAAAACACAAAACTAGAAAATTTTTTTAAGGATGAAAACGAAAATTCTCTCTTCTTTAATAGAAACCAGTAGAATTTTTATTTTGGAAAAATATACTTAATACTTGAGAATAAATCCTTTCTATTTTTCGGTAGAGTAACAATCTCTCAAAGTTGTGTTAATAACTCTACTAGTGCCATTTATTTATTTATGGGAAGAGAAAGTAGAACCCTTGTTGGGTTGTAATGGTTTATTACAAATAGAAAAATAACTTTTTACTTGGAGTGGGAGTAGGGTGGACAACACACCCTGGTATTAATATTAGGGCTGTTGCCCCCTTCAAGTTATATGAGGGCAGTAAATGGATAGATTTATTGTTGTTGAAAATCTTTAGTATTCAAGTTTGAAAATTAAAGAAACAAACAATTAGAAAGAATGAAAATATAATAGGTTTGAAAAGAAAGAGATTTGAAGCAAGAATAGATAGATTTAGCTAATACGTGATGGATTTTTTATGGAGAAAAGTCAAATCTTGTTCTCTAAAAAATGAGGTCAAATCTCAAATTAAAATATAAATAAGTTAGGAATAATTAAAGAATAATATAAAAAGAATAAATAAAAAGAGATGGACGATGATAAAAATAATAATGGTGTGATGAGGAAGAAAGATATCCAATAGACTTTTTGAAGAACAAATTTCAATAAACTCTACTAATGGCTTTAATCAACCCTTCAAGCTAGATAACTTGACAAGTTGAAGGGTGAAAAACTATTATCAACAATCTCGAAGAAGATTGAGTTGAAAACTCTTCTTAAAGAAACAAAAAAAGATTTCTTACAAAGGAGAACAACTCAAATAGTACTTTTAGTCAAATAAAAGTTGGGTGTCTTCTATGGTGGGTGGCTACCCCTTTTTATACAAGGAGGGAGCTAAAAATAAAAGTGAAACAAGTCCCTATAAACTAGCCTAGAAAATGTAGATGTCTAAGATAAAAAAATCCCTGAAATGTAGCCTAAAGATATGGACAATTATAAAAGGCAACTCTTTTTTCCTAAGAAACTTAAAAAGGAGGAAAGAAAAGATCAAATAAATTTGGCCAGCTTTATGAGAGTTGTGCAAAGGCTAAATTTACAAGAAAATAAATTAACTTAGGATTAAAAAAATAAACTTCTTAATTGGGTCATTGATAGATTAGACCACAAAATAAAACAAGTAAGTCTTCAAGTGATCTAAATGAGCTTTAACTAGACTTGATCTTCAATTGATGTGTGTTTGGGCTACCCTTTTCACAACTTCAGCTCTTGCAAACTTATTAGCACCTTCCAATCATGTTCACTTCTTAGATCTCATCCAAAAACTCATCGTAAGTTGACTAATTTTCTAAACTTGAAAAACAACTTCGATAACTTTAAGTTAATAAATTTTACCCCATCCATGCATGTATCAATTAGGCTAGAATGTCAACTATCAAATGCTAATGTATTATATAAATTGGTTTCCATTGAACAATTAATGAACATGTTTTGTAATATGTGAATAGATATGAAAATGAGTATGTAGAGGAATGTGTGCACGTTTCCTTGTGTTAGAGTGTTGTAAATAAATGATTAATTGTGAAATGTGTAACTAATACAAATAACTTGTTGATATGCCACCGCGGGGAATTTTTTTGGATAAATATGTCTTTGTTTAATGAGAAAAATTAGTGTGTTATAATATGTGCGTGAGGCTATAAATGAAGTTTTGGCTTTAAGTATACAATTAAGGTCATAATGATTCCCTTTTGAATTTGGTAGTTGTATGATGTTAATAAGTAAATGAACATATCACAAGGTCTAAATTTGAATATGGATTTGAACATGTATGTGGAAGTATTTAAAGTGTTTTTTTTATGAAAATTGTGAATATATGAGAGGTGTTCAAAGTACCTATATATGTATTTAGACCATGGGTCGTCTTAATGATCTCTGACGCTGAACATGTCTCTAAGTAATATTATATTAAATTTGCTAATGGCTTTGAACGACAAGTTATAAGTGACTTTCAAATGCCCTAGTAAGCTTAGTGAAATAGTCAGGATATAATTGACATGCCAATAGGGATTTATGTATACCTTAAGTTTTGTTGCCTTCGGGCTTTATACATATTATGTGCACTCTTTTTTTCCTTTAGGCTATGTTGTCACATGCATATTCTGATACCTTTGGGCTTAGCACTTTGGTGCTCTCTTTGGTATGCTCGGTGGCTTGGTACTTTGATGCCCTTGGTGTGTTTAGGAGGGATATGGAATGATACCTAGTACTATGTGCTCCTTGAAATGTTTTGAAGGGAGTCCTTTGCATTCGAGTCATTTCCCTACTATTTACTATGGGCTAATTGAACTAAAATCTTGATAATAAAATTTTCTCATGAATATAAATTGAAAAATGTATTCTAAAGTGGAATGTCTTAAAAGCTTAGCAAATTAAAGGACTACATGTTTCATAACAAGGTTAAATTATGAGACATAAGACATAAAAATTGAGGGTAAACTTTTGAGTTCATGCAACCCAACAGAAAAATAAACAAAGTTGTGTATGATTTGTATAACGAACAAATGAACATAAATGAATTTGGTTAAAAATATGAACATATGTATGGTTTAATACTCATTAGAGCCACATGTTGAATATTCATAATGGGAATAACTAATATACCATTAATATGTAAATTGAGCCTGAATCAATAATTAGAAAAGAATCCATTAGAAAGGCTAAACATGGCATTAATGAATTCCCAAAAATATTTTCTCAAGGGCTCAACATTAGTATTATATTATTGTCATGTATACAAAGACTTAGATTGGTTGTGTAATTGTGAAGGTAAATGATAAATTTGAAACTCTTTTGAATTTGTCTTAAACAAGATTTGTTTATTTTCAATTTGGATGTGTTTTTGCTATGTATTTGAACTTGAATGAGTTTAAAATTTATTCTATGATACTTTGAAACATATTGGAATGATATGGACTTATTAGACATGTTTTGGTTGAACTTTGAAGTTAAAAATTTAAATTAATTGTGCTTAATAATAAAATCTAACATTTAGAGATAATATTGTTGGAAAAAACAGTTACGAACTTTAAATATAAACCTTAAAATGAATATAAAAAATAAAAGAAAAAAATAATCTTAAAAAAAGTCTGAAAGTAAAATAAATATTTACAGAGAAAAAGAATTGTCATCTCATCGAAGCGGCTCAAATATTTTTTATTTAAATATTTTTGTTTAAAATTGCGCCTAATCTGGCGGCCTAAATAAAAAAAAGATATACCAATCTGATGGCTCCCATCAGTCAACTATTAAAGCTTAGAAAAGACAGAATATGTAGTTATTATAAGGCTTTGGTTGGAGCTTGTTGTGTTCCTAAACCCTACCCTGGTAAAAAACTTATGAACTCCTCAAGCAGATCTGGATGGTCCTCAAAAAGAGAAGCAACCTGAATGAAACCAATGAACAAGTCATGTTTCTGAACGAAATAAAAACTAAAACTAATCGAATTAGTTCGAGTTCAAGCATGGTTACGACTGAAACAAGACACATTACCTTGGTAAGGACATTAATTATGTCCGTGTGCCCCGTCCGGTACTTATTCAATACATCCAGAAATGATGTATAAACATTCTTATCACGTTTCTGCATAGTGAAATGGATAAATTAGACAGCTAAACATGGATATCGATAAGCCAAAGATGACCGCATAATGGTTTCAGTATTTCACATGTATTTTGTTTACAAAATAGATTGCTTCACTATGTGCAGCAATCATTCTCGGAGAAGGCCTGTCCTCGTCGACTGTAATTTTATATCTCTTTGGCAGAAAAATATTAAATCCTTGAATCAAGTTGTTATGGCCTTTGAATATCTCTTTCACTCGCTCAACCACACCAATTACGTCAGTCCTGTATGTATAAGACAAATACATATATCATACGTTTTTAGTAGTTTATAAAGCAATCTCAAACCGAATGAACTAAATCCAAAACGACTGTAAACTCGAAATCCATATTTGACCCCAAGTACATAGACTCCATCAAAATCCAACAAAAAACTAAAACATGGGATACCTTTGAATACTGAAATCTCTCATGACATGAAGGAGCATGTTGTACTTGTCTTTTTGATCCTTAAACATCTCCTTGACTTGTTTCAGATATGTTTCGGCATCCTTTTTAGTCACTTTACGTGACATTTCTCCACTACCAGGCATTTGGTTTTGCCCATTGCTTTAACAGGTAGAAATAATAAAAGAAAATTTAGAACCACAGCCATTCCAACAATACCAGATCAAAAACTCCTTAAAGGAACCCTTTACTTTGAAGTGAATTTCCCAAATATTACAAACCCAAGTGACAAATCTTACTTAATGTAATGATCCAAGAATCATAAAAGACCAATACAAAGATTCAAGCAAAACATAAACGAATTATTCAATTCATAGTGGTAAGAAAACAATCTCACATATAAACACCATTAAAGCTGACAACAATAACCAAGCAGCAAAAGAAAAAAAGCCAAACATTCATATAAATACAAAACCAATCATACAAACCCTAAAAACAAAATAAAAAGAAGCACAACTTACGATTGAGCCGTTTTCCAGTTCATCACTGTAAAGCCAAAACCCAAAGAGAGTGAATTCTTTTCGCATAGGAGTTATCTTTAAAGAAATAAAAATAAACCCATTTCAAAAATTGGATTAAAGAAACTTACTTTCTAGATCTTACACGAAGAATAGGCAAATGATCTAAACCAGTTTAACTTTTCTCTGATCCTTTGTGTGTCCTTTTTTTTTTTCTGTTTGGCCCTGTCGTGTAAAACAGAAAAAACTGAAGAGGCAAAATAATAAGAGAGAAACTTGGGCACGTGAGGGAGAGTCAAAATCAAAACAAGAAAAGAAAAAGGAAATTGAAAAAAAAAAAACCAAAATTTAAAGATGTCTTTTGAAAACGGGTGAAAAGATCTGGGTATATTTTATTTTGTGATTCAGCTTTGATTTTTACTTTCTTTTGCTTTTGGAATTGGTTTTTTTAGCCATTTTTCTTATATTTGAATTTGTTTTGATGAAAAAAATTAAGTTTTTGAATAACTGTTTAAGCTTGAAAATATCTACTTTAGGTAGATATTTATTTATTTATTATTTTATATTTTATAGTAAAATAAAAATAGGAATTTACTGGTTTCTATTTGGTTATTTAGTCATAAATTAATCATTTTTAATATCAGTGACTGTTTTAAGCTTGAAAATCTACTTGTTTGTATAGATTCCCCAATAAAATGGGAGTTTACTTGTTTTTTTCCCTTCAGTTTGTTTCTTTGATGACAAATTAAAATGCTTGTTTCTTTTCTAAATTGCTTCTACGCTTGTTTTTCTATTAATTTTTATGGGCATTTCTATTTATTATAAGGGATTTCTTGTCTCAATAGTTTTGGATTTCAATTTCAGGTTGGGATTTTGGCTCAAATTGGCTCTTAGGTAAGAATTCGTGGCTTTGTTTCACAGTTTGACTACTTATTTCTCTTCTCCTAAATATTTTTTTCATTTGAATCTTTGTCATTATCGTTTTTAAACAACTTTTCATTTGGAATTATGGGTCAATCATAGGCCGGTTGATTGAACTGATTTCTGAATTGGGTTTTTATTTTGTATTGTAAGCAATTGATGCTTTTGGTATGTACATTATTGGATACATCTGTAAAAGGAAGTTAGGGAACTAGAATATATAATGATGATCGTTCACACACATGCATGTATAGACACATAAGGAGTTAGGGTTCTTTTATTGATTGTCCTCCAAAATTTGTTGAAACTTGGTAATTTGCTCATTAAGCATTACAAGTAGTACAGAGACCAAGTCTTAATCATTTCAGCATCAAGCTTAAGCTGTTACCAAGGTATTCTAATTGTTTGGCTAATATATATTGTATTATTTGCTTATTAATTGAATGGATCTGTTACTTAGGAAACGATTCTGTGTAGAGTTTGCTTGAGGAACAAATCAGTGTAGTCCTGCTTCCTTGTAGACATCATGTTTTCTGTAGGTATTTGCGTTTACCCTTGTAATACTGATAATGATATTTTCCATTCTAGTTGTTTTCTCAGTATTGAACTATTAGTTAATGCAAAGATGTCTATGAAAACTTTTGGCTTAGGCATCATATATACTTAGAAATATATATTATTATGGTATTTACATGACTTGTAGTGGCATACCATATTTTTGATATATGGTGTGTAATATTTTTATTTCTTATCAAAGGATGTGGAACTTATTTTCTTTAATTATTAATAATGTTTTTTCTTTCTCAGCACTTGCTGTAAGAAGTGCAAAAAGTGTCCAATATGTCATATTTCTATTGAAGAGCGATTACCAGTCTATGATGTCTATTCTCAACTTACTTGTAGAAAAGTTGGTGTAATTCTTTCTTTTTCAAACCATTACGAATTTGCTTGTGATTTTAGATGAAGTAAGCATTGAGAAGTTGGCTATTCTGGTTTCTCCAAACATGATATAGTTGTGTTTTGCCACTCATGAGTTATAAATGACTAGTTGCAATTTGAAATGAAATGAAATTATAGTGATTCTGACATGTTTTGTGATAAGTTATAGGTTATTTTTCTTTTTTCACTTATGAAATATAAATAAGGATGGTGAAGCGCTCTCTTGAGCACATGTATAGTTAGTCTTGGATTTCCAAGAATTATATGTTGCTTGGGTTGTATTGTTCTTCTCTCTAGATATGCATGAATGAGGATAAAGAGAGATTGGTGGGTTAAATCTTTCGGTTTGTGATAGGGAGGAGAAAATGTTGGGACAATGTGATTTGGTTAGGGTCAAATGGAGAAATAAGCAGACTTGTTGAGTAGAAGCAACCAAATGAATGCATATATAGTGATGCAATTGATGCTTTTTGTATTGTAAAATGTTGGAAAGGAAGATGAAGATGAATTTGGGGGGAGAGAGGGAACCAACGAAGATGAAGAAGATGAAGAAAATAAAAAAATTAATATAATTTAATATAAAATATTATTTCCAAATTTCAAAAATATATAAATAAAATGTTTTAAAAATTTTAATATAATTTAATATAAAAATAAAAAATCTTTTAATGTAATTTAATATAAAAATATTATTCTTTATATATTAAATTGATGTGAAAATACATTAAAATGATAAAGGGCATATTCGTCACTCAAATAATTTTTTTTTTTGCTATTACATATATTTTCCTCTCAACCAAATGTATGAACGCTATTAGAATACTCATTCCATTCCATCCTACCAAACCACTGTTATTCCTATACAATTCCATTATAACTTTTATTCCCACAGTCCAATTAATCAAATGTGTTGTTATTGAAATACAAATTTGATTGATAGGAAAAACTATTAATTAAAATCTTAAAAAAATTATAAAAATATACTTGTTACATTTAATACTTTCTTAGTAATGTAATGGTATTGAAAGAAATTTGTTTTCAATTATTTATTCAAAGTCTTACTTTTTTTTTAATTTTAGGTTCTTTTAAAAGATTCTTGCTAATGGTTGTGAGTGAAGAAAGAGGTGGTGAAGGTATTTCTTTTGAAGACCGTAACACTAAGAAGGTGCAATTCAAGGAGGGGAATGGAGGTGTAGTTATAGATATGGCGATCAACACCAGCCTAGTCTTGGAGGGATAAGTTATTAGGTAAAGGTGTCGTTGGATCTAGTGCGACAGCTAGTGGTGCTAGATTGGGAGATAATGAGGAGTTTGATTTTTTGGAAGGAGATGTTATGAAATCAACAATCAATGGGGTTTTGTTAATAGGTTTGACTAGATCCAACAAATCTTGATCAAGGACATGGCGACAATCGTGGTAATCAAACTATTAGGATGGAACATAGGGTATACTTCTCTCCACAATTGGGTTTGCAGTTTATGGGGACCCTCCAAGCCATTTTAACTCATGGATATTGAAAATGACTACTTCTTTTCAAAATTCTAGTGCATCAAGGATTTTGAGAAGGTTTTATCATATGGGCCCTAGATCATCTACGACCAATATCTCATGGTTCAACCTTGGACTGAAGAATTTAGTCCATTACAACCTTTCTCGAATGTAGTGTTGGCATGGATGAAATTGCCTAGACTCCCCTGGCATATGTATAAAAGGAAGATTCTTGGAGAAATAGGTAGCATGGTTGGAAGGTTCACAAAGCTCGACTTCGACACCGACAGTAGAACAAGGGGTCGTGTCGCTAGGATGGTCGTCTATGTTAATCTAGATAAGCCTTTAGTATCTCAAGTTCAAATCAAAGGCAAGACCCAACGGGTTGAATATGAATCACTTCCAATGTATGTTTTTCATGTGGTTGGTAAGGTCATGTGAAGGAGTTGTGTTCTACACTGATTGAGAATTTGGACTAGGCGGAAGGAAATAAGATGGTGGCTGATTCCATGGTCACAAATATTGGGAAGGTAGAAACTCTGGGAATGTTTGGACCATAGATGCAAGACGAGAGGAAATCGCAGCGAAGTCTGAGGGACTCCAGAAACCAAAAGCCTAAGAATTTGGGAAAGGTGACACCAGGTTCTAGATTCTTGACATTGACAACACTAGATGAAATAGAGGGAGGAAATGACACAAAATCAGAAGATCAACTAAAGGGTAATGACATGAAAAAGGGATCTTCGATGAAGAAGAATTCAGGTAATCTATTTGGGAAAAAAGGTCGGAAGGTTAGATAAGCTAAACAAGGAACAAGCCAAATTCTTGGGGTGAACCAAGTGCATAATTTTGGGCTTGAAGGTCAAATTGAAAAAAGTGGCTATCGTAGGGCTTGGGCCAATTCAACATGTTAGTGAGATTTCTGATAAAATTTTAGAGAAGAAACCTATCTAGGTAGATGGATTGGGCGCTTCTGGTCCAGTAAATTTCGTAACAGTCAAGTCCAACTTCAATGCCCATTATGTTGCTGTGGGTCGGGTTCTGCAGGATCGTTGGGGTCTCTTCTGTCGAATAGTGTGTTCAGCTTCAACTAGTGTTCCATCTCACCATTTGAAATTATCTAACTCAGCTGCAGGCAATGCTAGTAGCTTTTCTCTTACAAGAGAAAGACTCGCGGGAACCACTTCCCATTTTAATCCCATCTTCGAAGACCTGGTTTGTAATATCTTGATTTTGGGCCTAGTCGGAATAGTGGTTTCATGACCACAGAATCCGAGATAGAAATAATTATTTTATGATTATTTTGAGGTCTATGATATGATTGCATGATTGTGTGAAAATTTCGTGAAGAAATTTTATGCATAAAGTGCTTAAATTGAAATTAGGGACTAAATCGAACAATTTGCAAAACTTGCATTCTAGAAGTTTCTAGTATGAAATTGTTTTGAAATATTAATTAGGAGGTCTTAAATAGAATTTTACCAATTTCTAAGTCTATGGACAAAATTGGACATGGATGGAATTTTTGGAAAGTTTAGTAGTAAGGCATTTTGGTCATTTAGGGGTATAATGAATTAAATTACAAAATTAAAAGCCAATTTTGCTCATCTTCAACCCCATGGCTGAATGTAGCAAGGAGAAACCATGGATAGGGTTTTTCAAGCTTCCAAGCTCGATTGTAAGTCCGTTCTAGCCTCGTTTTTAACGATTTTTACGTTTTTGGAGTCCCGGTAGCTCGATTAGGCTTATGCTAGCAATAATTCAACCTAGGGTTCATATTTGGAAAAATACCCATAGGTGAAATTTGTGTATTTTGGTGTTTTATGATAGAATATGAGGTTTTAAATTATGTTAGACAACTTGTACTACTCAGTTTTAAGCGAAAACGAGCAAAAGGGCTTAATCGGTAAAAATACCTAATAGTCATAAATACATATTAGAGTGAGAATTTGATGTTTCCATAGAAGGGAAAAATGATCAGCATGTCATAAAACATAAGAAAATAGGCTGAATTTTAATTTACGAGCTTTGGGGCAAAAGTGTAAATATGTGAAAGTTTAGGGGCAAAACTGTAATTTTTCCAAAATATGATTTTGGGTCAATTTGAATAATGTGAGTCCTAATTAGACTATATTTTAAATGATAGAGCAAGGAAAACTAAAATTCGGGCTAAAATGGGGAAAATACCAAGTTGTGGACGAAATGGTAAAATAGCCATTTTCGCATACGAGGTAAGTTCATGTGTAAATAATGTAGTATAATTGTTATTTTTAAGTTATTGATGTTAATTATATGATATGCTGATTTTTATCATGAAATATATGCTTTGTGGTTATTTTCGAATAAAATGCAAATTATGTGAATTATTTGTTAAATATAAAGTGCTACCGAGTATTGGTTTCGGTATTTTACGAAAGATGGCATGGAGATGTATTCGAGGAAAATCCTGTTTGAACCTTAGGAATAGATTAGGATACAAGTGACATGTCACTAGGATGGTTGAGCATCCGAACTCGTTGAGTTGAGTCCGAGTTCACTTATGGATGCGAATGTCCGAACTCGTTGAGTTGAGTCCGAGTTCGAGAGATGTAACTAGGCATCCGAGCTCGTTGAGTTGAGTCCAAGTTCACTCATGGATGCGAACGCCTGAGCTCGTTGAGTTGAGTCCGAGTTCACTTATGGGCGGGTTACATGGTAGCTTGGCTACATATGTGGCACTTATGTGCAAACTTTCCATGTATCCGAATTATATTCCGATGTGTTCAACGGGTAAAATTCTACTCAAATGGAGGAATACTCGAGATGAAAGGCACGTATTGGTAAGTGTTGTGAAATGAATACTTTGAACATGTATGTACTTAATCTCGGGTTGAAAACTCGATATAACAACAATATGGTAAGATGATAAATGAAAATGTGATATGAATGTCTCGGTGATAATTATGCAAATGATGTTTTATGTTTGCTTATATAGTTGTGTTACTTGCTATTTGCATGCGAGCTTACTAAGCATTTATGCTTACTTCCTCATTTTCATTCCTTGTAGTGTTGACAAGCCAGCTCGGAAATTGGGAACGGTCGGAGGCATGCTCACACTATATCCGTATACCATCTTGGCATAATGGCTTGCATATTTTGAGTATGGCATGTATAGCATTATAATCATTTTGTATATATGGTATTATGATATGGTTATTGAGTGGTATGGAAATGCTTGGTAATGATTAGCCATTGGAATGGCTAATCATGATCATATTTGGTGTTATGTATGCTAAATTGCTAGCTAATTCATGGAAACCATAAAATAGGTAAAATTTACCCTAAAATAGATTCAGACAGCAGCAGTGACGTGAGTTTGAAAAATCATTAAAAATAGTAGAGATACAATTAGATGGTGAATAAAATATGGAATTGAAGAATTATGAGTCTATTTTCATATGGATGGAACAAAATAGGTATATGAGTTATATTTTATGAGATGTTTAAATTTTTGTGAAACAGGGCCAGAGCGATTTCTGGATCCCCTGTTCTGACTTTGGAAATTCACCATAAATTGTTAAAAGATAATTAGAAGTCATGATTTATATGTAAAGATTCCTTTTTGAGTCTAGTTTTATTAGAAACAAACGGAATAGTCATTGAAACTCTGTACAGGGATATATCTGATTTGTAATACACAGAGGTCAGAGCAGTCGAACCCTGAAACAGGGGATACTTTAAATAATAAACTGTACTAATTTGCTAGACCAAAAATTCTAGAAAAAAATTAGTAAATATATATATGAGTCTAGTTTTAGGGAAAATTTACGGAATTTGATTTAGAGTTTTGGAACTCGAGATATGAATTTTTAAGCGACTGTGATGCAGATTGCTAGCTTGACTGAAAATTTTAAAAATAAATTGTTTGAGCTGTTTAAGTAATGAATTAAGTCTATTAACACCTCGTGTTCGAATCCGGCGACGGTCTCGGGTACAGGGCGTTACATGGTTGAAGGGGTTGTGACACTAAATGCCAACGCTCTGGACCTTGGAAAACATTCAGTGGTTTCATTTAAAGAAAATGTCAATACTAATGACGTTAATTCCACAGGCAGAAATTTTGGCAAATTGAGCTTTATAGGGTGAAGCTCAGGTGCAAAATTAGATGTCGGTCGAAATGGAAAGAAGCTTAATAAAATCATCCATGAATGTGGGGGTCGGTTTAAATTAGCTGAATCCCCTCAAGCACCTTTGACAGATACAATGAACTCCGTGGTTTAGTTAATTAATGCCTAGATCGAAAAGGAAGTGGGTAAAAGTTTCCGATGAAGGATGGGAAACAGGTTGAGAAGTCAGAGATATCCATATAGTTAAGGTTGGTTTTCTTCTATCTGTTGTGGATATGAACTTGTCAATCTTATCTTGGAAATGTTGGGGGTGTGCTAGTATCAAGTTTCCTTGCATCTTTTATGGGTATAATTCAAAATACAAGCCCAATATTGTAAGTTTGTTAGAGACAAGAGTTAATAAAGAAAAAACAAACAGAATCATTGCTAAATTAGGATTCTAGTATTCCCATCGGGTAGAGGCAATTGGTTTTTCTGGAGGCATTTGGGTGGGTTAAAAAGAATTGATTCATGTAGAGGTGGTTCTGTAACATCCCATGCTCGACCTGTCCTCTAGATCCGGGTATGGAGCGTCACAAATGAACTTATACTTAATTTGGCTAACTTAGATGTTATAAAACAAATTTAAAAATAAAACTATCTATTGATGAATATTTTAAAATAATAATTCTTACAACTAAGGCCTTAAGCCATTGAATGTTTAATATCGTAAATTTCTACTTCTAATCCAACTGTTTATTTCCAAAGAAATTCTTACGACTTTTCCCAGAGGTTAACTGACCCTTTTTCCCAAAACCTAAGGGTGTTATCCAGATATAACAATTCCTAAGGCGAAGCCTCTGTTAGTACCTTTTTCCTATGTGCATGACTTGGACTAATAACGATCCTCGATCTCCACTCCATCTAGCTCAGTTCCTCCTCTAAGTCCTTGATTCGGCCTCGAAATCACTACAAACATCAGCCACACTATTATAAGTTCAAAAAAACTTAGTGAGTTCCTTAGCTACAGTATAATGAAGCCCTATTGCACTAGGGTAACAATGTAAAATAAAAACAAACATAAATTAACTCCCTAAATGCTCTACGCGAGCTTCATTGTTAAGGTGGAGGACTCCACCCGATCCTCTGAGTTACTTGGCTCACTTTACGACCATCCTCTAGTCGGACTCCTTACTCGATCGTATCTCAAATACTTCGTTCTATCAGCAAAACATATCCGTTCTTCTTCTCTTCCTTCCTTTACAATTTCCCCTCACACAGGGTGTTTGTTGACCTCAGAATTTTGTAGCTATTCGCCTAATTTCCTCATCATATACCTTTTGGTCACTTTCTCGTGTTATTTCACCCAAGGGTTCTTAGGACATATCTCTCTTGGCAGACTTCCATGGTTGGACTAGTCCTTGGAGGACTTTCCACTTTTCTTACATTAGCCCTGAAGGACTTGTTGACATTTTCGTACTGTGCTGGCTTCTAGTACACCTTGCTACTCTAGCGATCCTATTCTCATTCTACTTTATTGTTTGTAATGGATGATTATTTTCTGTAATCCGCCTTATGCACTTGACTAACTAGGGACTCACTTATCCTATGTGACGAACAGCTAACTTATCGTCTTGCCAGACTATTGCTCAAACAACTATATGAGCTTGTCATCTCACTTACTCGCCTCCTCCCTACGGATCTATCCCTCTTGGTGTTTCATCCCTACAAACTATCACTTCATCGGTGTACTCGTATTAGACTTTCCTCCAAAGGAATAGTCTAGTCAGCCATTCTATCCCTTGGACAGAATACTTATCCTCAGAAGGAACTTCTACATCCTCCTACAAGGTTTGCTTCTCACGAACTAGTTTCATAGAACACTTACTGGTTGTCCTTGATTTTGGATTCTTGCTTGTGATCCTAGGACAATTTCCCTTTTCTTCCATAATTAGGTTAGCTCTTGCTTGAACTAATTTCCTCTAATTCTCATTAGGACTTCACCTATGCCTTGTTGACTTTCCCATATTTCCTTACCTCTTTCATCACTGTTGGCAGATACCTAATGATCCGCTTGTCTTACTTATGCTTACCTTTACTCTTCTTCCAGTTGTTTGGTTTTTCGTACTTAGCGCACTTGGTCGTGTACCTCTTACTTGAGGTCTTGACTTACTTTCCATAATTTTCCCATGGTAGACTCTATGGGTTTTCATAGCCAAGCTGTAGTCTCATGCCCTTCTTACTGTTGGAAAAAACCCGATTTAAAAACAGTTTTCTTGCACAGCGAAAATTTAAAATTTTGAAAACCAACCCGGTTTGTGATATTTATAATAATAAACCGTAATCAAATTTGTACCTGTGCGTTCAAATAAGTGGATCCTTAATGTTTGCAGTTTTCAACCAAACAATCTTCTCCACTATTATCGTACCACGAACTATTTCGAGTGTGGGCTCGAACCAATTGAATTGAAACATAGAATAAAGTTTTCTCTCCTTTTGGGGTGAAAACGAAAATTCTCTCTTCTTTAATAGAAATTGGTAGAATTATTCTAGAAAAATTATATGTAATATTTGAGAATCAATTCTCTTTTTCGGTAGAATAACAATATCTCAAAGTTGTGTAAATAGCTCTACTGGTGCTATCTAGTTATAAGAAGAAAATGTAGAACCTTTGTTGAGTTGTAGTGGTTTATTTCAAATAGAAAAAAAACTTCCTACTTAGAGTAGGAGGGGTGGATGGCACACCCTAGGGTTATCGCCCCTTTCATGTTACATAAAGGGTTTTAGGCCTCTCTCACAACGGGTCCGATTACAAGTACTTCTTCGGTCTTTTTGACTAGAACTCTGTAATCCTGATTAAAGTTTTCTATTTCCAAAAATAAACTTTAATATTTATATATAAAAAAAATTCTCATCCTTATTTTACCCCTAAAAAAAATTTTGACGATTCTACCCTGGTAAAATTTCGAGAAAATATGTTCAATATTTCATAACTTAACATGTTCACTATGACTGAATAGTTTATTTTTATTTTTTAGCTTCAAAACAATCCAACCATATAAACTTATTCTTCCGATCATTTTTTAAGTAATCCATATAGGATTGCTGATTTTCATTTTCGTTTTCATTTCCATTTTTGGAAACCTACATTCATTTCCAAATGATTCCATTTCTCCATTTCGGAGAAAACCATAATCATTCCTAAATGTTTCCTATTTCTCTTTTTCTATTCATTCTGTTCATTTCTATTCAAAACACGAACTTTATTTTTGGTTTCAAAGAGCTAGCGGAGGAACCGATTGGACATATGTAGTTGAGGCTTAAATGATTTATAATTAAACTCTAGCTTTTCAACTATTAATGATAATCTTATTTATTCACGAAGTCATTCCACTATAATATAATGATTGAGCTCTCCCTGTAACACCCCTAACCCGTATCCGCTGCCAAAACAGGGTTTCAGAACATTACTACCATTTGTAGATCACTTAAAAAATTAAAATACTTACCGATTCAATGCATCATATAAAATAAATATATTACCATTCAACCACCAGTTTGGCACTTGTATAAGCATCAAACAACAACATTGTTAGTATACTTGCACATATCTCATATAAATTCAACATTGATATATTTATTTTCTCGACATGTCGCACTTGAATTTAATAATAGTCTCAATTACATAATTTCGTTGTATCAACATATCAAAGATAATCATATATGTACATGTCATGAAACATATCATGCTCTTACCGTTTCTTCACAAGCATATATCATTCATTTCATTATATCAATATTTTATGCTTCATCATTTCCATATATTTTATGTATATTTATTCTGGTAATAGCCTATATCAAACTTAAAATAAATTATATTCCATGTACTTATACTTATTTCGTTTATCCATTTTCATAATTATTTCATACAACGCTTTTGTACATATATTTCCATATGACCAGTTCTTGTAAACATTTCACACAACCATTTCATATAACCATTCGTCATCTGATACATTTTACCTGAATATCAATTGTTCAACAGATGTTATAGCGTCTCCCATCCACGGTCTTATTTATCTTTGACGTGATGCCATAGTGTCTTTCAACTATGGTCTTACTCATTTTCTGTCATGTTGCCATGGTATCTTTCAACCATGGTCTTATTCTTTTCATGTCACGTTGCCATGGTATCTTTCAACCATGGTCTTACACATCTCATATCAGGTTGCCATGGTATCTTTCAACCATGGTCTTACACATTTTATATCAGGTTGCCATGGTATCTTTCAACCATGGTCTTACACACAGGTTGCCATGGTATCTTTCAACCATAGTCTTACACATTTCATATCAGGTTGCCATGGTATCTTTCAACCATGGTCTTACACACAGGTTGCCATGGTATCTTTCAACCATGGTCTTAAACATTTCATATTAGAGAGCACACTCTCGCGAACCTCATCCTTACAGTGGGATTACTAGTCCAGGCTAAATCCCCTGTAATATAAACTCATAGAGTATTGTCGGGATTACCAGTCCAGGCTAAATCCCCTGCAACGACAATTACTCTAATGAGCTTGGATCTGAATTACTAGTCCAAGCTAAATTCAGACCCTAATTCGGATTACTCGTCCAGGCTAAATCCGTTTTACACATATTCTTCGGGAGGGCTATATCAGGATAGGATCACCCGTCCGGGCTAGATCCTTTTCACCGTCAATTCCTTTTCAGAGATCCATCGAATTTTCCTTTCATTCAACCGGGATTTCTTCTCATTTTATTAAATTTATCAATGTTTCATAAATTTTCATACAATGAACATTCAAATCATATTCACATAAATAACATACAATCTCAAGCATTTAAGAATATAATTCAAGTTACACGAACTTGCCTTATTGCTTGTTTGTGTTTATAATTTCATTAATCTGATATCTTTTCTTTTCCACGATCAAGTCTCATATTTGAGTCGTCCGGATCTTTATAAATAAATTTGATCATCATTTTCATTCATTTCATATTCTAATGCATTTAATTAATGCTCTATGCAAAATTACCATTTTGCCCATAAACTTTTAATTAATGACGATTTCATCCTTAGGGTCAGGAAAATAAAATTCTTGCAATTTAATCCTTATTTCCAGCTATTATTCTCATATAAATTGATAACAATCCATGAATTCTATAAAATATCAGAATTTTTCATAATTTCAACACTTTTCAATTTAACCCCTAAAACATGTTTTCCCTCGATCTTGAACTAAATTAATAATTTCATTCAATTTTGTAATTTAAATAATAAAATAATCCATTTCATGCAATTTGGTCATTTCTGACATGTTTACAAAATTGCCCATAAAGTTTTACTTTTATTCAATTTAGTCCCTGAGCCTAAAATATGCAAATTAGCCATGCTAGATGAATATTCATACATATTTTTCCTCCTCCTCCTCTCCATTCCACATCCTTAATGTAGATAACACACTTGTAAGTAACATTATCCATAATTTTTATTATTTACTTTTATGAATATTCAAGCTGTCTATCTGCATCATAGTCACTAAATTATTTATATCTAGATCTATGGAACTCAAAATTAATATCCGATAATTTTCCCTGAATCTAGACTCATATATATTCTTACCATAAAAATTTCAGAATTTTTAGTTTAGCCAATAAGTACAGTTTATTCTTTAAAGTTACCCCTGTTCTGCTGTCTGACAGTTCTGACCCCTCTTCACCAAAAAATAATCATCTCCTCATACAGGATTCAAATGATGTTCTTGTTTGTTTCTCTTAAAAATAGACTCTTTCATGATTTTATAAATATAAATTAAGCCTGTAATTAATTTTATTCAATTTTTTATGATTTTTCAAAGTCAGAACAGGGGAACCCAAATTCATTCTGACCTTGTCTCACAAAATTCATTATATCTCAAAATTTACAAATCCATTGCTTACACTATTTCTTCAATGAGAAAATATACTCAATGCGATTTAATTCCATATTTTTTTCATATTCTAATTCGATTTCTACAATTTATGGTGATTTTTCAAAGTTAGTCTACTGCTGCTGTCCAAACTGTTTTTGTGCAAGCTATTAATTACCATGTTATAACACCCTTATTTTATTTTTCTACACCATTTCTCATCACTTTCTCTTATTTTCTCTTCACTAACATATCAAAAACATAGGACCTTATGTAAGAAAACTCTACTATAACATTATTTCCATGCTTTGTCAATAATAACAAACTTAAAAACATATTGAAATCTTGATATACTTACCTTGTTCTATTGATACTAATCTTTAACTTGATTTTCTCTCTCCTCCAGCTTCTATTTCTTGAATCCAACTTGATATTCTAACTCCCCATGCTCTCCTTAACATTTTTGTCTCTTGGTAGCTATGGAAATTCATTTGATTTTTGGGTGAAAATGGTGAATTTTTGGTAAAAGGACCAAATTGTAAAGAAAGCAAAACTTTCTTTCTTCCTCTCTTTCTCTCACGTTAGTGCATGGGAAAATATGGATGAGAATTTCTCATCTTTCTTTCTTTATATACTAATAAAATAATAATAAAATATCTTATTAAAGTATTAATAAAATAATATTTATCTAATTAAATAATTATAAAATATCAAAATATTTCTAGAATCATTATTACTTTCTAGATTTCTCTCTCTTCCAATTGACCATTTTGCCCTTCATTATCTTTTAAAATTCCATCCTTGAGTCATCATTTAATTTGGTAAAATTACAATTTAGTCCCTCATAGTTCTTCATCTATTCAATTTGGTCCTAATTCATCCATTTTTCTTAGTTTCTAGATCATTCCACTCTTAAATTATTTACACTATTGGCCCTTCAAATTTTTCATATTTACACTTTAACCCCTCAAATTATGAATATTTACTCTTGTGCAACAAAACTTTTCTCTCTTTTACAATTTAGTCCTTTCTTGAATTAATATATCATAATATACTTCTCAATATTGACATAACTCAAAATTTCCCTTTTTGTCACTTTATTTCCTTATTTTACTATATCAAGGATAATATCTTACTGTAAAAATTTTCAGGGTATTACACTCCCAAACGACATACCATTACGAAAGAAAGTATTTAGTGCTATTCCAATTAAGGGATGATATTTGTTCTCCCAATATGATTCTATTTTATCTCATGGTAACCATTACATCTTCCTTTATGAAAAGTCAATCACTATCAAATAGAGATCATCCATCACAAAGACGGATGACTTGTGGCCACATTTACTTTGCATCAATCATGTAATGCCAATGAGAGGATATCATTCACCTATGTTTTGGGCTATGAATTCTACTATTGTGAATGACACTACATACTACAGAATTTGTACACCCAATGCACCAGCTTTTGATTCTTTATCTATTTGAATTTAGGCTTTTACTTACATCAAAGTGTACGAGTCACACATAGTCTACCATCCACTTAGGATTTAGGCATGCCACACTACGAACATCACAAGTGAATAAATCCATAAACAGATTCAGGATCTATTCTATTGGGGTCCTGCCCGATGTACTGTCAGTCCAGTTAGTCACATCTATGTCTCTATCTTCTAAGAGTGATCCGCTTCGATGTCTAAGATAAGACATCTCCCTAATTGGACTTGATAGATGGCATATTAGTCTTTTAATAGGTTTGCTCATTTCTGATTATACTAAGGACATGTTTAGGTTCATATACTAATACAAGCTATCTTTCTGTACTACGATCCGACTATGTAATACCGCTTAGTATTAGTTAAACATTTAGACAATAAACGAGCAACATTTTCTTCCATTGTGCTTTGCGTGCAAAAACCATGTGAGGACAATTATACAAAGTATATTAATGTAATCAATGAATTTGTTTTATTAATCAATGAGTTCAAAAAAATTACAAGTGTATATTGTCGAAAATAATACACTTAGGGCACCAAATCCAATAGTCTCCCACTTGTGCTAGTAAAGTAGATGAGTCATTTTTCGTATTCTTATGCCTTCCATAGGTTTCCCAAAGAGCTCTTTAGCTATAAGAGTCTTGGCTAAACAATTCCCCAGGGTTTGTCCTCAGATGCATTCTTTGACTACATCTACCATTTTGTCAAACACTACCATCTCCCTTAATGTGTTTTGTCTTTATATGGTTTCTTCTAGGTTTAGCTATATCCGCAGTGTTATAATGCCATAGCTTTTCCATATTTCATATTCAGCCCTCCATAGTGAAGTTAGCAGTGTAACCCTGCTTGATACTTATTTACACTATGGACCCACCCTTTAGGACAATAGCACAGCCCGATGTCGATTTCCTCAAATCTTGATATGTTTGGAATGTAACACCCCTAACCTGTCTCTGTCACCGAATTAAGGTTACGGAGCATTATTGTACAATCGAAAAACAATTAACATCATAACATTTAAATAAAGTAAACATAGAATAAATCATTCAATGACATGCATTTTGTCCCTAAATCGAGCCTTCGAGACCCTAAAAATAGCTTTTAAGAAATTCGGGACTAATTTGAAACAAAACAGGAAGTTTAAAAAAATCACAAAAATTGGAAAACAGGGGTCACACAGTCGTGTGATATCACTCTAGGTGGTGTAACATTCGAACAAGGGACACACGACTGTGTCTCAGCCCGTGTCTTCACCCTTGTAACTCATTGAGATACCCCACACGCCTGTGTGCCAGATCGTGTGCTAGGCCGTGTAACTCTCTGAGTTGTCACACGCGCCCATATGCCAGGCCATGTGCTAGGCCTTGTAACTCATTGACTTGGAACACTAAGAAATCTTAAATGACAAATGGTCGTGTCACTAGGCCGTGTGTGTCACACGGTCGTGTCACTAGGCCGTGTGTGTCACACGGTCGTGTGATAGCCCGTTTCCTAGGCCGTGTGAACCCAAAATGTACCTAAAATAAAGCCATTTCATAACCAATTCATGCATAACAAACCAATCCATTTGTGCAGACTTTCAAGGGACTTAATTGACCTAACCAATATGTTATTCAATTGCACCAAAATTGCATCCATACATCATTTACCTAAACATGTTAATATTTATATTTTCCAAACATGAAAACCTAGTTCAAATATATACTAAAACTTATCACAAGTGACCATTTTCAAGACATCATCTTCATGCCAAAAGAACCTTATATACATGCCATTAAAAGTGACCAAAATGACATAATTTGGTAAGCCTTTGTAGATTACCAAATCAAACATAAACGTCAAAGCATAAACATACCAAGTCACAATTCACATTCTCAAAATACCATTACAAAACAACCTATACATGCCATTATTAACATTAGCCAAAATACACATAAGCTACCAAATTAGTTGCTAGATAATGTGATAGGTTTCCGACGAGCTTCCAACTGATCGAGCTTCTGATAATGTATAAAACAAAGGAAAATAACTACGTAAGCAACGAGTGCTTAGTAAGCTTGTATAAACTTTAAATATAACTTACCACTTTCAGTAATGCAATTCATAGATTAAGAATAAACCATTACCAATTCCATAAGCTTAGTAAAAGCCTATACAACATCATCAAATTCACAAGTTAGTATACTTGTTCATGATACATATGAAATCAACCATAAGATATGTAATTTATCATATACATACATAACATTTAATTCATCAATGTTGCCATAAGATCATGATTCATTCCATTTGCATACTTACCATTTCATTTTCCTTTTATTACCCGTTGAACCATCTAGAATTACATCGGATACTCAGGAAAGCTCACACATAGTGTGCCTTTACATATAACTGTAAAGTTTCTTTTATATCAATGTTCACACGAGCTGTGGGTCGGAATGTAAGCTACACGATGCTGCTCACATGAGCTGTGGAGAATTCACAACAAATGTAAGACCTCAGCCATTGGTAGGACATTTAAGACCAGCACCCGAAACCTGGAATCCCTAATGACATGTCATTTGTATCCTAAGAATTTCTAAGGTTCAACCGAGACTCATATCCGTCAATTCTCATAGCATTTATACATTTTTTTTTCAAATTCAATTATATTAAAACAACATAGTAAATAGTTAATTTTTCTAACATTAAAATGATTGTAGTTCATACAAACTTACCTCGATAACTAAGAGTGTAGAAATAAAGTCAAACTAATCCAAAGCTTTAGCCTTTCCTCGATTTAAGACCAAATGTGGTTTATCTTGATCCAAATAGATAATTTCAATCAATCAAGTACTTCTAGTATTCAATTTAATCCATAGTTCATATTAAAGTAAAATTATAAAATTACCCCTAACATTTTAACTTTTTACAATTTAGTCCTTAAGCTCATAACTTGAAATTTGACCATTCTAATCCTCCATACTAAATAACTAATTTTCATAGGGGCTTATACGAACTCAATTAAAACACCATTTTGTAATTTTAACATGAAATTTTAATATTTTCAAAAAAAAAAAATCCCTAAATGCAATTTCCACCAAAATCACTTAACAAAACTTGTTTATTTCACAATCAAGATTAATAATCTATCAAATAACTACAAAATCTATTCAAAAAATCCATGGAAATTCCTTCAACCTTTAATGGTTTTGCAAATTAACTGCCGGGCTAGTTAGATTAAGCTAAAATGAGCTCGAAAACGTAAAAATAATTAAAAACATGGCTTAAATTCACTTAGCAAGGTGAATTGTTTGGTCGAACCTTTCTCTTCTCCAATGTCTAATTTAGGGTTTCAAAATGACAAAAAGATGAAGATAATAATGGTTCATTTTTTCTTACTTAATTTTCTTTTTAATTACTAAATTACCAAATTAACCTTTTAAAATCATTAAAATTTCATTAAAACCTTGTCCATAACTATCCATTAACTCATTAAATGGTATATTTACCATTTAATTCCATCAACTTTACATTACAGAGCCATTTGACCCTTTTAACTAATAGAACTCAACTTTTACACATTTTACGATTTAGTCCTTTTCTTCTAATTAACCACTTTAACATAAAAATTTCTTAACGAAATTTTAATACAACCTAAATATAATTCTATAAACTTTAAATAAATAATAAAGTAATAATTCACTCGTCAGGATCGTGGTCCACAAATCTCTATTTTATACACCACTAAAAATGGGCTGTTACGTGGAAGTCATAATCAGTATATCTAATACGAGTGAGATCTCCTCTAGAATGCATAAACATATAATCCCTCGTTCTCCAAAAATACTTGAGTATACGCTTAACTACTTGCTAGTGCCTTGGTCTTAGAATCACCGAATATCGACTTGCCAACCCCATTACAAAACATATATTTGGGTGTGTGCATAGCATAGCATACCTGGGACTTCCTACTGCCGAGGTATAAGGTACCATTCTCATGTTCTCTTTTTCTTACGCTGTCTTAGGATAGCCCTCTAAAGAGAGATGATATCCTGATATGGAGGGTTGATTGCCCTTATTCGAATCGGTCATTGCATAACACTCCAATATCTTATCTCTGTATGAAGCCTGAGACAGTGCTATCACTTTGTTCTTTTGATCGCTTAGGATTCGAATACCTAGAACAAAATTAGCTTCCCCCAAGTCCTTCATGCTAAACTGCTAGTTTAACCAATCACAATGTCTCTACATCATTTCCAATTAGTAGAATATCATCATGATATAGAACGGGAAAGACCACATTTCCATCCCTTAAACGTTTGTAAACACAAGGTTCATCTATGTTTTTCTCAAATCCAATAAGTCTTGATCTTTTGATCAAATCTTTGATTCCATAAGTGAGATGCTTGCTTAAGTCCATATATTGGTCTAAGCAGTTTGCAAACTTTATGCTCATTTCCTTTTAGCTATATATCCGTTGAATTGTATCATGTAAATGTTTACTTCAAGATAACCATTCAAAAACGCTGTCTTGACATCCATTTGTCAGATCTTGTAATCAAGAGCTACCACAATGGATAATAATATGAGGTACCCCAAGAACTCATCAAATAAATATTCCCCGCCTCGATTAGACCGAAGTTCCTTTATGGGTGAACCTAGTTGTTTCTCTACTTTCGCATGAAACTCTTTGAATTTATCAAAGGTTTCACTTTTTTGGTGCATTAATCCCCTTACCTATCCACTTTCAAAACTACTTCAATTAATCACTTTAACTATGCACATATATATATGATCACATACATAAATTAAATTCAAATCATTATCAAACATAATAAACTTAATATGAACTTACCAAAACACAGTAGCTAACGACACCTCGACTAGAACTACTCAACAACTTTTCCTTTCCCGTAACATCAAACAATTGATCTGTTTCTTGATCTCTATATAATAATTAAACTCAATTAATCAATTCAAATACCTTAAAATATTTAACTTCATGTATTTGACCCTTTATAAACATTTTACACTTTTATCCTGAACTTTTACTTTTTATTCAAGTTAGTCCCTAAACCCGAAACTTTCACATTTATCACAATTAAATCCAACCAATACTAGCCGAATCTTTATGGCCTTCATACAACCCATAATTTATGAATTTTTAAAAGAATTTTATGTCAAGTTTATTATTTTATCAAATTAGTCATTAAACTAACAAATGAACTAAAACCACTTTACAAAATAATCTTATTTAACTAACAAGCTTATAAATCTATCATTAAACTTCAAGAACATAAAAAATTCATCAATAGCACATATCAAAACATTTAATAGTTTTAAAAAATAGTCTTTGAGTTAGCTAGATTAAGCTACAACAATCTCTGATGTGTGTCACATGACAAACTAAAAATACGACAAAGGCAGGCGTACTTATCAAATAATAGTATAACTATGGTGAGTAGAGATATCGTATTCACAAGGACTAAAAATATTATTAATTACCATTTTCCTGTTATTTAGCTGACAAATTGGAGTGATGGGTTTTAAGCTAAAATTACTAAGCTAATTTAACTAAGAACTCAACAGAGAATGAATCAGGAAAATAACCGAAAGAAACCAATGAGAGAGACAATACGCAGGAAAGAATCCACCTAAATTTCTTCTATTATTATGAATCTGATTTAAACGATTTATTCATTTGAGAGTTAATGAACATTACTAATTGATTAATTTCTATTGAAAAATAATAAATGATTTTGAATTTAAAGTAGACCAAAACATTGGTTGGAAAGTGAATGTTTGAATTCTCATTGAGTTTGAATAGTTCAATATATATAAATTAATATGTTTTATAATTGTTTAAGTGTTTAGATTATAGAAATACCACTGAGTGTATACTCAGCGTACGGTTTGTTTCCATGCGCAGGTTAAGTTAAGGCTAGACTATTGACTCAGCATCCCAGGCCGATCTCGAATTCAATGAGGTAAAGTATGTTGAGTATTGGTAATGGCATGTACCTAGGATGTTTTATGGGAGTCATTTAGGTTGTAGAAGTATTGATGAAATGAGTAAATTATGGTTGTCAATGGTATGTAGTATGAATTTTGAAATTTACTAAAAACTCGTAGTGATTCTAAATTAGTCCCGAATTGAATTCACTATTCATATTGGATCGCGAGGGCCCATTAAAGGGACGACATCTTAAAACTAGGATGTGTGTGAATATTTATTTTAATTAATGATTGAAATTGGACTGTACTGACTGGTAATGTCTCGTAACCCTATTTCGGAGACGGTATAGGGTTAGGGGACATTACAAGACCACTTAGCAATATAGGGTTGATTACATGTAGACCTTTGCACTAGTAGCAAGACAAGATACAATTAGACCACTTTTAGCTTTGGCGCCACAAATGGGATGAAAAATTCATCAACTGGATGCTAATTAAGCTTTTTTAAATGGTTACTCGCAAGAAGAGATTTATGTGGAACAATAACTTGGTTTCACAGTTAAGGGAAGTGGAGAAAAGGTTTATAGGCTTAGTAAAGCCTTGTATGGACTAAAACAGGCTTTAAGGGCTTGGCATGCAAGGATCGATGAGTACCTGTAAAATTTGGGATTTTAAAAAAGCCTACATGAACCAACTCTATATGTGAAAATAGTTGAAAAGGTCATAGCATTAATTGTTTCTTTATATGTTGATGACCTGTTGGTAATTAGGAGCAGGGATAACTCGGTGAAGGAGTTTAAGCTACAAATGGAAAAAGTATTTGAGATGTCAAATCTTGTAGAAATGAGTTATTTTTTTGGATGGAAACGCAAAATGTTCAGGGGAAATTTTTATCAATCAGCAAAGCTTTGCCTTGAAAATCTTGAAAAGGTTTTGCATGGAGATATGCAAACCTGTCAACACACTAGTGGCACTTGAAGAAAAGCTTAGTAGCAATGAGAAGAATTACAGAAGTCTCATTGGTTGCTTATTGTATTTAACTACAACACAACCTGACATTATATGTGCAATGGGTGTGTTATCAAAATTTATGCACTACTGCAACATATTGCATTTTAAGGCTGCTAAGAGAGTGCTGAGATACATCGAAAGATCCGCTAACCTTGGCGTATGGTTTAAGAAGGAAGAAGAATTGAAGCTGGTTGGCTACACTGTTATCTCTTTTCACTTGGATCTCGCGTATTCTCATGGTTCTCTAAGAAGTAACAGATTGTTGCTCAGTCATCAGCTGAGGCAGAGTATGTAGATGCAGTAGCACCGATCAACCAAGCAATTTGGTTGAGAAAACTTCTTGGCGACTTGAATCTTTTGTAGATAGAAGCAACACAAATTTTGTGTGACAATCAAGTCACTATTGCAATTGTGAAGAATCTCGTTTTTCATGAAAGCACAAAGCACTTCAAGATAAAGTATCACTTTGTGAGAGAAGTTAAACAGAGTAAGGAAGTGACTTTCGTTTATTGCAGCTCAGAAGATCAACCAGCGGATATTCTGACCAAGCCTTTGGGAAAGGTGATAAGCTATAAAAGTAACATATTTTAATCCCATTCTTAATGTATTTTTGGATGATTAATTATGAAGATTAGTGAATTTGATGCTCCTAATCCTTTAAATTCATGTTTCTATACTTAGGAGAGCATTTGGGAGCCAAAGGAGCAAAAAATGAGCCAAAATCAGGCAAAAAGAGCTATTTTTAGGATCCACATAGGCTGTCCACACACTCACGTGCCAGCCCGTGTCAACTTCGTACCCTGCTTCCCAAATACGCAGAAAAACCCAATTTTTAGGCTTTCTGAGCATTCTAAAATTTATAAATACCTATTAGAAGAAGACCTAAGGGGGCATAGAGAGAATATTGAAGAAAACACTTGAAGAACGCCATCGGAATCAACTCCAAAGTGAATCTCCATCAAGATTGAAGATCTCCTTTTAATATCTGTCAAAATTTTATTGAATGTGGTTATCCTAACTTTGAGATGTTTCTATTCAGGATTATGAACTAAATTCTCTAGATACCTAAAGAGGATGAAATCTATGATGAATCTTATTATTTGATTTCTGATTTACATGATAAATATTTTATTCTTGTTCTCAATTATGTATGTTTATTTCTTGTTTTAATATTTCCAGGATATTAATTCATGTTTAATGTGCTTATTTCAGTGGAGCAAAAGTCCCTGTTTAAGAGTAGATCTAGCATAATTGAGTGGAGTTGCATGCAATCCTAGAAATAAGATGACATAAATCTACCGGATTAGAGTCTAATCTAATAGGGGAATCCATAGATCGAGTTAATGCGACGATAGGGTTTTAATTAGAAAAAGATTTCAATTAATCAACCTAGAGTCAGTTGTTCTTACTCTCGAAAGAGATATTAACATAATTTAGAGATTTCTACAGATCAAGACGCATGTGAATTAATCGTTTAATTCAGATTCATAATAATAGGTGAAGCCTAGGTGGATTCTTTCTTGGGTATTGTCTATCTCATTGGTTATCCTCGATTATTTTCCTATTTCATTCTCTGTTACGTTCTTAGTTAGATTAGTTTAGTAATTTAAGATTAAAAACAATCACTCCAATTTGTCGGGTAAATAATAGAAAAATGGTAATTACTAGTACTTTTAGTCCTCGTGGATACGATATTCCCTACTCATCATAGCTATACTATTGTTCGATAGGTGCGCTTGCCTTAGTCATATTTATAGTTAGTTTAGTGACCATCAAAAGGCGAGGTTCGAAAAACTCAGAAAGTCCATATTCTGACTATCATTATGAGGACCATCATGTGAACATGCAAACTATTATGTGGACATTCCATATGATTCAGGCCTGGCGGACTGTCCAAGTAAGAACAAAGTTGCGGACACATGAAGCTGTAATGTATATAGTGGGGCTGAAGAAATGTGAAGTTTATCCGTAAAATGCGCATGCGCTTGTATCCTCCGATTGAATGAAAATGTTTTGGTGCACATCATCAGTGATAAGTGCATGTTTGTTCTTAGTGTGTTTTAGGTAAAACCAATCTTAGTTGATAGATTTTTTATGTGTTTAGGCGATGAATGACATATTTAGTTTGTTACAAAAAATGGTTTTTTTTTTCAAATCTCAATATTGTATTAGTTGGGTATGTTGGGTTCTCTTATAAAAAAAAAACTCATATATATTGTAAAATTTGAAGAAAATGAAATATATAGAGCAGACTCGCACAAAAGTTAGCCACATTTACCGAGAAGGTAAGTGTTGTGCAGATCATTTGGCAAAAAGCTTTTAACCAGATGCATTTAAAACTAAAGTAGATTTGAAAATATTGAATAACACCCAATTCACAAAAGCTACTTTCCACCTAAAAGAAGAAACTCATATATACAAAATAATATGAATTTACTGTATTTTTTTTGTTAGCTAAACTGGGCATGTGTTTATACGTATAAGATCCTTTGCAATTTGTGGGAATGATGGAGTTATATCTCAGGCAGAAAATACAAATATGGTGGATCAACTCAGTGTACAATTAACAACCTAAAAGAATCAAAAAGAATATAAGGCTCAAGTAGGTGGTAGATATCTTATGAACTCCACAAACAGATCTGGATAATCCTTCGATAAAAGAGCGTCAACCTGAAATCAATGAAATCAAGAGTTGAGTCAATTTGGGTTTTAAACTTTCGAATCATTTTGAGATAATGTAGTTTCGAGTCATTTAAAATCAAATTGGTTTTTGACTCAATTCAAGTTCAGGACGTCGACTTTTTATTTTTAAATCTTAATTCAATTTAAGTTTAAATTGATCAAAAGAAAATTCCAAGTATAGTTCAAACTTGGTAGTTGTAAACTAAGTAATAAGCAAAACAAGAGAGATTGCCTCCCTACGGAGCTTAATTACGTCCATGTGCTCCCTCCAGTACCTAAATATTACATCCATAAATGGTCTGTAAAGACGCTCATCACGTTCCTACATAGTAAGATTGCTTAAATTAGATAGCTAAACATGGATATCCATAACCACCAAAATATTATGGGACAATGGTTTCAGCATTTCACCTTTACTACCCTTATAAAATCCAATGTTTCAGGAAATCCAGCCATCGCTTCCGGAGGAGGCTCGTCTTTGTCGACGGTAATTTCATATCCCATTGGCAAAAAGAAATTAAATCCCTTAAGCAAGTTGTTATGGCCTTTGAATAACTCTTTCACTCGCTCAACCACACCAGCTACGTCCGTCCTGTATGTATGTTTAAAGCAACATTAATCCAACTGATAATTCAAACAAAACAGGCGTTTCATTTCTAAAGTGGAATACCTCTCAGTCCCAAAATCATTCATGACTTCACGGAACATCACCAATTTCTCTTGTTGATCCGCAAACGTCTCCGTCACTTCCTTCAGATACCTTTTGGCAGCATTTCTAGTCTCTTCACTTGACGTGCTTCCCTCTCCACCGCCTCCGCCACCTTCAGCTGCAACACCACCAGCCATCTCGTCTTGCCTGTCACTTAATAGGTAGAAATAAAAAAAGAAATCTTAAAAAGAACCTTCTACGAAACCGAGTGACAAATCTTACTTGATGTAATGATCCAAGAATCATAAACGGCCAATACAAAGATTCAAGCAAAACATAAACAAATCACTCAGTTCGTAGTAGTAAACAAAACAAACAGATAACTATGCATTAAACCAAAAAGAAGGAAAGATTCAGCCTTAAAGCTAGCAAATGATATAAACAGAGAAATGAACAAAAGAAGAAGCAACTTACGATTCAGCCTTCATTCCTCTAAAGCCAAGAACCAAAAAGAAAGTGAATTCTTTTCACATAGGATAGGAGTGATCTTTGAACAAATACAAATAAACCCTTTTCAAGAATTGCATTAAAGAAACTTACGAATAAAATGCAAAGAAACTAGTCCAGGTCGACCTTTTATTTTTTGGTTCGGTCGTGTAACAGAGAAAGAATAAAGAGGGAAAGTAATAAAAGAGACGAAATTTGGTGCGTGAGGGAAAGTCAAAATCTAAACGAAAGAAAATGCAAATTGAGAAAAGAAAAATAAATATTTAAATAGTTGGAGAAGAATAGAGGTGCGATACATTTCACATTTAGGCCCAAAGAAATTTTTTTAATTTATGTATATCAAAATATTTTCGCCATATTAGCAGACACCATGCGTAATCCTGAAAATAATTTTTCATATCACTTATCAAGTTAGTATAAATTTTCTATAATTAATTTTGTAATAAATTTATAAAATTATGTTGATTTATTTTTTATAGATAAACACTTTGTGATGCTACATAAGCACATATTCGAGGATTTATGACATTTTATCGTAATATTAGATATTGGTTGTCAAATTTTCGTCATAGTGCTCACTATCATACAAAAGAAGAGGTATTTAATCATGCAATGTCAAATTAAGAGATATGATTGAACAATCTTACAGAGGTTTAAAAGGTCGTTTTTCTTTTCTGATCGGAATGCATCATATCCATTCCAATATAAAGAAACATTGTTATTACTTGTGTAGTTGTGCATAACTTTATAAAAAAAATTAGCTATCACATACGCTTATTTTAAGGATATTGATTGAGATAATTTGAAAATGCATTCAAATAATGATGAAGATTTACAACAACAAATAGGAGGGAGAGCACCACAAATCGATCAAAATTTTATAATTAATTTAAGAGATGAAGTAGCAAATCAATTGTATGATCATGAAAGAGTAGTAAGCTCCTATTGGCCTCTTGGCTAACAAAGATGGATGGTTACCTTTCTCCACCACTTTCCCTTGCTTTAACACTGCAATAAGATCATCTAGTATGACGAGGTTAAAATTTTAATTCGACAAATCCTGTCATTTTAGATGATTTCGTGAGTTCAAATTTGTCTAAGTTAGTTTTACTTTCGAAATATAAAAATTTTCGCAAAAATTCTCTTAGTCATCGAAGCAAATCAAATCCAAACTCAAAAAACTAAAAAATATGTATCGAACGAATAAATCAAAAGAAAATAATAGCACACAAGTGTTTGAGGTAAATTTACTCTTTTTTCTAATTGAATTGGGTATATGTATATGTACATATAACCCTCTGCAATTCGAGAGAGTGATGAAGATAGATCTCAGGCACCAAATACAAATATGGTAGCTCAACTCAGTGAACAAATTAACAATCTAGAGAAAAGTAGATGGTAAATATCTTTTGAAGTCGTCAAATAGATCTGGATAGTCCTTCGAAAAAAGAGCATCAACCTGAAACCAACAACAATTAATATTTTCTGGAATATCAAAACTAAAACAACAAAGCACAGAGTCAATTTGGGTTTTAAAACTTTGGAATCATTTCAATTTCAAGACAAATTGGTTTCCAATTATTTCGAGTGAATTTAATTTTAAAAATTTAAATTTAGATGTCAACTTTTTAGGTTGAAATTAATTGAGTCTAGTTCAAGTTTAGTTAAAAATGGGTAGTTATAAACGAAAGTAATAACCAAATCAAGAGAGGCTACCTCCATATAGAGCTTAATTATGTCCCTCTGCTCCCTTTGGTACCTAAGTAATACATCCACAAATGACCAATAAACATGCTTATCACGTTCCTGCATGGTAAGACTGCTTAAATTAGATACCTAAACATGCAACTATTATGGGAAAATGGTTTCAGCATTTCACCTTTATTAGCCTCATAAAATCCTTTGGTTCAAGAAATCCAATCATCTTTTTCGGAGGAGGCTGGTGTTTGTCGACGGTAATTTCATATCCCATTGGCAAAAAGAAATTAAATCCCTTAAGCAAGTTGTTATGGCCTTCGAATAACTCTTTCACTCGCTCAACCACACCAGCTACGTCCGTCCTGTATGTATGTTTAAAGCAACATTAATCCAACTGATAATTCAAACAAAACTCGGCGTTTCATTTCTAAAGTGGAACACCTATTAGTCTTGAAATCCTTCATGACTTCACGGAACTTCACCAACTTCTCTTTTCGATCCTCAAACGTCTCCGTTATTTCCTTCAGATACCTTTTGGCGGCAGCGACATTTTTAGCCGCTTCACGTGATGTGCTTCCCTCTCCACCGCCTTCGCCACCTTCAGCTGCACCATCACCACCTCCACCAGCCATCTCGTTTTGCTCTTCACTTAATAGGTAGAAATGATAAAAGAACCTTAAAAACAACTCTTAAAAAGAACCTTCTACGAGCCTACGTAGAAGTCAATTCACCAAATACTACAAAAACCAAGTCACAAATCTTACTTAATTTAATGATGCAAGAATGACCAATACAAAGATTCAAGCAAAACATAAACAAATCACTCATTTCATGGTGCTAAACAAAACAATCCCACATATAAGACACTATTAAAGCAACTTACCATTCAGCCTTCATCCCTGTAAAGCCAAGAACCAAAAAGAAAGTGTATTCTTTTCACATAGGATAATAGTTATCTTTGAAGAAATAGAATTAAACCCATTTCAAGAATTGCATTAAAGAAATTTACTTTCCAGCTCTTTCACAAATAAAATGCAAAGAAACTGAACCAGACCGACCTTTTTTTTTTTGTGGTCCTCTGTGTTTATTATTTTTCTTTTTCTTTTTATGGTTCGGTCGAGTAACAGAGAAAGAATGAAGAGGGGAAATATTAACAGAGAGAAAATTTGGTGCGTGAGGGAGAGTCAAAATCAAAACCAAAGAAAATGAAAACTGAGAAAAGAAAATTTTTGTGTTGTTTTTTGATCCAATTTCAATTTAGGCCCAACGATTTTTTTTTAATTAATCTAAATTTGAAAGTGATTTTTTTTATTTAGTTTAAATTAGTTTTTCAAGTTTGAAGTTTAGTTTAGAGGAAAGACATTTTATTGGAAATGCATTGAATTTTAATTTTGATAGTTTAGGATTTTGGTAGGAAAGTAACCAGTTTTTGGCTGGTGAAGAAAAAGAAGTAGAAGCCACCAAGAGGAAAACTATATTACTGTTTTTTTATTTAGAAGAAAGCTTTTACACTAATGATTTTCATGGTATCAACAGTGATTGAGTCGATTTTTTTCTATCTAAAATACCCAAAGTTTATTTAAATGACTGAGTAGAATTATGGTTTTTTTCTTTGAAGATTAACCAAAGAGTAGTAAGCTCCCGTTGACCCCTTGGCTAACAGAGATGAATGGTTACCTTTCTCCACCACTTTCCCTTGCTCTAACACTGCAATAAGATTACAGTTTTGAATGGTGCTTAGCCTATGTGCCACAACAACACTGGTTCTCCCCACCATTAACCTCTCTAATGCCTCTTGTACCACTTTCTCAGATTTACTGTCAAGTGCGCTGGTTGCTTCATCTAGTAGTAAGATTGTAGGCTTTTTTAGTACTGCTCGGGCGATTGCGATCCGTTGCTTTTGGCCACCGGATAATTGCACTCCTCTATCTCCGCAACATGTTTCGTAACCGTTTGCAAGGCCTGCAATGAAATCGTGGGCATTGGCTGCTTTAGCAGCTTCAATGACTTCAGATTCACCAGTTTCATCGGCTGCTCCGTATAAGATGTTCTCTCTTATTGTGCCAACAAACAATGTTGGCTCCTGGCTAACAAGTGCTATGTGTTTCCTCAATGTCCTTAGGTTGTACGACTTTATATCTCGACCATCGATCTTCACAACTCCTTTGAGAGGATCGTAAAACCTCTCGATTAAACTAATGATTGTTGATTTTCCAGAACCGCTTTGTCCTACCAATGCTGTTGATCTTCCAGCTTCAAAAGTGAATGAGAAGTTCTTTAGGATGATCACATTAGGCCTAGCGGGATATGCAAAATCGACATCATGGATTTCTACATGGCCTGTAATTTCTTCGGCAACGTAACCATTAGAGTCATCGGGTCCGATTCTTGTACAATGGTCTAAGATAGCAAACAAAGATGCAACAACCTCGGAACTCTTGACCAAGTCCGATGTCATGCTTGCAGCTTCAGCCACGACAAGTCCAGTGCTAACCAAAATGAGGAATGTTTGGATAAGAGCTTCCGAACTGATATATCCCTGAGAGATGAGTTTGCCACCATACCAAAAATTGAAAGCCACAATGCATGCTGTAAGAAATTGAGCTGATCCAAATCCAAGACCTGTAAACCAAGATTGCCTAACACTCTCCTTTCTTGGACCTTCATAAGCCTTTTCCATCATTTTCAAAATTCGGTCTTGAGATGAGAAGGCGGTGATGGTTCGATGGTTCGACACCGCATCAGCAGCAAGCTTGCTACTATCTTGTTGTGCTTTGATGGCTTTCTTAGACATGCTTTTGAGTAAAACCATTCGGGTGTACAAGCTAAAGATAATGAGTGGCTGGAGCACTATCATCACAAGGGCAAGTCGCCACGAAAGAAATAACCCCATGACGCAAGCTAGAGTTACACCGGAGATGGTTTGCATGAGAAGAGACATCCGATCGCCCACCAAAGATCTCACCTGCAAACATCTCAGACAATATAGCAAGGCAAAGTCTATGACTAAGAATGCTGACAAGTTCACTCTTACTAATCTATAAGAAAGAATATTACCACACTGGCATCTTTCGCTAGCCTAGAGCAAACAGTGCCACTAGAATTCTCATCTTGGTCAAACCACCCAACTTCAAAAGTCAATATCTTTGAAAGCATCCCCTCTCTAATCCTCTTTGTCAAGTGCTCTCCCATGTAAGCAAAATTATAATGCTGAATAACATTAATTATAAGTGAAAACAAACCAATCCCAAGAAAACTCAAAGCATAAACCTTTGCTTTTTCTTTAATTTCACCATGATCTGAGAGAAAAAACATTGATATCATTAATCCCATTGTGAAAGCTGAAAGTGGTTGCACTGCACCATATAAGACTGCACCTAAGCATCCCAGTGTTGCTTCTTTCCACTCTGGTAAATTCATGGCCAACAATCTCTTAAAAGATGGTGCAGGCAACTTTTTATCCTCAACATTCATTTCTTCACATGGTGAAGAATGATTTGCTGCTACTGAATTGGCTGAACTTGTTCGGCTTGCTAAAGAAAGTCGATGACTGCTAGCATTATTTATGTCGATCGCATTGGTAGACAAATCTTTATCACCTTTCCCCTTGACTTGTTCTTGTTCTGTATGTTGAAGTTGCACTAGCATGGAATAAAGGCCCATTTCGTTTCCCATTAACTCATCATGTGAACCAGTTTCCGTGACTTGGCCATCTTGGATAACTGCAATTAAATCTGCATGTCTAATGGTAGAAAGGCGGTGTGCAATGATTATTGTTGTATGCCCGACCGAGGCCTTATCAAGAGCTTCTTGCACAATACATTCGGATTCGGAGTCTAATGCACTTGTTGCCTCATCAAGGAGAAGGATTTTGGGTGCTTTTATTATAGCTCTTGCTATGGCAATTCTCTGTTTTTGGCCACCAGACAATTGAATCCCTCTCTCCCCAACCTGTTCACACATAAAAAGTTATCTTTAGACTCTATTAGATTCTTATTCTTGATCAAATAAGCATATAAAATGCAAGAGATAAGCAGACTAACCTGTGTGTCATATCCTTGAGGCAACTCTGATATGAAATTATGGGCATTGGAAGCTTTAGCAGCTTCAATAATCTCGTCCATTTCAGCATCTTCCTTGCCAAAAAGTATGTTCTCTTTAATGGTGGTTGCATATAGTGTAGGCTCTTGACTGACCAATCCCATTTGTGACCTAAACCACTTGAGCTGCAATTTATTAATAGGAACCCCATCAAGAGCTATGTCTCCTCCAATTGGGTCATAAAACCTTTGCAACAAGGAAATCACTGTGGATTTTCCTGATCCACTACTGCCTACCAAGGCTACAGCCTTGCCTGCTGGAATTTTGAGACTAAAATCCTTGAAAATTATGTTCTCAAGCCTCGACGGATATGCAAACTCAACTTGTTTGAATTCAATTTCTCCTATAACATTATCCAAAATTTCCCCTTCCATATTGCCTAAATCAATCTTTGGGATTCTTTTAATCACTTCATTTATACGCTTTGCAGCTGAACATGCTTCAAATAAAGGCTTCAAGGTAGATAAACTAGCAACAAGGTAGCTGTTCAATAAGAAGAAAAAGAGAAAATATGATTAAAAATCTCAATGAAAAACTATGCAGAAAGAGATGAAATTAGTAGCATTCAAGGTTAAAACTCTTACTGTCCACCAAAAGTAATACAGGTGCCCACTATGTAAATAGTTCCTCCCTTGGCTCCATGATACATGATCAATCTGCTACCATAGTAAGTAACGAAAGCCCAAATAAGGTGAGTAATACCACTGCTTCCAAGGGCCAAACCTTTTGCCCACCCTTGCTTCAACCCCAATTTCACACATCCTTGTAGAGCTTCAGAGAACTTAATGGAGGTTTTGTTTTCACCAACAAAGGCATAAACAGTTCTTATTGAAGATATTGCCTGTTCTGCTATTGTGCTTGCCAACTTATACTCCATTTGTGTCTTCCTTGCCAGACTCAGTAAAATCTTCCCATATATTAAACTAGAAATCACCAGCAACAGTACAAATGGAAAAATCACAAGAGCTAATTTCCACAGTACCAGAAAAGCTATTATGTAAGCTCCAATAAATGAAGTACCTCTGGCAATCAAGTGTGGAATCTGAAACATATAATAAATAAGTCAATCAACAAGATAAAAAGTAATCAGAATATCTGAAAAGCATTGATAAAAATGATGACAACCTTTTCACTGATAACTTCTTGAATTATGAGACTATCGTTGGAAACGCTTGTGACTACTTCAGCTATGCTAGTTACGTTCAAATCAAAGTAACCTACATCTTGCCTTAGAATAGCTTTCAAATATCTACTTCTCATTCTTGTGGCTTGTCTTTCACTTGTTCTTGTCCAGCAAAATCCTTCTGAAAGTTAGAGAGGAAAAGGATGGCTTAGCATATGGCTAGTTTTTAATACTTTCAATACCATATTCACTTCGAACTCACTTACCTATGAAACACCCAACCCATCCCCAGCAAGCCGTCAAAATCAGTAACAATGCAACCTATCAGCCACGAAATCAAACCAAAAGAATCTTAACAAAAAATACTACTTAATTTCTAAGTAGTAAGCTATGTCAGATATCAGTACGTATTATGTTCTAAGTTTATTAAGCTTTTCATGAAAGTCTGAGGAACGTATGAGGGTAACTAGTGAAAAATAAAATAATAACGTACGTGGTGAACGTTGCGGGTGAGCATATCAGCAGCTGCATCATCAAGATTATTAAACAAACGGCCATTCAAATATATCATCAAGGGTGCAACAGTGCCATCGACAACTCCTCCGATGAAACCAGCAGCCATCAAAAACCTATCCACGTTATCTGCATGCATGAATATGGATCGTATGCATCTGTTTTTCTTCTTCAAAGGACTACTTTCGACCTCTTTAATGGTCTTTCTCTCATCTGCCATGGCCGGTGGTTCCTTTGTTTTTCTTCAATTATCTGAGCTAATCAGTATATATTCAATAGCAGCTGATGAATAGGTTAATTTATACATATACGACGAAAAAGAAACATGAGAAAGTAGGCTTAAAATTTTAAAATTGTATAATTTGTATTACATCTTAAATCTACACTTATTTATAATATACCAAATCTATTAAGTTGGTTTCTTTGTATCATATCATGTTGTGAGTTTAAAATTTACAATTATTTCAATTACTTTTTCATTCATGTTTTTCTTTCATCGACTTCTTAGGTAAATAATTTTGACAAAGTAAAGAATTGATCACAAGCTTCCCAACTCGAAAAGAGCTTATGAGGGAGGCGGCCACATGCTTTTATCAAGGACAAGTGAGAATTCAGATTTCCAATATGCGTAGGTCATGCAATCTATACGTTTCGAGGCACATGCAGCAATTGCATGTGTGCATGAATAACGAAGTGCTTGAAATCTCCTACAGCCGCATGTCATTTGTATGAGGTCTACGAGATTTGCTCCACTAATAACTCCATGGTTGGGTCTAACGGGCTGCTTAACCCAGAATACTAGATTTGGTTGCGAGTGACACACTGAAGTCATTGAGTTCGTGATTTCTGCATTTTCCCCAATATCTTTTAACACCAACTTGCACCAAACATGACTGCCCTTTAGCTGTCCCGCGTATGTCTCAACCCGTTTTGGAAACAAGCCTGCTAATTAGAAATATGTTTCCTTGACCACCAAGGTTACCACAAAATGACGTGTCCCCTTCAATATAGAATTAATGCATTCTACTAGGTTTGAGGTCATGTGCCCGTATCTTAGTCCTCCATCATATGACCACGTCCATTTCTCTAGAGGTATCCTATCAAGGTACCGTGCTTCCAGTGTTTACAGCCCGCAACCTCTCCAACATTTCATGGAAACAATGTTGGACAAGCTCGTACCCTGTTGATGACAATCAACAACACATTCAAGAAAAGCGACCCAAAATGCATATGCCAAACTATTTTATAGGAAATCAATTCTATGCACAATGTACCCATGTTAATGACATGTCGCTGCTCCACATCCTTATGGCATCAACCCATAGTGTTAGACCCTATGTGACACAAACAATACCTATTGTGTGCACGATTCCAACGCTTGAACGTAGTTCGAAAGTGGCCTGTATTTTGGTGCCCCTATCAGAAATGATGCACACATCTAGCTACGACACAACATGCCTTCTCAAGTTAGTTAAGAAGAAATCTCATTCATCACTGGATTCTTCTGGAGTTATTGCAAAAGCTATTGGCAAGATTTTTCGATTACCATCATGTGCAAAAGTTATTAACAACTTATGCTCATATCTCCTGTACAGGAATGTGCCGTCAATTTGGACAAGTGACTTACAACACCGGAATGTAGTTACACATTGCTTGATAATCCAGAAAAAATGGTAGAAAACTCTTTTTCTAGGGACCAAACAGTAGTCGTAATACACAGGTTCCATTTGCAGCTTGGTTACGGAACCTAGCCTCTTTTTACCCTGCTCCATCCTCTATATAAATGTAAATTCTTATCCCCTTAATTCAGTAAACAAAATTGTTTTTTTTTTCTCTTTGCTTGTGTGTTGAATTTTTTGGGCTTTAAAAATTTATTTCTCTCTCGCTTTAAGGGAGACATAGTCATAGTTTTAAGTTGTGTTTGGGTTCATTGTGATGTCATGAAACTTGGTGACCTACAAATTTCATCTATCGTGTGAATATGAAACCATCACTTGAGAAACTAGGATTGTTGTGCAACTCGAGGTCCAAGTTGACAGTTATTATACTGTCTCGGGTTGAAGTGTAACTAGGGCTTCAAGGTTACAAAGGTTATGCTATCAAAGGATGGAGAATAACTGGGGCCCTAGTTGATGGTGGTTATACGAGCATGGCAACCAGTTTTTCCTTGTCAAAAGAGAATTCTTTATAAAACCCACACGCAAGTGCAAAGAAGAAAAATAAAGGGGTGTTCTAGTATAATCAAGTAACCCGTGTTGTCTATGTCCACCAAAGGCAATGACCTTGTTAGTAAAACTTGTTACACCCCAAAATGTCATAGGTTATAATAATGGGGTCACCACTTTTGGTGGACATGGATAAAACAAAATACTTGATTATACTAAAAGGCCATTGTGTTTTTCTTCCCCGTACTTTTGTTTGGGTTTTATAAACCATCCTCCTTTAATGAAGAAAAACTATAGTTGTCATGCCCATATAACCACTGCCAACTGGGGCTCCATTTATACTCCATTCTTTGACAGCATAACCTTTGTAAACTTGAAGCCCTAGTTACACTTCAACCCTAGACCGTATAATCACCGCCAACTAGGACCTTGAGTTGCAACGTGATTCGGTTTCCCTAGTGATGGCTCCATACTCACATGGCAAATAGAATTCGTAGGTCACCCGACTCTACGGCACCACCATAAATTTAAACATTCTTTAAAACTATGACCATTTCTATCCCAAACACGAATAAAAATAAATTTACAAACTTCTAATTTTCAACTGTAAGAAAAAAAAATTTCTGGGAAGGGCATGTTTTCACTACCACATCAATGAAAAGGCGTTATGTAGGATACATTTTCAGGAGAGAGACTAAAAATACCGTCCTACATCGTACGTTTTAACTGATGTGACAATGAAAACGCATCCTGTAAGAGGTATTTTCCTTTCTCTCTTCAAAAATGGTGGAAATCAATATATTTATAGAATTTCAACATAATTTCTAAAAAGAAAATCTAACATATTCGTATAAATTAACTCTGATAAATAACACCTTCAACGAAATAAGCAAAAAATAGTAAACATCCCCAAAATTTAAGGAATAAATGATGAAAATTCAAGTAGAAAATTAAGACAAAAACATCGTAAATACAAAATTAAAAGAATGTGCCCAGTCTAATTTATATTTAAGCCTTTAATAAGTGATAATTTTTTCTCTTCATTTAGAAAAGGAAATGAATTAATATGTGGTCCAAAGACCCTTCTTTGTTAACACGTAGGTTAAAGAAGAATAGTTTTAGTTTATGTAAAAATTTGATGTTTTAGTCTTATATTTTAATTTTTAATATAATCTGGTATTTATATTTTTGTAATGTTATTATTAGTCTATATAGTAATATTTTTAATTTTTTGATTAAAATATTACATAATTTTATACATAATTTGAATACGGTTAAAAAATTTTAAAAATTGACACATGACTTTCTATTCCTTTTGTGTTTTTTTTTATTACTTTATAAGACATTAGTCAAATTTTAATTTTGGCCCTTAAAGAATGTGGAAATTTTAGTTTTCATTCATATGCTTTAAACTTTTTTCATAACAAGGTTCCTCTACTCTTATAATTAATTAGCTTAAGTAATTAATATTATTAATTATTTCAATTAAAATGTTTACAAAATATTCAAACAAAAAAATATACTTTTATTGTTATGAATTTGAATGAGTCTTTTCAATCTAATCGGTATTTTCAAATTTATTTTTATCCTTACATAATTAGTAAATGAATATGGATCGTATCCACTTTATCTGCATGCATGAATATGGATCGTATCCATCTGTTTTTCTTCTTCAAAGGACTGCTTTCGATCTCTTCAATGGTCTTTCTCTCATCTGACATGGCCGGTGGTTCCTTTGTTTTTCTTCAATTATCTGAGCTAATCAATATATATTCAAAAGCAGCTGATGAATACTACCTTCAACTCCAGGAAATAAGCAAAATGAAGGACTATGGATATGGATTTTCGAACGGCGTGATTTAAACAAGATGCAAGCTGAAGGGAAGAGCTAAGCAAGATGTTTGACTTCCATTGATTTTTTTGATAAAAGAGCTGTCACCTCACCAGACTCACAGCTGAGCAGATTTGTAAACGAAATCAGGCAATCGGCTTTTTTACTAAAATAATCCATCAAATTTAATTAAGTATCAAAATAGCCCACCTTTTTAATTAAACACCAAAATGACCTGAAATCTATAGTAAAAGTTAATAGAGCCAAATTATATGGCGTCATCAACTTGCCACATCAGCAGGGAGCATAAAAAATTAATTTTTTTAAGGAATCATGTAGAATGACGCTACCTATATAAATACTAAAAAAATATTGAAATTTTTAAAAATATGAGAGGACTTCAAAAAAATTAACTATTTTTCTGGTGGAGTCAATTAATATGGGGCCACCCCCAACCATGTCAGTTTCTTTTTTTTTTTTACTTTTTTATTTTTTTGACTTTTGTACTTTTTTTACTTTTCTTTCTTTCTTTATTATTATTAACTTTAAAAAATTTAAAATATATATTTGAAATATTTTATTAATATATATTTTTTTAAATTTTAAATATATATTTTGAAATTATTTTTTAAAATTTTAAATATTATTTTTTAAATATTAAATATTAAATATTTTTTAATATTATAAAATATTTAAATATTTTAAACTTTCAAATTTGTTATTAGTTTTATAATAATTTAAATATTATTTAATTTGTTTTATAATATTTTAAATTATGAATTTTAAATTATTTTTAAAGATATTCAAACTATTTTTTAAATTCTATTTAAAAGTTAAAAATAATATTTTATTCTAAAAAGTGAAATTTGAATTAATAAAAAATAAAAAAAAATTTGTTCAAAAAAGATTTATTTGTTAAAAAATGAATTTAATTAAAAATATATATTAAAAAATAAAAATAAAAATAAAAATAAAAATTTAAAATAAAAATTAAAAATATATATTATAACTGATCACATCATATTTTTTTAACAAATAAATCTTTTTTTAACAAATCTTTTTTTATTTTTTATTAATTAAAATGTACTTCTTCTTTTTTTACTTTTTTATTAACTTTTATCTTTTTCTTTAAATTTTTTTTTCTTTTTTTAAGTTTTATATTTTTTATTATTTTATTCTGTTTATTTATTTATTTTATTTTTTGTTATTAATTTAAAAAAATTTAAAATGTATATTTGAAATGTTTTATAATATATATTTTAAAATTTTTAAATATTATTTTTAAATTATTTTTTAAATTTTGAGTATTATATTTTTAAATTATGTCTTATAAATTTTAAAAATATATTTTTTAAATATATTTTTCTAAATTTTAAATATATTTTTAAAAATATATTTTTAAACAAAATAAAATAATTTCAAAAATATATATTTAATTTAAATATATATTTTTGAAATTATTTCTTATAAATTTTAAAAATAAAATTTTGAAATTATTTTTTTAATCTTAAATATTAAATATATTTTTATTAATATTTAATATTTAAAATTTTTAAATAAAATTTTTATAAAAATTATTTTAAGAAGATTTAAATATCTTTAAAAATAATTAAAAATCATAATTTAAAAATTCTAAAAAATGAGGACTTTAAAAAAAATTCTAATTTCTGGTGGAGCCAATTTAAATGGTGCCCAAGAACATCCTGCTTCTATTTTTTTTAACAAATATTTTTTAATTTTTTTATTAATTCAAATTTCACTTTTTAAAATAAAATATTATTTTTAACTTTTAAATAGAATTTAAAAAATAGTTTGAATATCTTTAAAAATAATTTAAAATTCATAATTTAAAATATTATAAAACAAATTAAATAATATTTAAATTATTATAAAACTAATAACAAATTTGAAAGTTTAAAATATTTAAATATTTTATAATATTAAAAAAATATTTAATATTTAATATTTAAAAAATAATATTTAAAATTTAAAAAAGTAATTTCAAAGTATATATTTAAAATTTTAAAAAATATATTAAAAAATATTTTAAATATATATTTCAAAAATTTTAAAGTTAATAATAATAAATAAATAAAAATTAAATAAATAAAATAAATAAATAAATAAATAAAAGTTAAAAAAGTACAAAAGTCAAAAAAGTAAAAAAGTAAAAAAATGGAGAAACTGACATGGTAGGGGACTGGTGGCTCTATATTAATTGGCTCCACAAAAAAAATGGTTAATTTTTTTGAAGTCCTCCTATATTATCAAAAATTTTAATATTTCCCTAGTATTTATACATGTGGCTCCACCAAAAAATTAATTTTTTATGCTCCCTACTGATGTTGCAAGTTACTGGCGCCATATAATTTGGCTCCACCAACTTTTACTGTAGATTTCAAATCATTTTAGTACTTAATTAAATTTAATGGGTTATTTTAATAAAAAAGCGCAGGTAATCAGATAATATTAAAGATTCTTCTTGAGAAAAGTAAATTTAAAATTGCACGTCTAGGCTTCAACTATAATAATAGTTAATTCATATGTTCCATGTTCTATAATTATGGCTTATTTTGACTCTTTATAAAAATATAAACTATTAAAATAATAAAATTATAATTTTATTATTATAAAAATTATAATTTAATTTTACACAACTTCAATTATTAAAAAATAAATTAAGAAAATAAACTAAAAATACAAAATTTAAAAAAAATGTGCCAAATTTAAGATCTATTTTATATTTAAGCCTTTAATTAATAAAGGAAATAAATTAATATCTAGGAAGGTCCAAAGATCCTTCTTTGTTTACACGTGGGTCAAATAAAAATGGTTAAATTTTAATTTTAATCCTTCTATTATGTTTAAATTTAATTTTTAGTTATATATTTTAAATTTTAATATAATTCGGTATTTATATTTTTATAAAGTTATTATTAGTCTATATAGGTAATATTGATAAATTTTTTATTAAAATATTATAGGGTTATATATAATTTGAATGCTTTAAAGAGTTTTAAAAATTGACATTTGACTTTTTATTTCTTTTAGGTTTGCATTACTTTTTTTAACATTATAAGACAACAGTGAAATTTTAATTTTGGCCCCTAAACTCTGTTGAAACTTTAGATTTCATCCATATGCTTTTAATTTTTTACATAACGTGGTTCTTCTACTTTTAAAATATCATTAGTTAGTCTAAATAATTAATATTGTTAATTATTTCAATTAAAAGAGCACTATTCAAACAAAATTTTAAATTATAATTTAATACAAACAAGTAAACAATCTAATGAGGTGAGCGGACCATACCTGGACCATACCAATTACCTGTAATATGTATGTGCTAAAGTTTTTGCTTAAGTTCTAAATTTGGTGTGGCTAGATATAGCCCATTTATTATTTAAAACACACTTAAAGCTTTATATTAGTATGTATATATCTTGTAATCTAGCTAGGAAGAGCTCATAAACCATCCTTGTCAAGGATGAAAACTAAGAAGGATGGTGGTTGGTGTAACTAAGTTAAGTCACAGATCCCCTTTTTAGCATGATTAGCTACCCAATCCGCAATCAAATCTGCAATCACCTTATACCAGTATGAGGCCACACCAACCTATCTTCCTCCTCCACATTAACAACCGGGATACTTAGGATAGCATTCCAAACTTGTTTATCAATCCATGGATCAATTGCTGCTAAATCCTACATTCCTTGCTCTTTACACAAAATCTTAGCATACTTTCATGTACCCATTTGTCATACCAAATATTCACCTTATCCCTCTTAAAAACCTACTACATGCTCTCGTTCTTAATTAACTCCTTAGCTTCAACCAAGCTACTCCAAGCCCACGATTCCCTTGGACCTTTCCTTGCTTCAAGAAAAACCTTGTTATGAAAATAGAAGCCCTTTAAAATCTTAGACTATAAAGCATCAGGTTCGCGTATCAACCTCTAGTATTGTTTCGCCAACAAAGCCAAGTTAAGCATTTTAAGTTCTTTAAAACCAAGCCCTCATTCCCTTTTAGATTTTGTGAGACAATCCCATGATCACTAATGAATCTTCCTTTGATTCGCCTTCTGACTGCTACAAAAATTCGTAAAGCTTGAAGTGAATTCAGAATACAGTTTCCTTGGGAACTTAAAGCAACATAGTATAAGTTGGAATTACACAAGCAACGAACTTTATCATAACTTCTTTTCCTCCTGGTGGAAATGTCTGTTGTTGTTGAAATTTGGCCTGCAATGCAACAGTAGTCCAGCATTGAAGCTGAACCAAATGTAACAGTAGCATTTTGTTTATTTTGTTCATTTGTAACTTGCTTTAGTTGTTTTGTAATTTGACTTTAAAGTTAGTAAGATTTTTTGATGATTTGAATTTAATGTAAAGGCTGATATGTCAGCTTCTTTTGTGTGTAATTTAAGTTAAGTTTTAGTCAAGTATTAGTGGGAGTAGTTACATATTAGGTGATTGTCTTGTAATATATATGTTTTCTTAATGAAAATTTATAAGATCAATTTTTCATATTTCTTTATGTTCATTTTTCTTTGCATCAGTTTTTGCTTCAATTCTCTTTTGTTTTCTGTTAAAAACACCAAAAAATGGTAACCAGAGCCTATCATTTTTGAGGGCCTCTGTTGTTGGTAGTTTTCTTTGTGAAGAAACCTTGAAGAGAAAGAAACTGAAGTTGTTGTTTTTTGTTGCTGCAATATAAGCTTTACACCACCACCACCACCACCACCACATGTCTTTGCTGGTGAGAACTACCACATTTGGATAGTAGAGATGAAAACTTACCTGCAAGTACATGACTTGTGGAATGTGGTCGAGAATGACACAAAACTAGCTCCATTGAGGGCTAATCCCACTATTGCACAAATCAGACAGCATAGTGAAGAGTGCCAAGAGGCACAAAGCAATGGCATGCTTGAAAAATAGTATGTCTGATGTGATCTTAACTTGAATAATGGCTTGTTACACTTCAAAGCAAGCCTAGGAGAAGTTGAAGGAAGAGTTTTTGGGGTCAGACAAGACAAGGCAGCAGTAGCTGATCAACCTAAGAAAGGACTTTGAGAATTTGAAGATGAGAGAGTCTAAAACAATCAAGTAGTACTATGATAGGATAATAGCCACAGTCAACAACATTAGGCTCGTTGGAGATGATTTCAGTGAAAACAGAGTTTTTAGAACGTCATCACAACTCTTCCTGAAAAATTTGAGAAAAAATCTCCTCATTGGAGGACTCGAGAGACTTATCAACCATCTCATTGTCTGAGTTGATAAATTCTCTATATGCACTCGAGCAAAGAAGGGCCAATAGGCTGGAGGAGCATCCTGAAGGAGCTTTCCAAGCAAAAGCTAAAGAAAGCTTAAGTTTAAGCTACAAATGAAAGAAACCATGGCTTGACAAAAGGGAGAAACCAAAGAAGGATGTTGAAAAGAAAAGGTTCCCACCATACCTTCACTGCAAAAAGTCTACACATTTGGAGAGGTACTGCTGATACAGGCCTGATATTCAATGCAGGAGTTGCAAACAGTTTGGCCATATTGAAAAGGTTTACAAGAACAAAAGAAAGGTACAAAATCAGCAGTAAAATCAAGCTTAAGCTGTTGAGTACTTTCAAGCTCAAGAGGAGCATGTTTTCACTACATCCTGTTATGTAACCTCAACCAAAGTTAGAAAGAACTGATTAGTAGACAGTGGCTGCACTCACCATATGGTATCTGATGAAGATTTGTTCAAGGATCTTGATAGAAGCTTTGTTTCCAAAGCCAAGATTGGAAATGGAAACCTCATTGAGGCTAGAAGCAGAGGTAATGTAGTGATCCACACCCATTCAGGTAAAAATGTATTTACAGATGTTCTTTTTGTACTTGACATAAACCAAAATTTGCTTAGTTTTGTCCAGCTAATTAAGAAGGGTTATTCGCTTGTTTTCAAGAATAACTCTTGTGTTATTGAGGACTCATTTGGTCAAGAATTAGTCACAGTGGCTATGACTGATAGATGTTTTATGCTCGATGTGAATCAGCTGGAAAAGGCCTATACTAGTCTTACTGATAAAGCTAGTTTATGGTACAAAAGGCTAGGCCATGTTAATTATAAATCACTTGGTTTGCTGCACAAATTGAACTTGGTTGAAGACATGTCCAAGGTTGAAGTCAAAGACAGTGTTTGTGAAATTTGTCAGCTAGGAAAGCAAGTGAGATTTCCTTTTCCAGTTAACAAGGAATAGAGAGCTTGAGATAAGCTTGAATTGGTCCATACTGACATTTGTGGACCAATGAAGACATCTTCTTGAATGAAGTAAGTACTTTGTACTGTTCATTAATGATCTAACTAGGTTCTACTTGGTCTATTTTCTGAAACAAAATTCTGAAGTGTTTGAAGCATTCAGCAAGTTTAAAGCCCTAGTTGAAAATCAATCAGGCTACAAGATTAAGAGCTTAAGATCAAACAATGGAACTGAATATTTGTCAGAGAAGTTTCAGAAGCTGTGTGAGTAGGCTGGAATTCATCATCAACTGACAACCATCTATACTCCTCAGAAAAATAGAGTTTGTGAAAGAAAGAATCGAACAGTTCTTGATATGGCTAGATGCCTATTGTTTGAGAGTAAGTTACTAAGCAAATTTTGGGTTGAGGTTGTGAACACCTCAGTGCATCTGCTTAACAGATTGCCATCTAATGCTGTCAAAGAAAAGACTTTTTTTTAAGCTTGGTTTAGGCTTAAGCCAACAGTTTCTCACCTAAAAGTGTTTGGTTGTGTCCGCTACATTCTCATTCCAGCTAAAAAGAGAACTAAATTGGAGAAAAAGTCTATGCCAGGGATCTTTGTTGGTTACAGCAGCACAAAGAAAGGCTACAAGATTTTTGATCTCTCTACAAAGAAGATCATAGTGAGCAAGATGTGAAATTTGATGAGGAAAATGCTTGGAATTGGTATGGTACAAATGCAAGCTTGAATGAGGAAGTTCAGTAAAATAACAATCTGCAACAGCTAAAGAATAGCCAATTGATGATGATTTTGATAATGCACTTATGAGAGGTACAAGAAGCATCACTGACATCTATCAAAGATGTGATGTTGCAATAATTGAGCCTACAAATTTTGATGAAGCTGCCAGAGAAAAGTGTTGGAAAAGGGCTATGGAAGCTGAAATAGAGATGATACACAAGAATGACACTTGAGAATTGGTTAACAAACCTGACTAGAAGAGGGTTATTTGTAACACCCCGAACCCGAGACCGACACCGGAGTCGGACACGAGATGTTAACAAACTTTGAAAATTTTTCCAGACACTGCCCAGTCTGAGTACTAGTCGCTTTAAAAATCATATCTTGAGTTTCACAACTCGAAAATCAGTTTTGTGATTTTTCCCTGAAATTAGACTCATGTCCCCACCTATGTATTTTTTTCTAGAATTTTTGGTCGAGCCAATTAGTACAGTTTATTAGTCAAAGTCTCCCATGTTACAGGGGTCGACTACACTGACCTTTTCCCATTACGACTGGGATATCTCTCTGCACAGAGCTTCAATACTGATTCCGTTTGTTTCTATGGAAACTAGACTCAGAGAGGAATCCATACATATATGGTATGACCCCTAATTATCTCTGGTCAATTTATAGTGAATTTCCAAAGGCGGAACAGGGAATCCAGAAACTGTTCTGGCCCTGTTCCACAAGAACCCGAATATCTCTTACTGTACTGTTCCTATAATTGTTTCGTTACTTCCATATGAAAGTAGATTCATCAAGGTTCGATTACATAATTTATTCACTATTTAATTCCACTCCTACGAATTCTTGTGATTTTTCCAATCCACACCACTGCTGCTATCAGCTTCTGTTTTCAAAGTGAACCTTACCTAATTTGGGGTTTCATGGACCAACTAGGGCCTTGTCATACATAAGCCCACATATGATCATACTTAGCCATTCTAGTGGCTGATCATTTGCTCAACACTTCCATTCCAACTATAGTTACATCATGAAACCATCTATACATTCATAAATACGAATGGTCTAATGCCATACTCCACTTCTACAAGCCATTTTCGCATGGCTGTACACTTATACATTTCATAAGGTACTCGAAAGACAACAATGGGTAGTCCTATACATGCCATAACAAAATTCAACCAAAATAGTACCCAAAAGAGCCTTTGATAGTGTGGGCGACTTCGACTTCAAGATCCCGAGTCCGATAGCTGGAGAACCAAAAATCTATAAAACAGAGGAGCAATGTAACGAGTAAGCAATTTATGCTTAGTAAGTTTGAGCAAGGAATTCCAGCATAAACAAAGAATATCACACATTTAGCTAAACGGAATATTTCATAATACGCAATTTATCGATATTAAACTTGCTTCACAACATTAACAACCCTTATGCACATACACAATAGACTAACTTAGCCGAAGGCCGATAGCTCGTTTATCAACTGAGCGAACATTTATTTGTAAGGGCTCGATTAAATTCAACACATACGTAACATATCCCCATATTGGGATGTTTTTCGAGTATTCGCTGGAATTTTACAGCAAGCTCATTCATTACCAAATCACGTACCTTCGGGATTTAACCGGATATAGCTCCTCGTTCAAGTGCCTTCGGGACATAGCCCGGTTTTAGTAACTCACACAATGCCTTCGGGACGTAACCCGGATTTAACAACTCGCACGAATGCCTTCGGGACTTAACCCGGCTTTAATAACTCGCACGAATGCCTTCGGGACTTAACCCGGCTTTAATAACTCGCACGAATGCCTTCGGGACTTAACCCGGCTTTAGTATCTCGCACAAAGGCCTTCGGATCTTAGTCCGGATATATTCGCTTAGCACAAAGCCTTCGGGACTTAGCCCGGACAGCATTCAATTAATCATGCACATCTAACAATAATTCATGGTACATTCATATTTCATTTTCGTTTACGAAACTCAAACACAAGGCACATATTGTCCTTGCACATTCGGCTCAATAGCCACACATAGAGCATGATTTAATCACATCGAAATTTAAGCTCTCTTACTCAAGAACTTACCTCGGGTGTTGTCGAACGATTCCGCTAGCTATTCAACCACTTTTTCCTTCCCTTTATCGGTTTTATTTCCCCTTTGCTCTTGAGCTTAATCAAACAAATAAATTGATTTCATCATTTTAGGCATCAAAAGATGAACACAAGGCACTTAGCCCATATTCATACATTAGACATTAAAGTCTCATACATGCAAAAATCATGCATCAACACAACATATTAGCTAATTTCTTTCCCCTTGGCCGAATATGCATGTCCATTTTTGGGGTCGATTTCAACACTTAATACACACATATACACACTAGTAAAGCATCCTCCCCCTTTTCATCAATTTAACACATGCATTGCTCATTAACATGCAAAGTTACATTCGGCCTTAGCACACATCTTGCTAGCCGATTCTTCTCCATTTAGCAACCAATGCACATATGTGCTCACACAAAAAAAAATGCTAAAAAGGAGGTTCAAGAATCATCAAGCCATCATCACATGCATCATTAACAAGCTTCATATTTTGCATGCAATGGCATTAACACAACCTCCACCTAGGCCGAATCTTAACTCATCCTCATGCCTCATCACCACAACATCAAACACCAACCAAGAATGATGCATCCATGGTCAAGTGTCATTTCCATCACATAGCAAGATTTAGACCATGGGCTAGGTAGAACTCAAGCTAACAACTAAAACATGCATGCATCTCATGGAACATCATTAAACATACCTTGGCCTAGCTACATGCATGGCCGAATCTCTTCACCTTTCTTCTTCTTTCCTCCTTAAAATTTTTGGCCAAGGATGAACCAAAGGATGAGAAATTTTTTTCTTTGTTTTTCTTTCTAATTTAGGCTAAAATGGAGGTGAGAAAGGATGAACACAAACTTTTCTCCTTTCTTCTCTTGAGCTCACGGCAATGGGGGGGACAAACACTACACACACAATTTTTTTTTCTTTTGTTTTCCATTTCTTTATTACCCATACTTCTTATTTTATTCTTCCACTAACAAAACATGTTTCATGACATGTTTTGCCCATCCTTCCTTGTCATGGCCGGCCACTACTCATTAGGGGGGAAATTTGACATGCAAGTCCCCCCTTTGTCCACATGCACTAATAGGTCCTCACACATTGACCTATCACATTTTAGAATTTTCTCACATAAGTCCTATTAACTAAATTCACATGAAATCAACCAAATTGAAGCTTGAAATTTTCACACATTCATTATTACATATTCTAGACAATAAGTATCACATTCAAACATTTTAGTGACTCGGTTTAACGGCCCCGAAACCACTTCTCGACTAGGGTCAACTTTGGGCTGTCACAACTCTCCCCCACTTAAGAAATTTTCGTCCCCGAAAATCTTACCGGTAAATAGGTTTGGGTATCGTTCTTTCATCGAGCTCTCGGTCTCCCAAGTTGCTTCCTCGATCCCGTGTTTGAGCCATAACACCTTTACTAGCGGAACTCTTTTGTTTCGCAACTCCTTCACTTCACGAGCTAGGATACGCATCGGTTCTTCTTCATAGCTCATGTCGACTTGAATTTCAACCTCTGATGGGCTAATTATATGCGATGGATCAGATCGATAGCGTCGAAGCATCGAAACATGAAAGACGTCATGAATCTTTTCAAGCTCCGGGGGCAAAATCAATCTATACGCAACCGGACCAACTCGTTCGGAGATTTCGTACGGCCCAATGAATCTTGGGCTCAACTTGCCCTTACGGCCGAACCTGAGTATCTTTTTCCAAGGTGAAACCTTAAGGAACACTTTGTCTCCCACCTGATACTCGATGTCTTTTCGTTTCAAATCTGCGTACGATTTCTGACGATCCGTGGATACCTTCAGACTTTCACGGATTACCTTTACTTTCTGTTCAGCATCTCTAATCAAATCAACTCCGAAAATTTTGCTTTCACCGAGCTCGGTCCAAAACAATGGTGTACGGCATTTACGACCGTATAAAGCCTCGTAAGGTGCCATCTTAATACTTGATTGAAAACTATTGTTGTAAGCGAATTCAATCAAAGGTAAATACCGTTCCCATGAACTACTGAACTCGAGGATGCAACATCTCAACATATCCTCAAGTATCTGAATTATCCTCTCGGATTGACCATCAGTTTGGGGGTGAAAAGCGGTGCTAAAATGCAGCTTGGTACCCAGAGCTTCTTGCAATTTCTTCCAAAATCGTGAGGTGAATCTCGGATCTCTATCCAACACGATAGAAACAGGTACCCCGTGTAATCTCACAATTTGATAAACGTACAATTCAGCTAGTTTATCCAATGAAAAATCCGTGCGTACGGGGATGAAATGAGCCGACTTAGTCAGTCTATCAACAATAACCCATATCGCATCCTTCTTACTTGCTGACAAAGGCAGTCCGGACACAAAGTCCATTGTGACTCGATCCCATTTCCACTCGGGTATCATGATCGGCTGGAGTAATCCTGAAGGCACTTGATGTTCCGCTTTCACTTGTTGACATATTAAACATCTCGAAACAAAGTCAGAGATGTCCCGTTTCATACCATGCCACCAAAATTGACGTTTCAAATCGTTGTACATTTTCGTACTCCCCGGGTGAATTGACATTCGGCTACAATGGGCTTCGTTCAGAATCATCGAAATGAGTTCCGAATTCCTTGGAACACACAAACGATTTCTGATCCTCAAACAATCATCATCATCAATTTGAAACTCCGATTCCTCGTTCGGAAAACACTTAGCCCGTTTTGCAACCAATTCATCATCGACTTTCTGAGCTTCACGAATTTGGTGAGTCAATAATGGTTTAGCTTTTAATTCAGCTACTAACACACTGTCTGGTAGAACAGACAAATGCACGTTCATCGCTCGTAAAGCAAACAATGACTTCCGGCTTAAGGCGTCCGCAACCACGTTAGCCTTTCCCGGGTGGTAATCAATGACAAGCTCGTAATCTTTCAACAACTCAAGCCAACGTCTTTGTCGCAGATTCAAGTCTCGTTGAGTCATCAAATATTTGAGACTTTTGTGATCCGAAAATACATGGCACTTCTCACCAAACAGATAATGTCGCCATATTTTTAAAGCAAACACGATGGCAGCTAGTTCGAGATCATGGGTCGGATAATTCCTCTCGTGTGGCTTCAATTGACTCGACGCATAGGCCACGACTCGACCTTCTTGCATCAATACGCAACCCAACCCAAGTAGGGATGCGTCACTATAAATGACAAACTCTTTACTTGATTCGGGTTGCACCAAAATTGGAGCTTCAGTCAAATGAGTTTTCAGTTGGTCGAAACTTTTCTGACATTTCTCCGTCCACTCGAACTTAACATCCTTTTGAAGTAGCTTCGTCATTGGTGTGGCTATCATCGAGAAACCTTTCACAAATCGTCGGTAATAACCGGCGAGCCCCAAAAAGCTCCGAACTTCAGTAATATTTCTCGGAGGTTTCCAGTCAAGTATGGCTGAAATTTTGTTCAGGTCAACTCGAATACCCGACGCGGATACCACATGACCCAAGAAGCTAACCTCTCTTAACCAGAACTCACACTTACTGAACTTAGCATATAACTGCTTATCCCGCAAAATTTGCAGCACTAGCCTCAGATGCCCAGCATGTTCGGTCTCATCTCTTGAATAGACCAAAATGTCATCAATGAACACAACTACGAACTGATCCAAATACGGTCTGAAGATCCGATTCATCAAATCCATAAATACCGCAGGGGCATTAGTGAGCCCAAACGGCATCACTAAGAATTCGTAGTGACCATATCTCGTTCTGAAGGCAGTTTTGGGAATATCTGGATCTCGAATTCGCAACTGATAATAGCCCGATCTCAAATCTATTTTTGAGAACACTGAGGCTCCCTTCAGTTGGTCGAACAAATCATCGATGCACGGCAACGGATATTTGTTCTTTATCGTCACTTTATTCAGCTGACGATAGTCAATGCACAACCTCATGGTTCCGTCCTTCTTTTTCACGAACAATACTGGTGCACCCCAAGGTGAGAAACTTGGTCGAGCGAAACCTCTATCCGTCAGTTCTTGCAACTGAGCTTTCAACTCCTTTAACTCAGTTGGTGCCATACGATACGGAGCTATCGAAATCGGCGTAGTCCCAGGTACAAGCTCAATACCAAACTCTACCTCCCGAACAGGTGGTAAACCCGGTAATTCTTCCGGAAAAACATCCGGGTATTCACAAACCACCGGCACAGATTCGGGTTTCTTTTCTAATTCTTTGTCATCAAGCACATATGCAAGGTATGCTTCGCACCCTTTTCTTACATATTTCTGTGCCAACATTGCTGATATTACAGCTGGCATCCCCTCCAAGTCCACAGACTCAATTCGGACTACTTCGTTATTTGCGCACCTCAAATCAATAGTCTTGCTCTTGCAATTCACAATCGCATCATGCGCGGTCAACCAATCCAACCCAAGGATAACATCAAATTCATCAAACGGCAAAAGCATCAAGTCCGCTGGAAAACAGGAACCTCGAATTTCCAGGGGACATTTCTTACACACTTTGTCGACAAGCACGTAACGACCCAAGGGATTTGACACCCGAATTACGAACTCAGTAGACTCAATAGGTAAAGTCTTACTGGATGCTAAGGTTTCACATATGTATGAATGAGTAGAACCGGGGTCAATCAAAGCAATTACATTAGTATCAAAGAGGGTGAATGTACCGGTAATAACATCAGGCGAAGAAGCATCCTCGCGGGCACGTATATCATAAGCTCTAGCAGGCGCACGGGCTTCGGATCTGGTTATATCATCTCTAGATCCTCTCTGACCACCACCAGCATTGCCCATATTTCCAGATGGTCTACCTCGAGCAGTGGTAGCACCCGGTCTCCCACTCTGATTTGCATTCTGTCCCGACAACCTCGGGCAATCTTTAATGAAGTGGTCCACTAATCCGCATTTGTAACAGGAGCGGTCAGGAAATCTACAACTCCCCGAATGCCATTTACCGCAATATCGGCATTTCGTCCTGTCTCGACGTTCATTCCCAACACTGGCGACCGAAGTGCCTCGTGTACCCACAGGGGGTCGATCACGATCTCGTCCAAAAAGGCCCGAAGTGCCTCTAAACTGGCCCGCATCATCTCGAAATCTCTTCGATGTCTGTTAAAGAGACCTCCCCGAGGATGTTTTACGAAACTCTCCAGTTCCCTCATCAACTCTTTGCTTTTCTTTTCTAAGCTCTTCGGCTTTACAAGCTCGTTCAACAAGTACCACGAACTCTTGTATTTCAAGAACGCCAACGAACATTTTTATATCTTCATTCAGCCCATCCTCGAAGCGTTTACACATAACAGCTTCGGACGAAACACATTCCCGAGCGTATTTGCTAAGTCTAACAAATTTTCGCTCGTAATCAGTAACCGACATGGAGCCTTGCTTAAGCTCAAGAAATTCCTTCCGTTTTTGATCAACAAATCTCTGACTGATATACTTTTTTCGAAACTCAGTTTGGAAAAACTCCCAAGTTACTTGCTCTCGGGGCACAATAGAAGTCAGAGTACTCCACCAATAGTAGGCAGAATCACGTAGCAAGGAGATAGCACACTTTAGGCATTCATCGGGTGTACAAGATAGCTCATCGAGTACCCGGATAGTGTTGTCCAGCCAAAATTCAGCTTGCTCGGCATCATCGCTATCCATAGCCTTAAATTCAGTAGCCCCATGTTTTCGGATTCTGTCAACTGGGGCTTATGTGACCTTATTTGGTCCGTTACCGGCGGTATTGTAGGTGCGGGGGTAGTATTTGTTCGGGAATGGAGGTTGTGGAACAGCCATATTAGTTCGAATGTATTGGTTAAACCAATCATTCATCACGCTATAGAATGCTTGTCTAGCTTCATCATTCTGATTACTAGCATTAGGTTGAGAGTTTGCCGGCACTGTCCCTTGTGCGGGAGCAGGCGCTACACTCTCAAGATCATCAGCTACCTCTCGGTCACGATCGGGATCCATTACTATAAATAAACACATTTACAATTGTCGGAAATCACCACACTATCAAGTAATCACTTAAAATGGCATGTATAGCTAGACCCAAAACATTACGGTAGTCCTAGAATCGACTAAACCGTAGCTCTGATACCAATAAAATGTAACACCCCGAACCCGAGACCGACACCGGAGTCGGACACGAGATGTTAACAAACTTTGAAAATTTTTCCAGACACTGCCCAGTCTGAGTACTAGTCGCTTTAAAAATCATATCTTGAGTTTCACAACTCGAAAATCAGTTTTGTGATTTTTCCCTGAAATTAGACTCATGTCCCCACCTATGTATTTTTTTCTAGAATTTTTGGTCGGGCCAATTAGTACAGTTTATTAGTCAAAGTCTCCCATGTTACAGGGGTCGACTACACTGACCTTTTCCCATTACGACTGGGATATCTCTCTGCACAGAGCTTCAATACTGATTCCGTTTGTTTCTATGGAAACTAGACTCAGAGAGGAATCCATACATATATGGTATGACCCCTAATTATCTCTGGTCAATTTATAGTGAATTTCCAAAGGCGGAACAGGGAATCCAGAAACTGTTCTGGCCCTGTTCCACAAGAACCCGAATATCTCTTACTGTACTGTTCCTATAATTGTTTCGTTACTTCCATATGAAAGTAGATTCATCAAGGTTCGATTACATAATTTATTCACTATTTAATTCCACTCCTACGAATTCTTGTGATTTTTCCAATCCACACCACTGCTGCTATCAGCTTCTGTTTTCAAAGTGAACCTTACCTAATTTGGGGTTTCATGGACCAACTAGGGCCTTGTCATACATAAGCCCACATATGATCATACTTAGCCATTCTAGTGGCTGATCATTTGCTCAACACTTCCATTCCAACTATAGTTACATCATGAAACCATCTATACATTCATAAATACGAATGGTCTAATGCCATACTCCACTTCTACAAGCCATTTTCGCATGGCTGTACACTTATACATTTCATAAGGTACTCGAAAGACAACAATGGGTAGTCCTATACATGCCATAACAAAATTCAACCAAAATAGTACCCAAAAGAGCCTTTGATAGTGTGGGCGACTTCGACTTCAAGATCCCGAGTCCGATAGCTGGAGAACCAAAAATCTATAAAACAGAGGAGCAATGTAACGAGTAAGCAATTTATGCTTAGTAAGTTTGAGCAAGGAATTCCAGCATAAACAAAGAATATCACACATTTAGCTAAACGGAATATTTCATAATACGCAATTTATCGATATTAAACTTGCTTCACAACATTAACAACCCTTATGCACATACACAATAGACTAACTTAGCCGAAGGCCGATAGCTCGTTTATCAACTGAGCGAACATTTATTTGTAAGGGCTCGATTAAATTCAACACATACGTAACATATCCCCATATTGGGATGTTTTTCGAGTATTCGCTGGAATTTTACAGCAAGCTCATTCATTACCAAATCACGTACCTTCGGGATTTAACCGGATATAGCTCCTCGTTCAAATGCCTTCGGGACATAGCCCGATTTTAGTAACTCACACAATGCCTTCGGGACGTAACCCGGATTTAACAACTCGCACGAATGCCTTCGGGACTTAACCCGGCTTTAATAACTCGCACGAATGCCTTCGGGACTTAACCCGGCTTTAATAACTCGCACGAATGCCTTCGGGACTTAACCCGGCTTTAGTATCTCGCACAAAGGCCTTCGGATCTTAGTCCGGATATATTCGCTTAGCACAAAGCCTTCGGGACTTAGCCCGGACAGCATTCAATTAATCATGCACATCTAACAATAATTCATGGTACATTCATATTTCATTTTCGTTTACGAAACTCAAACACAAGGCACATATTGTCCTTGCACATTCGGCTCAATAGCCACACATAGAGCATGATTTAATCACATCGAAATTTAAGCTCTCTTACTCAAGAACTTACCTCGGGTGTTGTCGAACGATTCCGCTAGCTATTCAACCACTTTTTCCTTCCCTTTATCGGTTTTATTTCCCCTTTGCTCTTGAGCTTAATCAAACAAATAAATTGATTTCATCATTTTAGGCATCAAAAGATGAACACAAGGCACTTAGCCCATATTCATACATTAGACATTAAAGTCTCATACATGCAAAAATCATGCATCAACACAACATATTAGCTAATTTCTTTCCCCTTGGCCGAATATGCATGTCCATTTTTGGGGTCGATTTCAACACTTAATACACACATATACACACTAGTAAAGCATCCTCCCCCTTTTCATCAATTTAACACATGCATTGCTCATTAACATGCAAAGTTACATTCGGCCTTAGCACACATCTTGCTAGCCGATTCTTCTCCATTTAGCAACCAATGCACATATGTGCTCACACAAAAAAAAATGCTAAAAAGGAGGTTCAAGAATCATCAAGCCATCATCACATGCATCATTAACAAGCTTCATATTTTGCATGCAATGGCATTAACACAACCTCCACCTAGGCCGAATCTTAACTCATCCTCATGCCTCATCACCACAACATCAAACACCAACCAAGAATGATGCATCCATGGTCAAGTGCCATTTCCATCACATAGCAAGATTTAGACCATGGGCTAGGTAGAACTCAAGCTAACAACTAAAACATGCATGCATCTCATGGAACATCATTAAACATACCTTGGCCTAGCTACATGCATGGCCGAATCTCTTCACCTTTCTTCTTCTTTCCTCCTTAAAATTTTTGGCCAAGGATGAACCAAAGGATGAGAAATTTTTTTCTTTGTTTTTCTTTCTAATTTAGGCTAAAATGGAGGTGAGAAAGGATGAACACAAACTTTTCTCCTTTCTTCTCTTGAGCTCACGACAATGGGGGGGGGGACAAACACTACACACACAATTTTTTTTTCTTTTGTTTTCCATTTCTTTATTACCCATACTTCTTATTTTATTCTTCCACTAACAAAACATGTTTCATGACATGTTTTGCCCATCCTTCCTTGTCATGGCCGGCCACTACTCATTAGGGGGGAAATTTGACATGCAAGTCCCCCCCTTTGTCCACATGCACTAATAGGTCCTCACACATTGACCTATCACATTTTAGAATTTTCTCACATAAGTCCTATTAACTAAATTCACATGAAATCAACCAAATTGAAGCTTGAAATTTTCACACATTCATTATTACATATTCTAGACAATAAGTATCACATTCAAACATTTTAGTGACTCGGTTTAACGGTCCCGAAACCACTTCCCGACTAGGGTCAACTTTGGGCTGTCACATTATTAGTATGAAGTAAGTGTTTAGAGTCAAGTACAATGATATGACTCTCTAAACAAAGACAAGGCAAGACTTGTGGTGAAGGGATACAACCAACAGTATGGGATCAACTTCATTGAGACATTTTCTCCTGTTGCAAGGTTAAACACGATAAGGCTCTTGTTTGCCTTAAGAACTCAAAAGGGTTGAAGAGTGCATCAACTGGATGTCAAGTCTACTTTTCTGAATGGCTTCCTTAAGGAAGAATTTTTTATTGAACAACCAGAAGGGTTCAGGTTCCTAGTGAAGAGGACAAGGTCTACAAGCTGAAAAAGGCCTTATATGGTCTAAAACAGACACCATGGGCCTGGTATAATAGGGTTGATACATACCTGTCTAAGCTTGGGTTCGAGAAGAGTATCAGTAAGCCTACTCTTTATATGAAGAAATAAGAGAATAAAACCCTGTTGATTGTGTCACTTTATGTGGATGACTTGTTAGTAACAGGAAGCAAGGGTGAGCCGATTGATAAGTTTAAAGTGCAAATACAGGATGTTTTTGAGATGACTGACTTAGGGAAAATGACATATTTTCTTAGTATGAAAGTAATTCAGATTGATAAAGCTATCTTCATAAGCCAGCAGACTTTTGCTGTGAAGATTCTAATCAAATTTTGCATGTCAAACTGCAAAATTGTAGCACACCTGTGGCTCAAGGTGAAAAACTAACCAACAATGGAAACCATGAAAGAGTTGATGAGAAGGAATATAGTAGCCTGGTAGGTTGTTTGTTCTTCTTGACAGCTACAAGGCCTGATATTATGTTTGCTGTTAGGCTCCTGTCCAGATTCATTCATGGTTGCGATGTTGTTCACTTTAAAGCAGCTAAAAGAGTTCTCAGATATGTAAAAGGGACTTTGAATTATGGAGTAAAGTTTAAGAAGGCAAAAGAGCTCAAGTTAATAGGATATTCTGATAGTGATTGGGTAGGATCCATTGATGACATGAAGAGCACTTCTGGTTACTTCTTCACTCTTGGCTCAAAGTTGTTTTGTTAGAGTTCAAAGAAGCAACAAACTGTTGCTCAATCTATAGCAGAAGTAGAGTACATTGCAGCTGTTGCAGTTGTTAATCTAGCAATTTGACTTAGAAAGGTCTGATGTGATTTGAATGAAAACCAAGTAGGCAGCATGCGAACCTTGTATGTTAATATGCGACCCTATATGTGATAGTGCGAGCCTTAACTTTGTGCAAACCAAACCATTATGCGAACCTTACCATTGTGAGTGCCATACCTTTATGCGAGACATACCATTGTGTGAGCCATACAATAGTGCGAACCTTACCATTATGCGGGCCATACCTTTATGCGAGCCAAGCCATTGTGTGAACCCATCATTTGTACAAACCCTTTATTTGTGCAAACCCTCTATATGTGTGAACCCTCCATATGTGCGAACCCACCATTTGTGTGAACCCTCCATATGTGTGAACTCGTTATATATGCAAACCCTCTGTATGTGCAAACCTTCCATTTGTGCGAACCCTCTATATGTGTAAACCCCTACTATATATGCGAACCCTATTATCATATGACCTATATTCTACACGTGCTATGTGCGAACCCATGTTATTATGCGAACCATGGTACTAGAGCCTTGTATGGCAAATTGTATTAATATAGTGAATTGCATTAATTTACCAAACTATGTATTGTGAGATTTTGAGCTTTATTGTATGTCAGATAAGCTATTGCGTGTAGATTATAAAAGAAATAAGTTGTGCAAACTATGATTTATGTGAGCTATGAAATGAATGACATGTGAACCATGATTATGAGTGTAAGCTATGTTGTGTGCATGTTATAGTACCTATGAACCATGCTTTATTGTGAACTGTGTTATAATGTGTGAGCTCTGCTTAACTATGAGCCCTATTATACTAAGTATTATGAATGTGTTAAAATGATATGTTAGCATTGTGATCTCTTGGAACCATTGGATATAGTTGGAATGCCATAAGATTGTGAGTACTCACCCTTATTATTACAATAAGGCATTGTACCTTGGAGACATCGTTGGAGAGGCAAGGGAATGTAGAGCATAGCTCCATTCACCAGAGACAACGTAAGGCTCTTGAGTGGTGGAGTGTTTGGACAGTGTGAGCATTTGTGCTACACTTCTATCAAAGACAACGTAGGGCTCTTTGAGTCAATAGTGAGGTGTTATAAGGAGATACGTTTATCCAATATGTGGTGATAAAGTCCACTTATATGTTTCATCACAAGATACCAATTTATCACTATTTAAAATATATAAGTTATGATGTGGTATGAACTATTGTTTAATGAGAACAGATATTTTATGTGAACAACTAATTTTATGAGAATTGTTATGTCATGTGAGTCACTATTTTGTGCGAGCTGCAAGAATATGTGAACCATTATAGTATGCCTACTTTTAACCTAACTGATGTGTTTACTTATAGTATATTTGAGAACTTACTGAGCTTCAATAAGCTTACACTCTCTTTTATAACATTGTAGAGACTTAGCTTTGAAGAGGTGGGGAAGTGGGTCACTTAAGTGATCTAAAACAAGGCTACACCTGGGTATGTTGATGTGTTCGAAATCCAAATGAGGAAGGCAATATGAGACCAAACTATGGTATTTAGAATTAGACTTAGTTATCATTGTTGGGTTGTAATTGGACATTATGGACACTTTAATTGGTTGGTTTGAAACTTTTATTACGGTTTTAGTTATATGATATAATGGTGGATTATGAATGTTTGATGAATGTTTTGACTAATTGTTCGACTAACTTGTAAGTACAGGTGGAAGAGCCGTTTGTCATCACGGTAAGACCAAAATTTTTTATGTATGTTTTGGAAAATAATCATGTGCCTAGTATGCATGAAATGTAAAATTGGACAAACTACATAAATTGTTAGTAGCTTGTGAACTAATTAAATGATGATTTTATGAAGTTTTGCATGATATTTTAATGAATCTTCCAAAACAAAAATTACACGTATACTTCTACAATACTATTTTCAAACCTTGTGAAATGGAGTTTTTCCAACATTTTACTATATTACGATTGAAATCTAATCATATGTTCTTAAATAAAATGGTTTCCAAAACCCTTTCAAGAATAGCCTTTAAAGAAATACCTTATGGCATGCGTGCTTGTTTAACTGAAGTTTCTGGAGTTAGTGCCTGTTAAATATTTAATTATGAATTAGTCTTGTTGTTGATTTAATGATCAGAGTAGCGTAACGAAAGCATTATTTTAGGTTTTTAAATATTCCTTGAATAGATTGTGAGGTGTGATTGGTTGGTTGGCTTGTTTTGTGGTCTTTTATATGTAAAGTCACTTCGGTGGCTAATGAGACGTTTGAAACTTAGATCGGGCTGTCCCGACTGGGTACGTTTGAAACTCAGATCGGGCTGTCTCGATTGGGTTTGGGGCACCACAGAATTGGTTATTTTGTAAAATGATACTAGTCGAAAGATAAACGAGCTAGATATTGTGCAAAATTTTATTATTTTAACTTTTTGTTATTTTTTAATTGTCTGGTGAACTATTTAATCTAATCATGCATGAATTTGTTGAAAATGAATACAAGTGGTATAATGAGTCTAGTGATGAATGTAGTGGGAGTGATAATTGGTAAATTGACAAGAGATCGAGTTGCTCGAACAGAGCTTTGACGAACCAGTGGAGTTATGACCAAGAAAATGATATGCTCAAATATCCAAATAAGCTCTCTTGTAATTCGCATGAGATATCTTCGTGTGAATCAATTATGCAATCTATATCTACTCGATTAGAGATTATGTCAGATCAAATATTGATAATGATAGAACTACTCTGACAGAGATGCAAAGTAAATACTCCAATGGAAGAGGTCATGCATGATGTTCCTATCTCTGATGATGAGAACCTTTATATAATCATCGACCATGATAAATTAGAAGATAAAGTTCAGCAAGAGTTTGAAATCGATGACTATAAGAATGAATTGAATATGACCGAAGGTGTTTCTGAGCCAATTAACATAGAAGTAGACGTACCAGTAGACGTAGACGTAGAGGTAGAGGTAGAATTAACAACTAACTTAGAGCTTCAACCGGTTCTAAGTGAAAGTGTAGGTGAGTCGGTACACTTTCTCGTCTCATTCTCGTTTGATTATGGAGGCAAATCTTGAGTTAATAGATCATCATGTGACATTGAGATGAAGAAGCTTGAGGTAATAATACCTCAAAACACATTTTAGAGTTAGCTCAGATTTGGTGTCAAATGGCTCGTAATGTGGATGCCGTATCAGTCGAAGATAAGGCACATCAATGGAATCAATTGAGGGTGGTAGTTTATAAATCTCGATGGAAGATCAAATCATGAATCAAAGTTCCGAAGACGAGCTGGAAGTTCTTCTAGGTAGCGATATGGATTATTCTGACTCTAAAAGAGGGCTTCTCGTTTAAATTTGTGTTGATTTTAATGTTTTCTTATTTATTAATTTTTATTTCTTTACGTTATTTTAAGTATTAAATTAGGAACATGTGAGAATTAAAATTTCCAAACATTATATATGCGTAGGTCATGCAATCTATACGTTCTGAGGCACATGCAGCAATTGCATGTGTGCATGAATAACGAAGTGCTTGAAATCTCCCACAGTTGCATGCCATTTGTACGAGGTCTGCACGGTACGCTCCATTGATAACTCCACGGTTGGGTCTAAAAGGCTGCTTAACCCTGAATACAAGATTTGGTTGCGAGTAGTAAACTAAAGTCATTGAGTTTGTGATTTTTACATTTTCCCTAATATCTTTTAGCACCAACTCACACCAAACATGGTCGCCTTTTAGCTATCCCGTGTATGTCTCAACCTGCTTTGGAAACAAGGTTGCTAATTAGAAATATGTTTCCTTGACCACCTAGGTTATCAAAAAATGACACCTCCCTTTTAGTACAGAATTAATGCATTCTGCTAGTTTGAGGTCATGTGCTCGTATCTTGCCTTCCGTCATATGACTATGTCCATTTCTCTAGAGGTATCCCATCGAGGTACTGCACTTCCAGTTGGTTTACAACCCATAATCTCTCTAACATTTCATGGAATCGATGTTGGACGAGCTCGTACCCTATCAATGACAATCAACAACACATTCAAGAAAAGCGATCCAAAATGTATGTCAAACTTTTTTATAGGAAACCAATTCTATGCACAATGTACCCATGTTAGTGACATGTCATTGCTCCACACCTTTATGGTATCGACCCACAGTCTAAGACCTCATGTGACACAAATAATACCTACGGTGTGCACGATTCCAAAGGCTTGAACATTTTTCAAAAGTGGCCTGTATTCTGGTGCCCTTACTAGAAATGATGCACACATTGGGCTACGACACAACATGCCTTCTCAAGTTAGTTAAGAAGAAAACTCAATCATCAATGGATTCTTCCGAAGTTATTGTAAAAGCTATTGGTAAGATTCTTCGATTATCATCCTGTGCAACAACTATTAACAACTTAAGCTTGTATCTTCCGTACAAGAATGTATCATTAATTTGGACAAGTAGCTTACAGTACAGCAATGCAGTTACACATTGCTTGAAAATCCAAAAAAAAAAAGGTAGAAAACTAGTTTTTGAGGGACCAAACGGTCGTCGTAATACACAGGCTTTGTTTGCAGCTCGATTATGGAACCTAGTACGTACTGCTCCAATACCTGACACCATTGCCTAATTCGTTGTAGGATTGCTCCCACCTACTATGCATCTTCTCCAACGCCTTTTGTTTTGCCAACCATGCCTTTTGGTAGAAAATTATGTAATCAGACTCACTGCGGATGTGTGCAATCAAAACAAGGACCGAAATCCTAGAACTGGCTTTGGTCATTGGTAATATAAAGTTAGATATCATATCTGAATCTAATTTCGAATGATCATTCGACATGCCTAAAAAACAATAAATTGGGTTACCATACGTAGTAGAATGTCGGGAAAATATGCTAGAATTCGAGTTGAAGTTGGTCACGGTGGTCCATACCAGCTACAACACATGTATATGGCATGGTAAACTTTCGGATCATCCAAAACGATGACTTTTTCCTGCCATGATGTTGTATGGAAACCCTGTTTTAGGCATTGTGAACTTTGCCTTAGATTTCTTAAACCGAAAGTATGTAACGGTGAAGTTGATGCCAAGTTGTATGCTATATTGCTTGATAGAACTACAAAAGCATCTTTAGAGTCAAACTCTATCCCAACCTCCTACAAGGCGTGTTTTCTCTTTGAACATTTCAACCATGATGAACTCTATTGCTTCTGCCTTTGAGCCCTTGCAACCCTGGATTCCCATGATAAAAAAATATCCCTTTTTACACTGGCCCATCCTCTATATAAATGCATATTCCCATCCCTTTAATACAATAAATGAATTTTTTTCTATTTTCTTGCGTGTTGAATTTTTCAGGGTTTAAATATTTATTTTTCTCTCACTTTGAGGGAGAAATAGTATAGTTTTTAAGTTGTGTTTAGGATCATGGTGATGTCATGAAACTTGGTGACCTACAAATTTCACCTGTAGTGTGAGTATGACACCATCACCTGAGATACCAGGATTGCTGTGCAACTCAAGGTCCAAGTTGACGATGATTATACCATCTCGGGTTGAAGTGTAACTAGGGCTTCAAGTTTACAAAGGTTATGCTATCAAAAGATGGAGCATAACTAGGGCCCTGATTGACGATGGTTATACCGGCACGAAAACCAGTTTCTCCTCGTCAAAAGAGCATTCTTTATAAAATCCACATGCAAGTGCGAAGAAGAAAAATGGAGGGGCCTTCCAGCATAATCAAGTAATTCGTGTTTTCTATGTCCACCAAAGGCAGTGACCTTATTAGCAAAACTTGTTACACCCCAAATATATCACAGGTTATAACAATAGGGATGGGAATATGCAACAAATAGCATTGGATCCCACATAAACACCGGGGTTTGCATTTGCTTCATCATAGCTGGAGTCATACCTATAGTAACACTGATAAGCTAGAAGTCTGATTTTTCCCTAAATCTAACACTGAGACCGAGAACAACCACGACCCTATTCGTGAAAAAAATAAAGCCTCGAGTCGACCGAAATGATTGTGGTGGCAGGTGACCAGCATGCCTAGAAAGATTCGAGAAAGTGAAAGACGCCTTATCTGCTTTAATAAAATTAGCTGAGAAACTAACCTGAGAAAGATGAGTATGTCGTCTTACTTCGGCTTCAAGTAGAGATGTCACAATTCCTTGCAGATCAAAAGGAACCCGACTTGTGGTGATGATGGAGACCACATGATCAAACTTGAGAGGAAGACCATTGAGAAGGGCTGACTATTACTCTTCAATTAACAAAAGTTGACCACATCCAGCTAAGGAATCGCAAAGATGTTTTATTTCATCCAGATACGCTGAAATGGAAAGATCATTCTTTTTGAAATTATGGACAAGAGACCGATATCGCATAGCCTTGGTTGTCGATTAGGTGCCAAATATTCTTGTCAAAGTTTCCCATAGAACATATGAAGATGAAGAACATCCAATTAACTGATTGAGGAGTAAGGCACTTACTGTGGAGAGATGTCACGCCGAGAGAGCAAAGTCCTGTTGTTCATATTGAACATATACTAGATTTTCAAGCAAAACACCATCACTATCTACGATTATGCGCTGTGGCTCAATAATCGTTCCATCAATAAAAGACTGAAGTTGATGAGTCTTGATACCAAGAAGAACTTGCTACTTCCAGGCCAAAAAACTACTATCATCAACTAGAATGACTACTTTCTGAGACGCGAGAGCAAAAAGATTTAGAAACTTTAATACCATACTAGAAATCTAAAGAACATCAGAACATTTCAAGATATATTTCATGTCTAAAATTGATATACAAGCTACAAGTATTTATACAAACTCTAACAAATCTGATAACTGATTATGAAACCAGTTGTATTCTAACTGTTTTTAGTTGCTGCTCCTAATACCCTCATGTACCTATTTGTCATACCAAATATTCACCTTATCCCTCTTAAAAACCTACCGGATACTCCCATTCTTAATTGACTCATTATCTTCAACCAAGCTACTTTAAGCCCACATTCCCTTAGACCTTTCCTTGCTTCAAGAAAAACCTTGTTATGAAAATAAAAGCCCTGTAAAATCCAAGATCATAAATCATGAGGTTTGCATATCAACCTCCAGTATTGTTTCTCCAACAAATCCAAGTTAAGCATTTCAAGTTCTTTAAACCCAAGCCCTCCTTCCATTTTAGATTTTGTGAGATAATCTCATGATCACCAATGAATCTTCATTTCATTCAACTTCTCACCACACCAAAAATTCGCAAGGCTTAAAGTGATTTCAGAACACGTTTTCCTTGGGAACTTAAAGCAACATAGCATAAGTTGGAATTACACAAGCAATAAACTTTATCATAACTTCTTTTCCTCCTGGTGAAAGAGTATGTTGTTTCCAAACTTTCAATCTGCTTACAACCCTATCTTAAATATGACTCAGTGCAACCATTCTTATTTTACCCCACAATGTTGGAATACCTAAGTATGTCCCTAGATTGTCAACCATTCGCATGATGGTAATCCTCTCAATTTGATCTTGCAACTCATTGGATGCAAAGCACTAAACATGTAACACCCCTACTCGTATTTATCGTCGGAGTAGGGTTATAGAGCATTATCGGATTTTTCAAATTAAACGAACATAAATATCAAATTTTCAAATAATATCAATAAACACTTTCAAACAAATTCAAAACATGCATATTGTCCCTCAAACAAGCCCTCGAGATCCTAAATATGCGTTAGAAACAAATTGGGACTAAATCGTAAATTTAGAGAATTTTTCAAAAAACAATAAAAATTTTCAACACTGCAGGGGTCACACAGTTGTGTGGCTAGGCCGTGTGGGCATTCGAGGTAAGGACACATGGCTGTGTCTCAGCCCATGTCTGTGCCTATGTAACTCACTGACTTGGGACACACACCAAGCCACACGCCTAGTGTGCCAGGCCGTTACCCTTTGAAGTAACCTCACACGCCAGTGTGCTAGGCCGTGTAACAGGCTAACTTCAAACCCTTTTAAAGCTACAATGGGCCGTGTGTCTTGCAACCTTTTTAAAGCTATAAGGGGTCATGTATCACACACGGTCATGCCACCTGGCCGTGTGTCACACACGCCCTTGTTTCTACTCATGTGGACGAAAATAAACCATTTTGCAAGCCATTTTTCTCACCAATCTTGGCATTGAACCTACATCCAAATTTGTACATATATGCAAGCACTAAAATTGCATTAAAGCCAAGCATAATAAGCAATCCTATTATGTTATATACACATCCAACCAATATAGCCAAAGACACCTCAATTACAATATCAAAACATGTACAACCATATATTTAAATTTACCACAGTATTCACTACTTTCAAAACTAAGCTTACCTCATCAAATGCCGCTGAAATTAACTAACAACCAAACACCAAAAAGATACCATTTGTATCATTCCATTACTAGCACTAATATAGTTTTATGCTATTGAAAGCAAATATACCAAATCACTACATTTCAAACATATCACATAACCTTCATAGCATACATTTTTAAACTATTCTTTCATATTTATTTATTCAAACACCTATTCAAACATAAATGCTAGCATAACAACTTAAATTCATCATCATTAAACCATTCATAAGAGATTGCATCCACATCATTTTATCTAGTCAAAAGATAAATATAACCTAGAAACAAAGGGCCCAAACACATAACTTAGTAGTTCATTTTTATACCAAAATTAACTAGACACATATACATATATACTTATAGCAACATATACATGCCACAATCCCAAAAGAGTTCAAAAGCTTAGTAAGTATATAGCAATTCATTTAACTTAATATTAAAAGCATGAACTTTTATTTTATTTGATTAATGCTACTAAAATGTAACCACAACTTAAAAGTGCTATCAGAAGTACCGAAGTACAATAAGGGCACGTAAGTGCAATCAAGGATACCGAAGTAAAACAGGGGCACGTAAGTGCGATCAGGGGTACCAGAGTACAACAGGGGCACGTAAATGCGATCAAGGGTACCGAAGTACAATAAAGGCATATAAGTGTGATCAGTGATATAATTATATAATAATTAACTACCTATGATTATAAAAAACAAATACATCAATAAATCAAATGATATAATTTAATTACTATGAACTTACTTCGACAACTATCACGTAGGAGTACAATTGGTTAATCTACGATTTTCACATTTCCTCGATTTAGATCCAGTTAAGATTTATTTTGATCTAAATAAATAAATTAAACCAATTTAATAAATATTCTATTCAATTCAATCCAAATTCACATGTTTTCAAAATTAGTCTTTTGACCTAAACTTTTAGATTTCTTTTCAATTTAGTCCCTAGCTCATAAAATGAAAATTCATACAATTCAACCTCAACCCATCCTAGCCGAATATCAATTAGGTCCTTAAGAAGTCCTATATTTCATTTATTTCACAATTTCACCACTTACAGTTTTCTATTTTTCAATTAAATCCCTATTTACCAATTTCATGAAAAATCAATTAGCAAAAGTTGTTTGTATATCAACAACTAACCATTTCCTTCCACAAAACCTCAAAATTCTTACACATTCATCAATGGAAAAACCTAATAGTTTAATAGTTTCACAAATTAGTCCCTAGGCTAGCTAGATTAAGCTACAACATCCCGAAAACATAAAAATCATTAAAAACTAGCCTAAAAAATGAACATGTGCATGGATCAAGCTAGCCAAAACCTCAAAGCATCAAAAATGGTGTTTTCCTAGCTTATTTCGGTGCAAGATGAACATAAAAGATTATACTTTTTTCTTTTCTCTAGTTTAATTAACATTATTTACTAAATTACACATTTAACCTTTTAATTAACCTTTAAAAACAACATATATAATGTCCATAATTGTCCACTCACTATAACCATGGTGTAATTACAACATAAACCCTCTAAACATTTAATATCATAACTATTAAATCCCTTTAGCTTATAGAACTCAAGTTTTGCATGTTTTTGCAATTTAGTCCTTTTACCAAATTAAGCATGTAAATGGTAAAATTTCTTAACAAAAGTTTTATTCGATAATACTAACATGCTGTAGATATTAAAATAATAATAAAATAATTATTCTCACATCGAATTTGTGGTCCCAAAATCACTATTCTTATTTCACTTAAAACGGGCTATTACAACTCTCTCCTCCTAAAAGAAATTTTCATCCCTGAAATCTTACCAGTAAATAGGGTCGAATGTTGTTTTCCCATAAATTCTTTTGGTTCCTAGGTAGCCTCCTCTATACCGTGTCGTTGCCACAGAACTTTCACTAAAGCCATGCTTTTATTTCTTAATTCTTTAACCTCTCGAGCTAAAATTCTGATTGGTTCTTCATTGTACGACATATCAGGCTGAATCTCGACATCCACTTGTGAGATAACATGCGAAGGGTCTGATCAATACCGTCATAACATAGACACGTGAAGCACATTATGGATCTTTTGTAACCTTGACGGTAAAGCTAATCGATACGTTACTGGTCCGATCTTTTTAATAATCTCATAAAGCCCGATAAATCGCGGACTTAGCTTTCCTTTGCAACCGAATTGAAGAAGTTTCTTCCAAGGTGATACTTTCAAGAATAACTTGAAATTCTATGTCTTTACATTTAAGATCCGCATATGATTTCTGACGATCTGAAGTTGCTTTCAAACTATCTCAGATTATTTTTATATTTTCTTCAGTTTCATAAATTAAATCAACCCCGTGTATATTTTTCTCACTGAGCTCAATCCAGTATAACGGAGTTCGGTACTTACAACTATACAAAGCTTCATACGGTGCCATCTTTATGCTCGATTGGGAACTATTGTTGTATGCGAATTCAACAAACGGTAAATATTTCTCCCAGTTGCCTTCAAATTCTAATACACATCAACGAAACATATCCTCGAGGATTTGTATTACTCACTTAGACTGCCTATCGGTTTGAGGATGAAATGCAGTGCTAAAATGTAACTGCATACCTAGAGCTTCCTGTAACTTTCTCCAGAATCGTGATGCAAACTGCTGATCTTTATTCGAGATGATGGAAACTGGTACCCCATGTAAACTGACAATCTCAGAAATGTATAACTCAGCTAATGTCTCAAGGGAGTAATCTGTACGTACCAGAATAAAATGTGTTGACTTTGTCAAACGATTAACGACAACCCAAATGGCATCTTTCTTTCTCGGGGATAAGGGTAAACCTAATACAAAGTCCATAGTAACTTGATCCCATTTCCACTCCGATATCACCATTGGCTGCAATAAACCAGAACGTACCTGATGTTCAGCTTTAACTTACTGACATACTAAACATCTCGATACAAATTCAGAAATCTCACGTTTCATTCCCAGCCACCAGTACATTTATTTCAAATCACTGTACATCTTATTACTTCCTGGATGAATAGACAAGTTCCCAGTATGAGCTTCGTGTAAGATCCTCTGAATGAGCTCTGGTTCTTCGGTAAACAAATTCTGCCTCTGAATAATAAGCAATCATCAAATACAATATGTAATTCAGAATCAGAAGTTGACTCACTCTGTTCTCATTTAGCTTGTAATACGTCATCACATTTCTGAGCCTTCCAGATCTACTGTAGAAACATCGGTCTAGCTTTTAACTCGGCTAAGATTGAACTATTATCAGATAATGTTAGTTGCGTATTCATATCCTGTAAAGAAAATAAAAACTTTCTACTCAGAGCATCAGCAACTACATTTGCTTTACCTGGATGATAATCAATGAACAAATCATAATCTTTCAATAGTTCGAGCCACCTGCACTATCTGAGGTTCAAGTCTTTTTGTGACATCATATACTTCAAACTCTTATGATCGGTAAATATATGATATTTCTCACCGTACAAATGGTGTCGCCAAATTTGCAATGCAAACACGATAGCTGCCAACTCTAAGTCAAGTGTCGGAAAATTCTTTTCATGTGACTTTAACTGTCTGGAAGCGTAAACTATTACTTTGCCTTCCTGTATCAAAACACAACCTAATCCATTTAAAGATGCATAACTGAAAATCACAAATTCTTTACTTGATTCAGGCTAAACTAGAACGGGTGCCTCAGCCAACCATGCTTTTAACTGATCGAAACTTTGCTGACACTTCTCAGGCCATTTGTATTTCACATTTTTCTATAATAGTTGTGTCATCGGTGTAGCTATCATCGAGAATCTTTTGACTAATCTTCAATAATATCCAACTAGTCCCAGAAAAATTCTAATCTCAGATATATTTCTTAGAGGCTTCCAATCAACAATAGCTAAAATTTTGCTCGGATCTACTCTGATGCCATCGGCTGACACAACATGTCCCAGAAAACAAACTTCTCGTAGCCAAAAGTCACATTTTCTAAACTTAGCGAATAATTATTTTTCCTGTAAAGTTTGCAAAACAATTCGTAGATGTCCAGCATGCTGATTCATTTCGTGCATATATCATCGATGAAAACCACAAAAAATCGATCTAGATACGGTCTAAAAATTCTGTTCATCAGATCCATAAACATTGCAGGTGTATTGGTTGAAACAAACGGCATCACAAAAAATTCATAATGTCTATACCTAGTTCTGAATGCAGTTTTTGGCTCATTCGAATCTTTAACTCACAATTGATAGTAGCTAGAATGAAGATCAATCTTTGAAAATACTGTTGCACCTTTCAACTGGTCAAATAAATCATCAATACACGACAATGAATATTTGTTCTTTATTTTCACTTTGTTAAGTTGTCGGTAATTGATCCATAACCGCATAGATCCATCTTTCTTCCTAACGAATAAAATAGGAGCACCACAAGGAGAAAACCTGGACCGAGCAAAGCTTTATCTGTCAACTATTGGAACTACGCTTTCAACTCTTTCAATTCTATTAGTTCCATTATGTATGGTGATATAGAATTGGGGATGTTCTCGGCTTCCAAACTGAACCCCCCGAGTCAGAGGTAGCCCAGGTAACTCTTTTGGAAACGCATCTGATAATTCACATACACTGGAACCTATGCTAGTTTTATTTTCGAGATTCTGGAGTCAACTACATAAGCAACATATGCTTCACAACCCTTTCTAACATATTCATGTGCCTTCATAATAGAGATCGTACTAGATGTAACGTCCAGTCTGTCTAATTCAATTCGGACTCTTTTACCATCCAGACATTTAAGCATAATATATTTTCTTCTACAATTCACAATAACATTATGTTGATTTAACCAGTCCATTCCCATAATCACATCAAATTCATCAAAAGGTACCAGCATCAAACTAGCGGAAAAGTCGTAACCCCGAATTTTCAGTGGGCAAGACTTACATAACTGATTAACTAGAACATACCGACCCAAAGGATTTGTAACTTTAACAAGATATTCAGTGAATTCAATAGGTATTTTCTTTTTGTCTACTAATGTAGCGCATATGTACGAATGAGTTGATCTATGATCAATCAATGCATATACATTAATATCAAAGAGAGAAAAAGTACCCGCAATAACATCTGGAGCTGTAGCTTCCTCTCGAGCTTGGATTGCATATGCTCCAGCCGATGTTCTTGCTTCTGACCATTCATTCATCTCACTATTTTTTCCTCTACAGGGAGTAGTATTTCTAGCACTTTCAGATCTTTTACCCTTATGAGAGGTTACTTCGAGCTTATTTAATTGATTCCCAAAATCACTTTGCTTCTTAGGACAATTATGGAGAAAGTGGTCGGTAGCTCCACAACGGAAACAAGCTCCCAATTTTGATCGGCACTCACCAAAATGTCTTTTATTACAGTCATCACACATCAAGATAGTTCTCTCCACATTTCTTACACTTCCAACACTTGTCGCTAGAGCATTGACTGTTTGGAAATTGCTTTGTCTCGGTTAACAAATTTTGAAAAAGCAGCTGACCGACTTGTGTCATTTCTAAATTTCTTTGAGGGAAACAACTAAGAAGGCTTGATCAACCCTCTCTTAATATAGTCACTGAATCTTAAATCTGATTGTCATTTACTTTTACAAATTTTTTCAACCTTCTGTGCTCGCTTGGAAAGTCCTACAAATTCCTGTAACTTTAGTGCTACTACAGCCAACTGAATCTCATCGTTCAACCCATCTTCAAATCTAATACATATTTTCTCCTCGATCAATAGAATGTTACGAGCATACTTACTTAATTGCACAAATTCTCGTTCATATTCAGCTACAGTCTGATTTCTGTGCTTTAATTTGAGAATTTTTTTCTTTTTCGGATCGATAAACAATCTACTAACATACTTTTTCTTGAATTCACTCTAGAAGAAGTCCCAATCAATTTTATCATTTGATGCCATTGTACTCAAAGTATCCCATCACAAATATGCCTCGTCTTTCAACAAAGACACCGTGCATCTCAAACAATCTTCAGGGGTGCATAGTAATTCTTCAAAACTCTCTTTGTATTCAACAACCAGTACTCAACTTTTGGCGGATCATCATCTACCGTACCTCTGAACTCTTCTGCTCCATATTTTCAAACTTTATCTACAGATACTAGAGTAACCAACATCGGTACAGGGGTGGTAGTATTTAGGGGTGCCGGAGGGGGCACAACAAGGGGTGGAGGAGGCGGAGTAGCCATATTTGCTTGTTTAAACTCGTTGAACCATTGGTTCATCATTCCCACAAACATATGTTTCATTTCATCACCAACCGATTGAGGATTAGGAGCACTGTTACTTGCCTCTAGATTCAAAGCTTGAACATTACTTTTAGCTTCGTTAACTATAGCTCGATTTGACTCTGCTGACATCTTGAATATATAAGAAACAAATTGTTATAACAAATCAAAAGCACCACACTATCACAGGTATATTTGGCATGTATATACTAATTCCTATTTCGCTATGTTAGTCCTAGAATCGACTAATCCTAGCTCTGATACCAATATATGTAACACCCCTAACCCGTATCCGTCTTCAGAGTAGGGTTAAGGAGTATTACCGGAGTTTTCAAATCAAACGAACATAAATATCAACTTTTCAAATAATATCAATAAACACTTTAAAACCAATTCAAAGCATGCATATTGTCCCTTAAACAAGCCCTCGAGGTCCTAAATACGCGTTAGAAACAAATCAGGACTAAATCAGAAACTTAGAGAATTTTTCAGAAAATGATGAAAACTTTTAACACTGTAGGGGTCACACGGCCAAGAGACATACCTGTGTCTCAAGTCATGTGGCCATTCGAAGTAAGGACACACAGTTGTGTCCTAGCCTGTGTTTGTGCCCATGTAACTTATTGACTTGAGTCACATGGCCAAGCCACACGCCAGTGTGCTAGGCCATGTACCCTTCGAAGTAACCTCACACATTCGTGTGCCAGTCCGTGTGCTAGGCTATGTAACAGCCTAACTTGCAACCATTTTAAAGCTACAGGGGATCGTGTGTCACACACAGCCGTGCCACCTGGTCGTGTATCACACACGGCTGAGACATACGCCCATGTCTCCGCCCATGTGAACAAAAATAGGTCATTTTACAAGCCATTTTTCTCACCCATCTTGGCATTAAACCTACATCCAAATTTGAACATATATACAAGCATTCAAATTGCATTAAAACCAAGCGTAATAAGCAATCCTAATAAGTTGTATACACATCCAACCAATATGCCTAAAGGCACCTCAATTACAATATCAAAACATGTACAACCATATATTTAAATTTACCATAGTATTCACTACTTTTAAAACTAAGCTTACCTCGTCAAATGCCGCTTAAATTACCAAACAACCAAACACCAAAAAGGTACCATCTGTATCATTCCACTACTAGCACTAATAGACTCTTATGCCATTGAAAGCAAAGATACCAAATCACCACATTTCAGACATATCACATAACCTTTATAACATGCATTTTTAAACTAGTCTTTCATCTTTATTTATTCAAACACCTACTCAAACATAAATGCTAGCATAAAAACTTAAATTCATCATCATTAAACCATTCATAAGTGATTGCATCCACATCATTTTATCTAGTAAAAAGATACATATATAACCTAGAAACAAAGGGTCCAAACACATAACTTAGTAGTTAATTTTTATACCAAAATTAACTAGACACATATACATATATACTTGTAGCAACATATACATGCCACAATCTCAAAAGAGTTCAAAAGCTACTAACAAAGATGGATAGTGTGAGCCAAAGTTTCGATCTATCCCCAGTCAGCAGAAGCAATCTACAAAACGACACACAAACAAGTATAAGCTTATAAAGCTTAGTAAGTACATAGCAATTCATTTAACTTCACATTAAAAGCATGAACTTTTATTTTATTTGACTAATGCTACTGAAATGTAACCACGACTTAAAAGTGCTATCAGGAATACTGAAGTACAACAGGGGCATGTAAGTGCGATCAAGGGTACCGAAATACAACAACGGCATGTAAGTGCGATCAGGGGTACCGAAGTACAACAGGGGCATGTAAGTGCGATCAAGGGTACCGAAGTAAAATAAGGGCATGTAAGTGCAATCAAGGATATAATTATATAATAATTAACTACTTATGATTATAAAAAACAAATGCATCAATAAATCAAATGATATAATTTAATTACTATGAACTTACTTTGACAACTATCGCGTAGGAGTACAATTGGTTAATCCGCGATTTTTGCCTTTCCTCGATTTAGATCCAGCTGAGATTTATCTTGATCTAAATAAATAAATTAAACCAATTTAATAAATATTCTATTCAATTCAATCCAAATTCATATGTTTACAAAATTACCCTTTTGACCCTAAACTTTTAAATTTCTTTTCAATTTAGTCCCTAGCTCATAAAAATGAAAATTCATACAATTCAACCTCAACTCACCTAGCCGAATATCAATTAGGTACCTAAAAAGTCCTATATTTCATTTATTTCACAATTTCATCATGTATAGTTTTCTATTTTCCAATTAAATCCCTATTTACCAATTTCATGAAAAATCACTTAACAAAAGTTTGTTGTTTACGAACAACTAACCATTTACTTCCATAAAACATCAAAAATCTTACAAATTCATCAATGGAAAAACCCTAACAGTTTAATAGTTTCACTAATTAGTCCCCGAGCTAACTAGATTAAGCTACAACGATCGCGAAAACATAAAAATCATTAAAAATTAACCTAAAAAATGAACACATGCATGGACCAAGCTAGCCGAAACTTCAAAGCATCAAAAATGGTGTTTTCCTAGCTTATTTCGGTGTAAGATGAACATAAAAGATGATACTTTTGTCTTTTCTTTAATTAATTAACATTATTTACTAAATTACACATTTAACCTTTTAATTAACCTTTAAAAACAACATATATAATGTCCATAATTTTCCACTCATTATAACTATGGTATAATTACAACATAAACCCTCTAAACATTTAATATCATAACTATTAAATCCCTTTAGCTTATAGAACTCAAGTTTTTCACCTTTTGTAATTTAGTCCTTTTTACCAAGTTAAGCATGTAAATGGTAAAATTTCTTAAAAAATTGTTTATACGATAATACTAACATGCTGTAGATATTAAAATAATAATAATAAAACAATTATTCTCACATCAAATTTCTGGTCCCAAAACCACTGTTTCGATTTCACTTAAAATGGGTTATTACGAAACATCATTACTAATTTCTCCTATTTCATCTATTTTCCTGATGCATCGTAATATTCTTGTATCAGTTCAAAGAGCTTCATGCAATTTGAAGGATTAGCTTCCATAAAAAATAAAGAATCATCTGCAAAGAATATTCGTGTGAGAATAGGAGAATACATACTATAACACCCCTTAACCCTAAACCGTCATCGGAACAAGGTTACAAGGCATTACTGAACATATCGGACAATTTACAAATAATTCTTAAATAAATAACAAACATATTATAATATAATCATAAGCTCATGTAAATTTTTTTTAATTCAATATAACCCCTTTATAAATATTTAACATTCCCTGCAAATTTCAAATAGCAACCAAACCAATTCTAGTATTTCAACCAATGCATTTATATACTCAAATATACTTAAATCATACTTGACATATTGACTTAACAACTTAATTAATGAAAGCCCTATTATCATTTCTAATTAGCTTATTAAACTATTCAAACCATTTCAATTCAATACCAATGCCATAACCAATTTTTACCATTTCACTAATTTAATTATCAAAACACCAAATACCTTTCTTTACAACAAAATTTATATAACATACCAAAATAACCATTATAATCCCTATGTATATGCCACTTTCACTTAAAGGAAGAAAACATCACCAAAATCTTGATGCTGGAGTCGAGATCGTTCGGATGCTGGACCAGGACACTGGACTCCTATTAACCTGCACATGGAAACAACCGTACGCTGAGTATTCCTTACTCAGTGGTATTACCATAATTCAAATTATAATAGCAATAAAGAATTATAATTACCAAGCATGTAACTATCCAATTTCTCAAATATCAATTCATTCTTAAACTTTCTTTAATTAACAATAACAATACAATTTTTAGCTATTCTTCAATTTTCATCACATATCACATGTAACAATTTCAATCATTACATGAACATTAACTTCATGCCTGTCATTTTCAATCTCAATTTCAATCCATAATTCAACTTTCTTATTTCTTTCAATATTTTCAATAATATAACCAATCAATTTATTTTAAATTTCTCATTTTAGTTGTTCACCCTATTAACAAACCCGGACTTTGACAGATACATGGATTCCAACCCAAGTTCATTAGTACGGCACATTGTGCCTAAAACAATACATAGTACGTGATCAGTATACGACACATAAGTGTCTGAAATGACACACGAGGTGCCTAGAATACGACACATAAAGTGCTTGATCGGCAAAGTCGATAAATCCTGTACTCTTCCAAATCCTATGGCATGCCAATTATATCCGACTCAGCCCGACTAGTTAATAGGGTATTCCATATTACTGTTCAATTTCAATTTCATTCTCAATTTAATTACAACTCAATTCAATATACTTTTCCATTTCAATCCACATACAATTCAATTTCAATACATATTCATCATTCAACTCAATTTTCATTCAATTCAACAATAACACTTACCTTATAATTTACTTACCATATACATAAATTAATTTAACATTTAATGAATAAATAAATCATTTGAATTATTGTAATACAAACCCGAATTTCATAGTTACTCCTCGATGACCTTCTCCTTCCCTTTTTTGTGTCAATATCTCGAATTATTTATTAGCTACGAAAATTAAATAATTATACTATTAATTACAGCACTAATTTTACAATAATAATTGAGTTTCTATTCAATTTATACCCTAATTCCAATTTAATCTTAATTACTCATTTACTTTTCTAACTCAATTCATACTTTATTTCTATTCAATATCCTTCCATATTCTACTTAATTATCTAATGCTCATAATAAAACCCTAATTTAAATTTTTTTTCAATTTAATTCCTACAACACAAAACTTATAGCCTAATTTACAATTTAATCCTTTAATCAATTCTAACTTAAAATTCATTCAATTAAATCCCTAATTCATTATATTATTCAACATGAACTATGTTCAAAAACCTAAAAACTTCCAAAACCTCAACTTAATTTCAACAAAACTTTGTTCTAAAGCTTCTAAAACATCAAAATTAAAAGAAAAGGACTTAATTAACTTACCAATTAAAGCTTAAAGCTTCCAAACCTGAATTTTTCCTTTTTCTTTCTTTTCTTCTTTCTTTCCTTCCCCTGTTCGAATGCTCTCTGTTTCTTTGTTTCTTTTGTTTTATGTTTTTGTTTCTTTTATTTCATTTACTTTATATTATTTTAACATTTAACTAATATAGATTTTTATTAATATAATAATATAATATATAATATATAAATATCTTTACTTAAAATTTAAGAAAATATATCATTATAATACAAATGTTTAAATTCATATTTTACACATGTACCATTCCATTTTCATACATTTTTCATATTTTTATTTATTCATCCTATAAAAATCTCATAATATAATTAATATAAATTATAATTTAATAAATTAATAATAATAATAATACACTATAATAAATATCTATTCAATAACAAATATAAGTACTACAATTGTACACATATATTTTTATACATTTGTACAATATCATCACCATCCATTTGGCAAATTTTTAATTTATTTATCATACAAAAATCTTATAATATAGTTATTTAATTAATAAATATCTTTTAACTTAATAATTATAACAAATAATAAAAATCTTTTTACTTAAATAAAAAGTAATTAAGTATTTAATTTACAATTGTACAAATATGATTATTACACATGTATATTTTATTACCATACAATTGTCTTTATTTTATTTATTTCCTTTAATATAATATCTTAATTTTAATTAGTATAATTTATAATGTTTTAATTAAATAATATTTTTATAATATAAATCAAGAAAAATCTAAGATTTTTCCAAGTATTACCGCTTCATCTTAAGCCATTGGCTTATTTACATATTTAGTTCTTCTTATTTCTTTTACTTTATAATTAAACTTTTACACATTATTCTATTTAGTCCTTTTTCCTAATTATTTTTAATTGAGCTAAATTCACCTAATTTAAATCTAATTAAACACATCACTAGACTCATAAATATTTCTAATAATTATTTTTGAACTCGATTTACTAAGACGAAGGCCCGATATTGCACTTTTTCAATGCCCGTGAATTTTAGGCCATTACACCTATTGAGTCTAATCCCATTTAATTGACTAAACTGGACAGCGTTAATAGGATTCCTAGAGAGAACATTGATAGCAAACAGAAAGAGATAAAGGGACAAAAGATCCCCTTGTCTCAGACCCCTACTCGGTAAAAGTTTTCTACTAGGTTTACCATTCACAAGCAAAGTGTAAGAAACTGATTTAACGCATTCCATAATCTACCCAACCCAAATTGGATCAAAACTCATTTTCTTAATCATAAGACCTTATCATAGGTCTTGTTAATATCTACTTTAAAATTGTTTGCACAATTCGTGGTTGCAAAATAGGTTCTTTCCAGTACTTAATGAGCTTGTTTTCGACATAAATTAATGTTATTTTTATTAGTTTTACATTTTAGTTTTATTTTGGTAAAAGAAGTGGTTTATTTATTTTTTAGGTGTTTCGATGACCCATTAGGCCCATTTGAGCCTAGGGTAAGACTAATGGGCTACTTGAGTGTACACGATGATTGAAACAGCCCTAACCTATCTTTGACGTCAGATTAGGGTTACAGAGCATTACAGTACAAATCAGAATAATACATTCAACTAATAACAATTACTTAAAACTTATTACAAACCTATCAAAAAAATACAATTGGGCCTTAAATCGGGCTTTTGGTGCCCTAAAAATAGTTTAGAAACTATTCGAGATTAATTTGAAACAAATCAGAAAATTTGGGAAAAAGTAGCAATTTTTGGAAACAGAGGTCACACGACTGTGTGGCTAGGCCATGTGATGCTCGAACAAAGGGACACATGGCCGTGTCCCAGCCCGTGTCTTAAACTGTGTAACTCTCTAACTTACGACACACGGTCGTGTCACAGGCCATGTGCTAGCCCATGTATCTCACTAACTTGAAATAATAAGTTACACACGACCGTGTAGCCAGGTTGTGTGACAGCCCTCGTCCCAAACCATGTGTTCCATAATTTAACCCTAAAAAAAACCTGTTTCAAGGCAAAAATTTGCCTAATCATCCACTCCAATTGTACATACATTCAATAGCCCTAAACACCTTTCAAACACATATAAACATACCAATCCAAACAACCTATTTCAACTAACCAATATGTCATTCAAAGGCACCACATTTTATCCAAAACAACTTCAATCAATACAAGGCCATAATGTCACATCCTAAGCACAAAACACACTTAATTTAGTTACCTAGTGACATCAATTATAACCCATTTACTTTTCGTAATAAATATACCAAAAAACACCATATATTACAAGTACCTAAAGGTAACCAAAAGTCTTAAAATTGCCTAAGCAATAAGTTTAACATTCAAAGTACATATTCATACCAAGATGATCACTAGCATATTCAACAATTAACATTACAAAAAAGTCCTATACATGTCATTTATACCTTGGCCAAAATAACACAAAAACTATCAAAGTGATTGTTGGATAGTGTGATAGATCTCCAAAAAGCTTCCAATCGATCAAGCTTCCAATCGATCAAGCTTCCGATAATCTACGAAACAAAGGAAAATAACTAAGTAAGCAACTAGTGTTTAGTAAGCTCATATAAACTAAAACATAACTTACCCTTCCTAAACTCATTTTTTTTATGAAATATGGATAGCATCATTACCAAACTCATATGTTTAATACAATCCTATAAACATCAGCACATTCATAAATTAGTAAGTTCATGTATATTACATATAAGAAATCAACCATTTTACAAATGAATCCTCATGAACATGACATCCTTCACATAACCGTTCAATTCCATTCAACTCAATTGCATTCATCAAGTTTACTTTTCATAAGATTATGAATAATTATACAATTGTATACATACCTTGTCCTAAACCTTTACTTACCCGTTTAACCATCTAAAATTACATCGGATACTCGAGAATGCTCACATAGTGTGCCTTTCCATATAACCATAACCTTTCATTTTCAATAGTGCTGACACGAGCTGTGAAATGGGCTTGCTCACATGAGCCGTATGTCGGAATGTTAGCTACACGATGCTGCTCACACGAGCTGTGGAGAATCCACAAAAAAATATAGGACCTCAACCATCGGTAGGACATTCAAGAGAAGTACCCAAAACATGAAATCTCTAATGACATGTCATTCGTATCTTAAGAATTCTTAAGGGTCAAACGGGATCATTTATCCGTCATTTAATCAAAGCATTGATATACTCATATAACCAAGTCAGTTTATACTAACATAATATAACAAATAACCAATTAAATTATCATTAATAAGATTATAATTCATACGAACTTACCTCGACAATTATGGTTGCAATAACTAAGTTAAAGTCTAGTCCAACGCTTTAGCTTTTCCTTGATTTAAGTCTAGTTGTGATTTATCTTGATCTAAATAGATAGTTACATTCAATTAACGTCAAGCATTCAATTCAATCCATAATTCACATTATCATAAAATTATGAATTTACCCTTCTATTTACAAATTGGCCTTTAAGCCCAAAACTTGTAAAAATACTATTTTTACCCTCCATACATGCTAGCCAAATTTCTTAGGGACCTATACTAGCCCAATGAAATCATCATTTAATCATGTTACCATAAAATTTTTACTATTTTCACAAATAAGTCCTTAAACCCTAAATTCATCAAAAACCACTTAACAAAATAAGTTTGTTTAACAACCGAGATTAATAATCTATCAATTAACATCAAAACACATTCAAACTCAACTATGGAAAGTCCCTCAACCTTTAATAGTTTTACAAATTAATCTCTGAGCTAAATTGTTTAAGTTAAAACGAGCTTAAAAACATAAAAATCACTAAAAACAGGACAAAAATACATACCATGCAAAAACAAAAAGCTTGGTCAAACTTAGCTCAAAAATGGAGATTTCGGCATTAACAAAGTGAAAATGAGAAAGATGATAGCCTTTTTCCCTTTTCTTTGTTTAACATTTAATTTAATTATCAAATTACCAAACTAATCGTTTAAAACTATTAAAATTTCATTAAAACCTATCCATAAACATCCACTATCAACATATATGGTATAATTACCATCTAATTTCATTAGCTTACATTTTCATAACCATTTAGTCCTTTTAACTATTAGAAACCAACTTTTGAACCTTTTCCAATTTAGTCCTTTTTAACTAATTAACTATTTAAACCTCAAAATTTCATAACAAAAAATTAATATAACCTTAAAATAACTCTATAGACATTAATAAATCATTAAAATATTAACTTACTCGTCGGATTCGTGGTCTCGAAACCACAATTTTTGACACTACTGAAATTGGGTTGTTACAACGATGTTTTAGGCCAATAAGCACAAGGGATGGCTTCAGTGTTGTGACTCCAACACGTAATGTCGCAACACCCAACATCGAAGCTATTAGGGACGAAATAGAGACGATATTGTGACGAGGGGTTCTTTGACGTCGTGACAACACAACAAAAACCTGGATAAGTGCGATCGTGTTTTGGTAGCCAATTAAGGTAATGATAATCTATGTTCTAAGTATAAATTCTATTATCTGGGAATTACAATTCTACCGGTTTCTATTGAAAGAGAATTACTTTCCTACTGAAAATAATAAATTGTTTTGGTTTTGTGTTTCGTTTGTGATTGTTTGAGCCCAAACTCGAAGTAATTGGTGGTGCGAGAATAGAGGAGAAGGTTGTTCGGTTGAAAGACGGGAACGTCTAGGATAAGTCTTCCTTAAAGCACAAGTGCTTTTCAGAAAAAGTTTATTACTATAAATATCACAAACTGACTCAGTTTTCAAAATTTTAAATTTTCGCTGTGGCTTAAAACTATTTTTCTAAACTGAATTTTTCTAACATCTAGTCAAATCGGTTGCTTTCAAACAAAACTAAAACCAATTTCTATCAAGTAACCCAACACTCAAATCAAAGAAACTTAAACCTAAACGTGACCTAGACTTGAAAAGAAAGCCAGCCTGAGATCCTACTCAACGAAACTCAGGAACAAGACCATCGCTCAAAAAAAGAGAGTGAAAACTCTACAAAGAGAGATAGGATCTTATGAGTTTAAGTGAAGTTTATTATTAGGGTGAGTATTGGGTATACTAGTGTGCTTTTTTTATTCTACAAGTAGTTTTAAAAAATTGGCGTGTATCTCATTTTCTAAAAATATTTATTTTTTTAATATTTTGCTATACCCATATAGGCCCAACAAATGGACTTGGGCAAAAAATAAAGCCCATTTTAAAAATGCTTCGCACCTTAGGTAAGGCTTTTTTGGCCTAGACTTGGCCCGAATTAGCAAAAAGACTAAAAAAAGCTATTTTGTTTTTGCTTTTTTGTTGTTGTTTTGCTACTATTTTCTTATTGTTTTCTCACTATTTTTATTACCTTATTATGTTACTATTATTTTGTTGTTGTTGTTTGAATATTGTATAGCTCTTATTTTAATGTTAATTTTGTTACTATTTTAGAGGCATTTGATTGTTAAGTTACACCTATCTTAGTGTTATTTAAGTATAAATATTTTTAAAATTTTATTTTTAATTAGTTGAGAAACATTTATTTTAATGTTTTTAATATTTTTGTTGTATTATATTTTAAAAAAAATTATATAAAAAATTAATTCAAGCAGGCTAGGCTTGGGAAAAATTTTAGATCTATTTTTTGGGTCGAGCCAAGCCCGTGCCTAGAAAACAAGCCTAAAATTTTGGCAAGGCCAGACCGAAACCCAATTCAACCCGGGCCATGGACAGGTCTTCTCCACTAGCAGTGTACCAAATAATTTCCCTTATTATTATTATTATTATTAAGGTAACCTACAATCAAGGTCACTGAACTATTAGTAAGTTTATATTTTAGTCACCTAACTTCAAAAAGTTACAAAATGGCCACTGAACTATTCAAAGTTTTCATTTAATTCACTAAACTATTTGAAAGTTATATTTAAGTGGTTGAACAGTTAAGGTTTTTTTTTTATATAAATTCCAGCTAGCGAGCTCCAAGTGACGCTTCGACGATCAGTAAGGTGGATCAATACCCATCGACAAGCAGATGAACATGCCTTTGATGCAAGTTGATCTGACGATCAGTATCGAAGATCTGAGAAGAAAACTATTTGGATTTTGGTTCCTAGATTTGTAACATTCAAGGCGATTTCATTAAAAAAATGAATTGTTTAAAAGAATAAGAAGTAGAACTTTTGATTGGTATAAGCAATGTGAACAAAGAAAACCATACAATAGCGGGTTTAACAACCCAACAATTTAAATGAAAACTTTTGAATAGTTTAGTGATCATTTTATAACTTTTTGAAATTGAATGATGAAAACATAAACTTACAAATATTTTAGTGATCTCGAGTATTTTTTACCCTTATTATTATTAATTAGTTTTGAAAATTTCGAACTTAAGCTCCAAAACCTAACACAAATAAATAATCGAATTTAAAGTAAAACATGTGAATTTGACTTAGTTTTACTGGATAAATAAACTTAATCCAACCTAATAGTACACGTGTTCAAACTTCTTATAATTTGAGTTTATCTCGTCTCAAGTACCCTAGCCATGCTCATGTATGTGCAGCATCTGTCCACTAGCCCTGTCGCACAAGACTGCAGCTTTAAAAAAAAAAAATTGTTATACAAGCTCATTCAATTTTGTTTCAACCAATTCCAATAATTTATTTATTATTTTTAAAATAATATATTAAAAAATAAATTTAAATGAAAAAAATATTGATTTTATTATCAAAAGTTTGATCATGTGCCAAACTACTGTGTAACATCTACTCTAATCCTGCCCAACCTATGAAACGATACTGCAATATACTGAACCAAAGTGGAACAGACGGAGGGTATTGTAAGTTTATATGAGCAAACTTATTATGCTATAAATCTTATTTATTGTTGTAAATTGAGTCAACTTATAATTAAATTAATTATTTAATGTACTTTTTTTTTTGAATAAAATGAAAACTAAACTCTAGATAAAGCTAATTACATTAAATATGTATGTTACAAAACATTATAACAGTTGATCCCAAACTATTAAAGCTAGACCATCAGCGAGTTTATTACTTTCTATAAGTATATTTAATAATTACCTCCCATTCTTTATTCATATACTTGTGAGCCTCCTCACATAACTTCACCAAACTTAGCACTACTAAATAATATATTAACAACCTCCGTACTATCGATAGATTTAGCTTTGTTCCCTCCCAAGTTGGTGTGGGTTTATCTTATCTTCCATGGTTAGGTAGCATTTACTTCTTAAATAAAAAATCTAATTCTTTTTTAATTAAATAGTACTCATACTATAAAGTTCATATATAAAAAATAAATTTAAAATTAAAATATAAGTATTTGTTAGAAAATTAGAAGTGTAATAGAGAGGGTTGCGAATTCCATTTTGGTACCAGCCTGTATGCTCCTTTGACATCATGAATCAAAATTATGTATATATAAATTTCTTTTAGTTGAATTTTCAACTTGTCTTAAGAGAGAATAACAAAGTGGTTGACTGCTTGGCTTGGCTAACGCAACAATAAGACAATTAAATCAATTAGTTATTCTCACAGATCCACCACAGCATGTAAGAAGATTGCTAGAGCAAGATGTTTATCGCTCTTTGCATGAGGCCACCTCTATCCCTTTACATTCCTAATTTTTTTAGGCATATATTTTTATTTACTCAACTTGTAAAAAGTTTAGTTATCATATTGGCATGAGGTAATTTTTAACTATTTTTTATTTTTCGTTTCTATAAAACCATGATAATAAATTTGTTTTTATATTATTTATTAGTGGTTTCTATTTTTTTCCATTCCTATTTTTATTTTTTATTTAATTTTTAATTTTTCTACAATTAATATAAAATTTATAAAGTAAATTATAACCTTAATTAAAATTTAATAAATTATAACGCTGTAGTAAGAAAAAGATTATATGAAACAACTTGGAATCATTTTATCTTCTTTTAAATTTTCAAGATTCAATCATTATCATTATCATTACTGTATTGTGAAAATAGAAATTATTAAAATTAAAACTTACCTTAAAACATGAGTTGAATAGAAGCAGCTAACAATTGAATAGCAAAATAGCAGCAGTCAATAGTTGCTGAAAAAACAACAAATGAATAGAAGCAGTTAGCAGTTGTAGAGAAGTGTCAAGAAAAACAACAATTGAATAGCAGCAGCCAGCAATTGAATAGCAAAATAGCAGCAGCCATCAGTTGCAAAGAAGTGTAGAGAAATTTTTAATTAGGGTTGAGTTGTGGCAGGAAATTTTTAATTGGGATTTTAGGAATTTATAGTTAAAATTTTAACAAAATAAGGTGTGAATGACATGTAAAAATTAGCTAACATGTCATTAAATGATTGAAAAATGATATAGATAAAGTGGTATTACTGTTTCATACATCCTTTCCCAGCCAGGGAATTAAGGGCAGAGGTATCTGCTCACAACCTTCGTGTACCGCTTTTCCGGCTATTCACCATGTCCTTGAGAATATTTAAAAAAAATGTACAACCCTAGTGCATAATTAATCGAAAGGGAATCCCCATGAAATGCAATCACTAAGATTTGTACTTACATAAAAGCTCCAAATGTTCAGGTGACAAAAAATGAGTTCAAACATTATAATTATAACGAACGAATAGCTCACGTTGAAGATAAACTTTGGCTTGAAGACAACCAATATCCTCCATGATCAAAATGACACCATGCTCTAATAATTCCACCATTGCATCTTGATGGCATTTCCATCAAATGGTGGACAATGCGTTGACCATACTTTAGATGTTGTCCAACTGCATCGCTTCTAGTCCATGGATTTCATTGATTGGTTTTGTGGAGGTGGTTTCGATTGAGTCTTCAGTTAGCCTCTGATCAGTCTATTGTAACACCCCCTATCCATATCCGTCATCGGAACAGGGTACGAGACATTATCGGAGCTTATCGAATCATTATTAATTAGGGGAAAAAGTAAAACAAAGTAAACATGTAATATTTAATAAATTCGTATAACATGGTAATTAACTTACTGCTTCTCTATATTCAACATAATTATGCAAAGCATAATTATTCGAATTGATCATGAGCCCTAATACCTATTCTTATCACATTGTTAGTGATATAATTCATATAAATATCAAGAAACATGTATGGGCTCAACTTTCATTAAATTTCTCATATGCATATACTTTTACACATCATTTATTCACATAACTTATAACAATCATATCTATGTATTTTACATACGCTTTCATAACAATTTGTCTTGATTTCAAACTGTCTCACATTGGAGCTTTACTCATCAAATCATTTGAAATACTATCTTTATACAAATAGTACACTTGAGTTGCACAATTTTATCATTATGAACGAACACATTTATAAAATATATTCCATGTTCATATATCATGGTCTCATGTCTCCATATATCAAATATATAACCATCATTTTTTTGTGTTTTAGATAAATACATATAACCATACATAAGCATGTCATTCACTATTTCTTCTTGTCTATCACAATTTCAAATGACAGATTCATATGAATGAGCTCAATAATAACCATGAAAATACTTACCACATTCTTTCACACATGTTCCACTTATAACATTTTTTTTATATTGGGCTTGACACTTACTAAGAAATATCAGATATTAATTTATTAGGCAATATCAAATATTCAAATTATTCTTTAACATATATAACATTTAATTCAAACATGAATTTATAACATTTTTCATTTTAACAAAGTTTAACATTTACCAAATATAATCGAGCGTGTGATCAATTTATGCAAAAGTCACTGACATATTTTTCTCCTCCTCCTCTCCATTCCACATCCTTATTGTATATAACACGCTTATAAGTAACATTATCCATAATTTCACTATTTACTTATATTTATATTCCAAAGCTTTCTATCCATATCATAGTCACTAAATTATTTTTAACTTGAGCTATGGAGCTCCAAATTAAGATCTTATAATTTTCCCCGAAACTAAACTTACATATCTTCTTACCATAAAATTTTCAGAATTTTCAGTTTAGCCAATAAGTAAAGTTTATTCTTTAAAATCACCCTTGTCCTGCTGTCTGGCAGTTCCGACCCTTCTTCACTAAAAATTAGTTATCTCCTCATACGGGATTCGAATAATGTTTTGTTTATTTCTCTTGAAAATAGACTTATTCAGAATTCTAAAATATAAATTTAAGCGGATAAATATTTTTTTTCAATTTTTTATGATTTTCCCAAGTTAGAACAGGGGAACACAAAATCATTCTGACCTTGTCTCACAAAATTTATTATATCTCATGAGTTACAATTCCCTTGCTTACATCGTTTCTTCTATAAGAAACTAGACTCAATAAGATTTAATTTCATATTTTATTCATCCTCTCATTATATTTCTAAAATTTTTGGTGATTTTTCAAAGTTAGACTACTGCTGCTGTCCAAAACAGTTTTAATGCAAAATGTTGATTTCCATTTTACCCCAAATTTCACAGTTCATACAATTCAGTCCTTGCTCAATTAAACCCTTAATTGAGCTAATTTTTCTAAATTAATACTTTAGTCTATCATTTTAAACAACTTCATAACCCCTGAAAATCAAAATTTTAGCACTAGACCTTAATTCCAAACTCTTTCAAAATTAGGTCTTAAATTCAATTTCCATCAATTTTACTTGATAAAATCATCATATATCAAAATTAAAACTTCAATTCTATATTTATTCATCATATGATTCTAGCACTCATCCATAGCAACTTTAAAAATTAGCCATTGATCAAAAACTAATGACATAGTAAGTTGGACCCAATTGTAAAAGTCCAAAATCTTAGAAATTTCAAGGAGAAAGCAAGAATTAAACTTACATGAAGCTAGAGTGTGAAAACCAGCTTGAACCCTCTTCCACGGTTGTTTTTCAACTGATGAAAATGAAGAGAAAATGAAGAGAATTCTAGATATTCCAATTTGGTCCCATTTTTATTTAGCTAATTTTGGCAATTTTCTAATTTTGCCCTTATTTTCCCCATTTCCTAATTTTTCTCAGCTATTGCCACCCAAAATATCTCCTTTGGGCTTATTTTCACTTTAGGTCCTTCCTCATTTGACAATTGAGCTACTTAATTCTTCCAGCAACTTTTACACATTTTTCAATTTAGTCTTTTTTATTTAATTAATCACCCAAACGTCAAAATTTTCTAACGAAATTTTAATACTACCTTATTAACACTCCGTAAATATTTATAAAAACATTTATGGCTCGGGTTATAACACCAAGATCTCGATACTTTTTTTCTCAATTTCTTGACCAAATAAATCTTTATAAAACACAATTTATTATTTCAAAAATATTTTAAAAGCTACATTTGGCTCATAAATATTAAATTATATAATCTACAAGTTCATTTTTGGGATTTGGTGGTCTCAAACCAATATTTCCGACATCACTGAAATTTGGGATATTACATCTATAGTTACATTGGTTGCAGTGGTTGACTGATTGGATTGGCAGTACATCGAACAAAACCTAAGTAGAATAGATATTGAATCCATTTATGGATTTATTCACTTGTGGCATTTATAGTGTGGTATACCTTAATCCTGAGTAGATAATGGACTATATATGCATAACTCATATACTTTTATGTAAGTAAAAACCTAAGTTCAAATAGATAATGAATTGAAAGTTGGTCTGTTGGGTATACGATTTCTGCAATCTGTAGTATCATTCACAATAGTGAAATTCACAGCCCAAGAATGGGTAAATGATATCCTCTCATTGACATTATATGATACATGAAAAGTAAAATCGCCACAAGTCGTTTGTCTTTGTGATAAATGACTTAATTACTATTTGATAGGAATTGACTTTTCATGAAAAAAGATGCAATGGTTACCATAAAATAAAATAGGATCATATTAGGAGAACAGATTTATCCCAAAAAGAATTAAGAATATCCTATGAGGGTAACACACTTATGACAAGGTCATTGGACAAGAACTAATTGAGTAGCTTTTAAAATGATATGTAATTAGGGAGAGCTCAATCACATTACTATAGTAAAATGACTTCGTGACTAAATAAGTTTATAATTAATAGGCAAAACCTGAAACTTAATTTTAAATCTTTCGGGCTCTCATTATATATGTCCAATCGATCCCTCTAGTAGCTTATTGAAACCAGAAGCAAATTACATGAAAAATCAAATAAACAGAAATGGATGGAGATGGTAAAGTTAAACAAATGAGTTACATTTGGAAATCAATGTGTTTTCTCACTAAGTATGGAAATGACCTAAGAATTAATAAAAAAATTTGAATTGTTATTTAATTAAATAATTGAGGTTTGAAAATAGAATTAAATTAATTTGTTATTGTGAATTCGTTGAATATGGAAATTAAATATATTTTTTCATAGATTCTTTTACGGTAAAGTTGTCATGACTTTAATGGAATTAAAATTGGGTTGAGAAAGTTATTTAATTGAAAATTTAATTTAATAAATAATATTTTTTGGGGAAATAGAAAAACATATACTGTGTTGGACTAAATTATAAAGTGTTGGGTTAAAAGTTCAAGAAACAACATATGATTAACCCAAATACAGGAGAGGCACAAAAACCCTCATAATACATATGAAGGGCGGCAAACCTAGTATATTTAACTAAGGTGTATCACCTCCCTCTCCTAATAGAACTAGGAGACTAGTTTTTCTATCAGGTAAGTATTATTTGTATTCTGCTACTTCAATCACGATTCTTCTATCTCTCTTTGTAAATAAATCGAACTAGTATAGATAAATAAACAAACAAATAAATAAATAATACAACTTTGAGATATTTTTATTCTGCCTGAAAAAATTGAGAAATTTATTTTCTAAGTATAAATTTTATTTTCTAGGAATAACAATAATATCGGTTTCTATTAAGAGATATAATTACTTTGCTACTGAAAGTAAGAAATTGTTTCAAGTTTTGTGTTTGATTCGTGATTGTTTGAACTCACACTCAAAGCGATTCATGGTACAAGAATAGCAAAGAAAGCCATTTGGTTGAAAGTCGAAAACATCTAGAATTTGTCTAGCACAAAGCACAGGTACTTTTCGAAAAACTTTTATTGCTATAAATATCACAAACAGACTCGATTTACATCAATAGTGGATACATTCTCAACCCCCAACCGCACATCAATCCACCAATATACCAGTATATGCATCGAAGTGCTAATCGAACATATATGCACTGATCCCACCAACCACACCAGAATATGATCAAAACCAGGATATTTGAGCTAGTGATATATTCTCAACCCCCAGGTATTAGAGAATTATCACATAATGATATGCACGTAACAAGACATGCCCACTATACCTATAACTCTATTTGAAAATATTAATAGTGCACTTTCCATTATTAATTATCATAGAACATGTTTCCAACATATTAGCAATCAAACAACATATAGCAAGCATATTCATGTTCAATAAATTATCTTAAACATATCAAATAATAAAGTATATACATACCTCTCAAACTTGTTCAACATCAATATCTTTTTATTTCCATTTACTTATTGAGTTATGCATATATAAATATATTGAAAACGAATTATTAAAGCACAGAACGGAATGATTACTCATTAGTGACTTTCGCTTTTCCCTTATCCTTCGACATCTTGACATCGACTTTGGCTATGTATAAAAAATTCGATTACGAAAAAATTATTAGTTGTACACATCAAACATAGAAACATAAAAATTTAACATAAAATGTATTTTATTCAATTAGGTCCCTCAAACCTTAATATCCAAAATGCTCATATCTCACGATCTACCCAGTCAAATCTAAATCTAACTTTGTAAATACACTATATGGACTTAAATTATCATTCATAGCATAAATTTACAATAGTTTTCATTCTATTCAATTTGATCTTAATGTCACAAATTAACCATATAATCTACTCTCAAATCAAGCTCAAATCAACATTACCCACTATGTTCTAAAATGTTCTCCACATAGCCAAGCTTATACAAATCATGATTTCAAGCTTCTAATTCACTAATACTCAACAATGGTAGCTTGAATAAAACTTAGCAATAGGAAGAAAACTAACCCTTAGGTTAACTAAATTAAGTTTGGATGATTAAGAATCCATAAAAGTTCAAAAAAAAGGAACATGTTTACCTTGTGAATTATGAACCAAAAACGAAGAGAACTAAATCCATTTCTTACTTTCTCAAATTTGGTTGGGAGATGTTGGAGAAAAACATGTAACACATCTTCCTCTCTCCCACTAAAATGTTATTTATACAAGGGATCAATAAGTTAATTAACCTTAAAAGGGCATAAATCATCATTAGAAAGCTTAGTGGAGATCAAGGGTTAAGATTAAAATCATTTGCTAACCATCATTTAATTATGATAATATTACTCATAAGTCCATGGTTCAATTGCCAATTAAGCCCTCTATCATTTCTTTAATTAAAACTCTTGATTTAGTCCCTATACTATATTTATTAACTTATCTAATAAATTCCATGTAATAGTTTGATTCCACAACTTCTATTGTAACACCCTATACTCGGCCTGGACGCCTAGCCGAATATCGAGATGCCACACCACCATCTCATTACTTGTTCATCTAAACCGACATACTATTTTTCATGCATCTTTTTTTTTTCAATTAATAACAACATAGCATTATCGTGAACTATAAACCATACATTCACTATTTGTTGATAAATCATGCCAAGAATTCATAAAATAGCATAACATAGGTATTAATCATGCATTAGGACCACTTATCAAATTTTCCCAAAAATGTTACGTAGGTATCGATACTGCCTCTATTGTATCGATATTTCCTTTAAGTGATATCGACACTTGGAAAATCGATACCAAACTAGCATTTTGTTTCTCGTCAAACCCCAAAACATTGGATAATATCGGTACCTTTCGCAAGTTATTAATAATTGCATCCCGAGTATTGATACTCGGGCTAAGGTATCGGTACCAAATTGGTATTCAAACTCCCTACACTTTCAAAAATACAGAGGTATCGTTTTAAAAGCCTTAATATCAATACCTCTGCTATAGGTTACAAAAATTCAGCATATAAGAGCATTTAAATCATTCAAACTTAGTCCCTAAGCATCTTGCTTCATTCACCTAGTCATATAAGCATCAAAATATCTAAACAATAATCCAAACACCATGCCCAAGTTCACAAGCTTCCAAACATACACAATATGCAAATAATCTGAAATACGAGTTAACAAAACCAATAAAAATGTCTACCACATTGCCCTTTTTATTTCCTAGAGCTAGAATAAGCAAAACACCTACTATAATGAATAAAGAAATGACTTGGATCAATCCCTTGACGGCCATACCGCTCACACAGGAAACGCAATTACTCTGCAATGGATAAAATAGAGTAGGTGAGTTTAACAAGCTCAGTGAATGCCTAGAGTAACCATTATGCAAACAAGTCATCATGCATCAACTAAACAACATATAGCACATTTTCAAGACGTCATTAACTAAGTGCCACAATTCACATATCTAGTCATATTCCATACATTCTTCTACACATTATTTGTACAACATTTAGTCATATATATTCTGAAATGTATTAATCACATATAATCACAATGTATGATAATTTGTATGAAACATAAAGTAGACTCTATCACCACTCATCGGATACACAGATCTCTAACACACCACACATAGACTCGTAGAGTCAAACATATCCCATAAGCAAAACATATTGCTAATGCTCTCCAATACACCACACATACATATCCCAGTAAATGGAGCTTAGCTCACATTCCCTTATTTCTCCAAAACTATCCTTGAGACTCAATGCCCTATATGTCACAACACATATAGGTGAATACTCATAATCCTATGGCATGCCAACTATATCCAACGATCTCATTAAGTTACAAGGCCAAAATATCCATAATGTCATCAAATATCACTTACCGATCATCTGCATACATTCACTGTATAATCATATCATTAGCTAGCACATTATACACACTGTCACATGGCATGAACAACATATCCTCATATTTACTGTCACAACAATCATCACAACATATTCATATTTTATCGCATCATAATTCTCTTTATCACAATTCACAAACATATTCATCACATGCTTAGCATAGGTAAAAGAACACTTACACTCGGGATTTAGAGAAGGGGTTTAGGTTTCCTCTAAATTCTCAAATACACAATGAATCGCTTATGAGCAGCTGTTCTAAAACACACTAAAATATTTACTTTTGTCGAAAAATCGAAAGCTTAGACAAACTTCCCTTTGCCCTTATCTCTACTCACTAAAGGTCCTATCGAATTTGACGCCTTAGCAAGGTAAACCACACATATATTCAGTCAATAACTCACCTCTAACAACAACACACAAGCCTAAGCTACTCTTTTCTAACCAAAACCTTTAACACGACAAACTTAAAATTTGAATAACTCAGCCTACACTTAATATTTTCACATGAAATGAATTCCATTCATTTACATATTCATCTACGACTAACTCTCAGCCTTTAAACTACACAAAACTACGCATTTTAAAGTATCAAAATTTTTCGACAAGTTTTGGCCCTTTTAACGAAAATTCATTAAAACTCGAGAAACACTTGATGAAACTTTAAAATTACTTTGGAAAGCTTCTAATTAAGCAAAAAATAATTGAAGAACACTTTAAAACCAAGTTTTTGTCCACAAACTCAAAATTCACCATTATATACCTGATTTTCAGCTTTTAATCAAAACATGCGATTTAACGGCTAAGAATTTAGTTTCAAAGACCCAATAACATTAAAACTAATGAGAATGCGAATGGTTACCTTTAATGAGAGGAATAACGAGTTTTCGATACAAATTCAAAAAACCCACAAGTAGAGAAGATGATGAAATCAATGAGATTTTTTGGTAGTTTCTTGAGGATTTAGAGAGGTTTAATGCTTGGAAATGATATAAATTCAAAGTATTTATAACACTCTAAACTCGGCCTAGACGTTATGGCCAAATCTGGAAGTGTCACATGAAATGAGTTGAGAAACCGTTTTCATTAAATTAAAAACCCTTTCCAGTTCGACTAACCCTTATCACTATTATTAATTTCAAAACTTTCATTCATTTAATTATCTTGAGATAAAACGTATTTTGTAACGGAAGCTTTAAAAATTGTTGTGTTCAGAAAACCGTTCAAGGTTTAAGAAAATCCATGTTTTTGATAAAATCTGAGTTAAAACGTGTTTTGCAGTTATTAAATCATAAAATCGTAGTCTAACCCAATTTAAAGTAAAACAATCCATAAAGTCCAAATCACATAAAATAAACCCAGAATAAACCAGAACATATAAATTAGTTAAAACTTAAACTAGCTCGAACATGTGGTCACTCAGGGACTCTGCAGCTCCGATCCACCTAAGACTATGGGTTACTTGTACAGAAAAATAGAAAAGGGGTGAGTTTACGTAAACTCAGTGTGTAACCCAGCAGAGTTAAGCATGTACACATACAAAATATCATCAATCAGACAGATTCGCAGTTGGGCTTGAGCCCATGTCAGATATAGATACAGATTCGGGCATGAGCCCATTTTAGATACAGACACAGTTACAGATATACAGATCAGATATCAGAAAATAGAATCCTACCCCCATCCTCTACACACCATCTCCGTCTATCCCTACACACTATGTGGGATTTAAAACACCTACCTAGCCCTACACACTATACTGTACTGATGCGACACATAACAGATATAATGTAGCTGTGTTGTCGGGCATAATCTACCTTTCAGAAGACTTCCTCCAATATATATATCATCCCACCCCAATCATAGTAACCGAACATGCTTACAGAAATAACAAATAAATCATGCTTAACATACTTCCATAAATAGATAAACATACGTAGTCATGCTCATAAAAGTATATCAGTCTAACGGAACACATGGTTTTAGGGTTTAGTAAGCCTTTACCGACCCTACGGTAGGTCCACAATCGATTAGGATAACCCGTGAGATCCTACAGAGAATTTCAGTACAATGGGCCCACACACCCGTGTGGCCCACACACCCAGATTAGCCTCGCCCGTATGGAACACACGGCCTGGCCTAGATATCGCATGCCTGTGTGGCGTGCTCATGTGGGCCCATACGCCCAATTTGGAGTAGCCCATGTCGCCCACACGACCACACCCTGGCCATCACACGGCCGTGTTCGGCGCACGGCCTAGCCTTCTTCAATCAACGGCTGTGTTGTCACACACGGCCTACGACACGGCCATGTGGCTTCGACAATAAGGTTTTTGGCTTTTGCTCATTTTCTTGCATTTTAGGTACACACCTAGTAACGATTCGATGCGAAACCACTCTCGAGCCTTCCAAAACCTAAAAACAAAGTATTCAAACCCTTAGCAACCTAATTATGAGTTTAATAATGTTACGCAATCACATAATCATCGCCTTAACGCTTACCGAAAATGACCACGACTTCGAATCAGTCTGTTAAAGTGAAAATCTATGCTTCACCGCCTTCACTATGCACAAAAATATCGATTACTCACCAACTAATGTTTATAATAATATTGCCCAAACTCAAAACCCAAATGCTAATAGTAAAACCTTCACTTACCAAGCCGATTCAAGAACCCCCGCAATAGCAACAATCCAACCAAAGAAAACGACAGCAACTCAAGAAGGAGAACCCGGATTTGGAAGTGGAGAGAGAGAAAAGAAATAACAATACTAAAAAAGGAGAATAAAATGTTTAGAGAAGAAAAAAAACTTTTGGGAAAAGAACAAAAATTAAATTAAAAAACTGCTTTCCCCTAATTTTACTCTCGCAAATCCCACTACACAACTTACTCAGTCTTTCAGTTTGACCGAAACTCTCTTAGTCAAATGAGCAAAAATAAACTCCCTCCCTCGCGCAGGGATTCGAACACAAGACTCCCAACACACCAACACCAACTCGAACCAGTAGGCTCATTCTGATATGGTTCTACAAATAATTTAATATAAGCCCACTAAACAAGTATAAGGCTTATACCAGATAAATACCAAAATTTACCAAAGGTAAGGCTTGAACCCAAGACCTCTCAGATACTCCTAGAACAGTTAACCACTGAATTAGATACATTTGTGTCAAGATCTCACAAAAATAAAAATAGAAATTTTGGGGTGTTACAGTATTATAGTTCTGGAGTAAAAAATCAATTGAGTGAGTGAAGAATAGCAAGGTACGGAAACACTAAGGAGGTCAGAAGAAGCATTCGTGAAAATAACTAGGAATGGGGGTTTATTAGGTTTATTTTGAAAACTTAGTTTAATTGCTTCATAAAGACTCACAGCTTTGACCTTTTTACAAATCAATCCCCTTTTTTAAAATTAAAGACATTTAAAAATCGTTTCCAAAAATTGACTTAACTTTACAAAATACATTGTCGAAAACATTATCAAGTACAAACCTTAGGAAATTTCGAGCTTATATAGGCCAAAATTCTTTCTTGATCATCTTATAGAAAACTCCAATGTTGTTTTCTCATGCAACTTCTTCAAAAATTGTATGCTTCAATACTGCTAAGTCACATCTGTGATAAGTTTCAACAATAGGCTTGATGCTTTTAATAGAAAGATCATCAAACCTTGATCTTTATTGTAACACCCCCACGCCCGAAACCGTCACTGGAGTCAAGCTTGAGGTGATACTAAACTTATCTTACCTTTTATACAACTCTAAACCACTTATTTTAATTTTCGGAATAAATTGTTTTTCTGCGTCATGGTTGTTTAAAAATTCATTTCTCGAGTTTCAAAACTCAAAATTAAGATCCATAAATTTTTCCTGAAACTACACTCATATATCTATCTAATAATTTTTTTCTAGAATTTTTGACTTGGCCAATTAGTACAGTTTATTAGTTAAAGTTTCCCCTGTTTCAAAACTCGACTGCACTGACCTCTTCTTACAACGAACCATGTTTGTTCCTGTAAAAAATTCATATGACTAAGCCGTTTATTTCTCTTAAAACTAGATTCAACAAGGATTCTAACCATATAAAGTACACCTTCTAATTAGTTTTTTACAATTTATGATGAGTTTCAAATTTGAAACAGGGGATCCATAAATCGCTCTGACCCTATTTCACTAAAACTCAGATATCTCATAAAATATAATACCTTTACTTGTTTTGATTATTCCATAAGAAAATATATATAATAAGATTTAATTTCATATATTATTCATCTTCAAACTATGTTTCTACAATTTTTAGTGATTTTTCAAAGTTACGTCATTTCTATTACTTGAATCTGTTTTTAGGTTACTTTCACATTTTTCATAATTTTCATGTGATAATCACCATTCAATCATACATATTAATAAACATGTATATCATCGGCTATTTTATTAGCTAATCACTAGCAAGTATTTACACATCCTTCATTGTTCATATTATACCAAAAGTAGCTAAGTTTCTATACATGCCATACCCAAAACAAAACGTCTAATTATACCGAGTTATTTCTTTGATAGTGTGATCGGCCTTCGACGTTTACTTCGATCCCCGAGTGACTAGATAACTACTATAAGAAGAAGAAAATAAAGAGATTAAGCACTAGGCTTAGTAAGCTTACAAGCAAATAAATCACAACATTCAACATAATGGATAATTATGCATAATATCATCTAACATCATAAATTTCTTTGCTTCTCAATTTCTATCTTCTTCTTTATTCCCTTACCTTCTTTCTTACCTGACCTTTCCTTTTTCATAAGTATAATCTACTTTTCATTTGTTGTTAATTCATTGTAATTTAACTCGTATCCTGACCCGTTGAACCACTCGGAATACTAAGGATACTAGGGTCGTTCCTGTCTATCAATATCCTGCCAATGCCATGTCTTTGACATAGACTTACATGAATTATTCCTGTCTCCAATGCCATATATAATATGGACTTACATAGCTAAATCCTTTCTCCAAAGCCATATTTCTAATATGGACTTACATGGCTCATTTCTGTTCTGTCCTGTCAACCCTAATATCCTAACATTCCTAGGGTTCAACCGGGCTTTCTAACACTTTTCCTCTGTCACTTCACCTTAAATTCGACTTTAAATATTTTCATAACATAAATATATAAATGCTGGAAATTGACAATAATAATGTAAAATAAAAGAATATTGCATTTATTTACTGTAACTTACCCTGATACAAAATGTGACTAAACTTTACAATTTAGTCCTTTACTTTTTCTTTTCCCCGATCTACTCCCGAATTTTGTTCTTCTTGATCTATAATAGCAAATTTAACTTATTTAATATTCACATTTATTAAAACATCCCTTGACCCAAACTTTGAAAAATTATATTTTTACCCCTAAACTTTCACATATTTGCACTTTTGCCCCAAGGCTCGTAAATTAAACTTCATCCTATTTTCTTATGTTTTATGACATGCTGATCATTTTTCCCTTCTATGGCAATATCAAAATCACACTCTAACATATACTTATGACTATTGGTATTTTTTCTAATTTAAGCCCTTTTACTCGTTTTCACTTAAAACCGAGTAGCATAAGTTGTTTAACATAATTTAAAACCTCATATTCTATCATAAAACACTAAAATACACAAATTTCAGCCATGGGTATTTTTCCAAATATGAACCCTAGGTTGAATTATTGCTAGAATAAGCTTAATCAAGTTACTGGGACTCCAAAAACGTAAAGATCATTAAAAACGGGGCTTGGAATCACTTACTACGAAGCTTGAAAGTTGAAGAAACCCCAGCTATGGAGGAGAGCAAAAATCGGCAGAAACTAATTGAGAAGATGACCAATTTTTGGTTTCCCTTTTTAATTCATTTAATATCCAAATGACCAAATTACCCCTCCTTACTAAACTTTCAAAAATTCCTTCCATGTCCTAATTTTTGTCCATGAACTTAAAATTGGTCAAATTGTTATTTAAACCCTCCTAATTAATATTCCAAAGTAATTTCATACTAAAAACTTCTAGAATGCAAGTTTTGCAAATTATTCGATTTAGTCCCTAACCTCAACTTAAGCACTTTATGCATAGAATTTCATCACGAAATTTTCACACAATCATGCAATCATACCATGAACCTCAAAATAATAATAAAATAATTTTTTATACCTTGAATTTGTGGTTTCGCAACCACTATTCCATTTAGGCCCTATTTCGGGATGTTACATTTATCTTCAACTTTAATCATATTCTCAATCGATTTAGATTTGCACACTTGACTAAGGGAATTATAGTTCACATGTCCGTGTCTTTTGTATCAACTATATGTTTTATCCACTGAACTGGTATAGTCTCTTAAAGCCTCTAAGTTCCAATTTAGCATAAAGCTTTTATTATTCATTGAGATTGTGACCACTTCTTGTCCCAATGAATCAAATATAGTGAAACATTTATCTTTGGAAACAAATATGTATTTCTTCTCCATCAATTGACTAATGCTAAAGAGATTATGATCTATTTCAGAAACTAAAAGCACATTTGTAATTACTTTAGTACTTATTGGAGTGTTGATCAGCATATCCCCTTTTCCCTTAACTTTTAAGAGTTTGCCATTACCAATCCTCACCTTAACATTGCATCTTCTGTCAATCTTTCTGAAGATGCTTTCATCTGATGTCATGTGGTTGGTACATCCACTATCGATAAACCAACCTTTAACGACTCTATTTTTTTATACAAAACTTGTGGCTGTGAACACCTGCTCCTTCTAAATGTGATCTCCTTTAGCTAACTGAGCCTGCACATTTTATTGAGGGGTTCATCCTTTGTTCCTGCGTACTTTCTCCATCTGGCCAAATTATTTACAGCTTCTGCATTGAATATCTGGCTTGAACTAGTAATTCCTTTCCCAGTGATTTGTCTTTTTGTAATGAGAGCATGGTGGCATCTCTCCATCTATACTCTTTCTTCTCTGTCCAACCTTTCTTACCATTATGTTTCTGGGGTTCGCATCATCAATACTCAGGGCTCGCAGTGCCTCTTCTTTTGTGCGCTCCCAATGCCTTGTTTCTTCTTCTGCGTGCTTCCAATGCCTTGATGCTCTTCTTTGCTCTTGAGCATACAGAGCATTTATTAATTCTAAAAGGCATATCGCCAAGAGGTCTCTTGAGTCTTCGAGTGAGGAAATATTAGATTCATACCTCTCAAGAAGTGTTGTTATGACCTTTTCAATGAACCTGCTATCTATGAACTATTCCCTAAGTTTCCTAATGTTATTCACTACCGCCATAATTCTATCTGCATATTGCTTTACTGTTTCAGCCTCCTTCATCTTTAAATTCTCAAAATCTCCTCTAAGATTAATGAGTTGTTGCTGTCTAGTCTTGTCTGAACCTTAAAACTCTTTCTTTAGCTTATCCCAAGCTTTTTTTGAGGTTTTACAGGCCATAATACGGTGAATATGACATCTAAGATGCCATTCTGAATATAGGATGTTGCCTTTTATGTTTTAGCTCACTCGTCACTATGGTGTTTGATTTGAGCAACTGTAGCATTGTCCCTCAATGGTGCTAGGTCGACAATAGTATTCACAACCTCCCATAAGTCATAAGCTTGTAGGTAGGTCTTCATCTTAACAACCCATATATGATAGTTTTCTCCATTGAAAACGAACGGTAGAGGTGGTAAGAAGCTTGCGGAAGCCACGCATAACTCAGAAAGAATAGTAATGACCTGTAAGAAGATAGCTTTGATAACAGTTGTTGGAATTTTGATATTAAGAAAGAAAGAATTGCAAAGAAAAAATAAAAAATTTAGCGACAAAATTGTCTGCTAAGTTTTTTATTATTTTTCACTCATCTATTTTGAACAATGTAACAAGGGTATTTATAACAAGAAAAACTCCTAAATATGGAAAGAAATAACAAATATTTTTATACTAATAAATGTCAAATATAAATGCTAAATATATTATACTAATAAATACTAAATCTTTTAGAAAGAAAATATATTTTGTTTAACTTGACTTGCAAGCATTCTCTTTAAATTATGTTCATATTTTTTAGTTCACTACAGTTTAAGTGTTCGCCAACTTTACACGAATGATCATATTGCAACAAAAGTCTTGTTTGATTCCTAAACCCCTTCCATTGCCCACAATAAAGTTTCCTTAAAAGAAATGTCCTTATTAGATGGTGGATCCAGGATAATATCCCTATCATCGTGTAGGTATGCTTCTCTTAAGTGAACTTTCTTTATCACCCTTCTAACCATGGACGATGATGTATTCCCTGGCCACTAGAGTAAGCATATAGTGAGATCATGATTTTAACCAATTCCAAGCTTTTAACCAAGCAATTTTTCTTAAAAGAAATAACCAAGGAATTAATGCAATGGAAAGGTGCTATAAAATTATATTTTATCTAATTTATTAATATAAAATGTTAGAGTAAAGTTCCTTCTATTTTACTTTTAATTTGACACCAAAAAAATTCTCGTTTTACTTTCAAGACGTCAATAATTAAAAAGAAAATAATTTCTCTAAACTTCCCTCATTATACAGTTAAATGAATTTATTAAGGTAGTATTTGGAAAGTTATCTAGTAATTGGATTTGAGTGTAAATTGTTTGTAATTGGACAAGTGTGGTATGGTTAGGTAACTATTGTAATTAGTGGGTCCCACTAAATTGGGTGTAGGCCTGACCATGGGTCGGGCTACTCGCTCAGGCCTGAAGACCTGCCTGAAAAGTGGGAGGATTTGGGCAAAAATATGTACTCGAGATATGAGTTTGGACAAAAAAAAGGTTCATTTTCTAGATGGGTCGTGCCTCAGATAAGATTTTTTTGCTTGGGTCTGGCCCAACCCGAATAAGTTGTTTTGCTACCATTTCGCTATTATATTGCTACTATTTTGTTGTTATTATTTGGATATTATATAACTCTTGCTCTATTATTAATTTTGCTACAATTTAAGAGGCATTTGTTGGGTGAATTTATGAAAAATGCCATTTTTTTTTAAAATTACTGGAGTAGATTTATTTTTGAAAAATTACGAGACTAGGTCGAAATAACAAAAACGCTTCTACCTGGAAGCATTTTCAATGTATTGACAGAAAAATGCTTTTAGCTGGAAGCACTTTCTACCACATCAACAGAAAATGCCTCCAACTGAAAGCTTTTTCAACTGATGTGGCAGAAAGAGCTTCCAAGTGGAAGCTTTTTCAGTTAATGTGGTAAAAGAGCTTCCAGCTGGAAATGTTTTTTGCTAATTTGCTAAAAATTCTTCCAAGTGGAAGTGTGTTCGTTATTTTGGCCTAGTCCCATAATTTTTAGAAAATACAGCCTAATCCAGTAATTTTTTTTCAAAAACAGCATTTTTGGGAAATTTGCTCGGCATTTTCTTGCTAAGTTACAACTATCTTAGTATTATTTAAGTATAAAGACATTTTTTTATGTATTTTTAATTTGTAGGGAAACATTTATTTTAATTTTTTTAATATATGACGTATTATATTTTTATTTTTATTTTTATATAAAATCTAAAAAAATTATTACAGGCGGGCCAAGTCAGGCTCGGGTTTAACATTTTTAATATTGGTCAGGTTTTGGCAAAATTTTAGACTCATTTTTTGGGTTGGGCCTCGGACCTAGAAAATGGGTTTAAAATTTTGTACCGTCCCTGCCCATGATCAGGTCTAAATGGGGTCAATTGAAGCACTCCAACTACACTTTCCAATTCTTAGGGGGAGAGTGAGAATTGAAGTAATTACGCAGGTAATTACATTCAAATCTAATTTTTTTAAAAATTATTTTTATACAAGTTATAAAATTAGATTATAAGCAAGAACACTCATGAGAAGAAATTTTTGTATTATAAATCCTAAAAAGTTAAGTTTTAAAAAGAAATTTTTTATTTTATAAAGCTATAAAAAAATAGATTATTTAAATATTAAAAAATTTCTAAAGTTATAGCCATAAAATTTATTAGAAAATCATTTGCATGTTATAAAAGTGTTATAATATATTTATTTATAAAAAGTTATGGCTAGGTATGAACATAATTTATATATGTGTCTATACTATATATTATAAAAATAATATACTTATTCATAAAAAAGTTATAGTTTTTTTTATCATAAGTTATTTATTAAAAATAATTTTTTAAAGTTATGACAAAAAATGTAATATTTATAAGAAATGTTATGAAAATTTTGGACAATTTACAAAACATTTTCTTATAAAGGTTATGTATTATAAATTTTATATTGATTTTGACTTAATTTAACTATTATTAAAAGGGATATAACCTAGTATAAATTTATTAATTTTTTTCCAAAATAAATTTATATAAGTTTTTATACTTAAAGTTATAGATTATTTGGACTGTGAACTCAAATATTAGAAAGTCGATACTAATTATGTAAATAGGAAATGTTTTCTTACACCATATCGTGGGGCATAATACCATTTGAGAGAATAGTGCCAAACACAAACACCGTAGCCAGCTTGTAGATTCTTTAATTTGAGACATTTAAGACTTCGAAATGTAGTTGAGAAGACATTTATTATTCTAAAAAAATATTTCTTATAATTAACAATATCACCTTAGTATAGCATAAGAAAAACAAGGTTGGATTGTACTAGCATGTTACCTATTTCATAACTTTAATCATAGATAGAATTGAGATGATCCATACTTCGTAGAGTACATGGAAGAAGGAGATCTTGATAGTTTTGATGATACAAATTCAAATTTAGATGATAATGATTATCTCAGTAAAGAACCAACAGTGGGTGATACTAAGTATATGCTAAATATTAAAAAGTGGCTAATCCAACAAATATGCACTAGAACAATTAGATAAAATTGCAAATGATGTTTATTTTTCTTGCTATTTTTATTATTAATCGTATTATAAACTACTTTTTTAGACTAACATAATCCATATGATGATTTGATTTTAACTTTTGCTACTTGTTTAGAAATTATTTTTATTGTAACGCCCCAAAATTTAAATTTTTGTTTTTGCGAATGTGTAACACAATTGAGTATCTGCTTCAGTGGTTAAGTGTTCTAGTTGTGTGTGGGAGGTCCTAAGTTCAAGCCATGACTTGGGGAAATTTTGATATTTTTATGAATAAATCTCAATCTTTGGTCAATAGGCAAATTTTGGTAGTGGAAGTTTGATGGAGTGAATTAAGGGATTTTGGGGTTATCGAGATTCTTATCGAATTATTCTATTCATATTTTTTCCCCAAAAAATAAAATTTTTGGTTTTCTCTTCTCCTCTTCTCCCTTTTTGCTGTCGTTTTCCTTTTCTATTGTTTTTCCTTACTGCCAAAATTCTTGTGCTCTCCCATTATTTTTCTCCTCAAGTTCTTTCCACTCGGTCTCGTGTTGTTCCACAATTAACTGCGATCGTTCGATAAGTACTCATCTTTTTTACATTTGTTTCTCTCCAAAAACTCTATTGATTTTTCCATTGGGATTTCCTCTCTCTTTTTGTCGAAACCTACCATTCTCTTTCCATTTTCTTTTGATTTTGCTCCCATCTTGACTGCAATCACACTTTTGTTCCTCATTTTGGCGTTTCGTGGACAACTTCGCATCATTTTGCTAAGATCGAGACTCTTCTGATACTACTTTGTAAGTAAATCGATTTGAAGCGTTGAGGGTTCGGGATTGCTTGGAGTTTCTTTTGCGTTAAAAATGATACAGGTGTGTACCCGAAACGTAGAAAATAGGGTTTTGGCGAAAGCCAAAAACCCCACTATCGACACCATACGGACGTGTGGTTGCCCGCGTGGTAGGCCGTGTGCGACCACACGGTCATGCGATTAATGAGGCTAGGCCGTGCGCGCAAGACATGGCCATGTGACGGACATGGCCATGTGACGGCCAAGGCCAAATGGGGCCGTACTGGCCACACAGGCGTGTAGGCCCACACAGGCAGGCCACATGGGCGTGTGAGCCCACTTTCACTGAATCGATTGCTAAGGTTGCACAGGTCGCCCAAGTTGACTGTGAACCTACTGTAAGGTCGGTAAGCATCACTTAGACCCCTAATTGTGTGAATTAGCTAGTTGATTTATATATATTGAGCATGATAATAGTATGCATGTATACTGAACTGGTTATATGTACTGATATGAGATAGCATGTCATGATTTGTATGTTGCATTGCATGGGGTTGGGTTGATTATATTTGGAGGAAGTGTACTGAAAGGTTCTTAAGCCTAATATACTGGTAGCTCAGCTGCAAATTACTGTTTTATGCCGCATTCGATACTACCTCGAGTGTAGGGATGGATGGGTTGATTTAATCCCCATATAGAGTATAGGGTTGGACAGAGATAGTGTGTAGAGGCTGGTTGGGTAGGACTTTGTTACTGAATACTGCATGACTACTACTGATACTGTGATGGGCTAAGGCCCTAATGCATATTGATACTATACTAAGATGGGCTAAAACCCAAACTGTTACTGATACTGAAAGGGGCTTAGGCCCAAAACTGTATTTGACTGTGCACTGTGTCTACTATTGTCTGTTTTCTGTGGTATTACATACTGAGTTTACGTAAACTCACCCCTTTCTATTTAATGTGCATAGTTAATCCCCAGACCTAGACGGATCGGTACGGTGGAGGACTCGACGGTGACTACAGTTTTTAGACTTTATGTTTTTTTTTAATTTAAGTTTTATGGTTTTATTATTATTGGGATGTAATTTGAGGACTCTTAGGACTTTTTCTTAAATTTGGTTTTTATTTATTTTTTGTGGAATTATAACTGCTAGTCGTAAGAAGTTCGGTTTTCAAAAAGCTAACATATTTTCTTAACTCACGATTACTTAAACTGCTTTATTTTAAAAGCTTCCACAACAAGAAATATTTTAAAGTAAATGTTTTAAATAAGTAAAACGATTCCCTTTGAAACTAATAAGAGATAAAGATAGGTAATAACATGGAAATGATTTTAATGTAATAATTTAGTTTTCAAACATACTATCATGTGACATCACCAAATTCAGCTATAACGTCTAGGCCGGGTTTGGGGTGTTACATTTAGTGGTATCAGAGCCAGGTTACAAAACTCGGTTGTGGATTATGGGTTTTAAATTTGGTCTTTGAAGAATTAGTTTTCAAATGGTTTGAAATGTTTCTACTGAGTATGTGGCACACCGAGTCTCTAGCACCAACCCTGTAAGTATTCCAAAACTGATATATGCTTTAATTGAAAATGATATGCTATTCTGAAACTACTATAGGTAGTATACTGTGAAAATACTCTAGTTAGTATATACTGAAAACTGTAGTTAAACTGAAACTATAGTAAACTACTAGAGACTGTAACAAACGAAAACAAACTCTGAACTTCTAGTATTATTTTACATAAAATATTTGTTAATAAAAATTGGAACTGTAACTGATTCATAAAACTTTTAATACAAATAAATTTGATTAGATATGAGTACACGAGGTATCCGCGATGGGGTACTAGAGGTCGAGGTAGAGGCCGTAGAGGGGCTCGAGCTGAGTCCTCGTCATCGAGTAGCCTTCCAAATTTGGATACGAGTGAGACACCAGTGTCGCCTACTACTGAGACTGGGTCTCAAGATCGCATGACTGGAGACGACGCATTGTCCCAGGCTATGCTCAGGATTTTGGAGAGGGTCGCTGGGCCCAATACTAGATCTAGGGGCTGAGGGTCGGTTATAGAGCGACTCTGGTCCAATAGAGCTGAGTTATTCAGGAGTGTCACTAGAGTTGCCCCTAATGTAGCCGAGTACTGGATTGAAGCCACAGAGAGGATCATGGATGACCTGGATTGCACCCCTGAGCAAAAATTTAAGGTTGAAGTCTCACTGTTGAGGGATGAGGCTTATCTGTGGTGGCTTACTGTTAAGGAGGGCACTCAGCCCGACGTCTGACCTGGGAGTTCTTTAATACCGCCTTCTAGGAGAAATATGTGAGAGCCAGTAATGTGGATGCCCGTAGAAGGAATTTCTAAATCTGACACAGGGAGATCATGTAACACCCCTTACCCGTATCCGTCGCCGGAACAGGGTACAAGGTATTAACAAATTATAGTATATACTATTAAACAAAACCCAACAAAAATATAGCGTGCAATTTGATCATTATAACAAATGCCATTAACAATACAAACGAACTTCAAAGGCTTCGTACAAAATGATCAGTAGGTCATTAAACATAAGAATAAGGGCTGAAATTAAATTTCTGAGCCTTGGGGCAAAATCGTAATTTTGTAAAAGTTAGAGGGCAAAAATGTAATTTTTGTATAATGTGATTTTTGGATTAAAATAAATAGTTTGAGTGTTAAATGAGCTAAATATGTTGTTATAGATCAAGAAAGGCGTGGAATCGACCTCGAACGGGGAAAGGAGAAAGTTTTGGACTAAATTGCAAAATTCCCATATTTTGCACCGAGGTAAGTTTGTATGTAAATAATACATTAATTTCATTTACATTTTTATATTTCAGCCTATTATATATATATTGGCTGATGTTGAAGTATAAATCGACTATTGAAAGAATGGAAATAAATAATAGAGAGAGAGATCCTGGTCGAACATTCAGAAAAATCGAATAAAATAGAGGGAGCGTAGCTAGGTCACATGTATGGTGCCGAGTGCACATCATGTGTACAAGAAGGCTACGAGATACTATATAGTAGCTAGGTCACATGTGTGATACGGGATGTATCCCATGTAGACAAGAGAGCTACGTGAGAGATAAATGTAGCTAGGTCGCATGAGTGATTCCAAGTGAAGGACACCATGGAGACAAGAGAGCTATGAGATAAATCGGCTAGGTCGCATGAGTGGTACTAAGTGTTCACCATGTGTACAAGAGAGCCGAATTAAATGAGATATGATGGTGGGGCTGTGTGCTGAAACTATCAAGTATCGAGGATTATTCCGAATTGTTCAACGGGATGGTTTTGTGGTGACATTGTAGTCATAGACCTACACTTTTGATGTATGAAATGTGATGAAAATGATTTGTAGTATATATATATGTAAGTTAAAATGAGGTTAGTATAAAGAATGTGTGAAAGAATGAAATTAGCATTAAAACTGTTTTGGACAGTAGCAGTGACGTGATTTTGAAAATTCACCAAAAATATAAGGAATTTAATTAGAGGTTTAATGAGATTTGAAATTAAATATTAATGAGTCTATTTTCATATAAAAGAAATAGAGCAAGAAAAGGAATTCTATATTTTGAGATATTTACAATTGTGTGAGACTTGCTCAGGATGACTATGAAATCCCCTGTTTCAACTTTGAAAAATCATTAAAAATTGTACAAAACAAATTAATAAATATAGTTTATATTACTAAATTCCTTATTGAGTCTAGTTTTAAATGAAATGGGTTTCATGGTTATTTGAATTTTGTACTGAGAGAAATTCAATTCGTAATGAACAGAGGTCAGATCAGTTGAGCTGTGTAACAAGGGAAACTTTAACTAATAAACTGTACTAATTGGCTGAACCAAAAAATTCTAGAAAAAAATTAGTAAGAATTTTTATGAGTCTAGATTCAGGGAAATTTTACGGATTTGAATTTCAAGTTTTGTAACTCGAGTTATGATTTATTTAGTGATAATGACGCAGGAGGGACAGCTTGATCAAATTGGAGTAAACAATAAAATTAAAAATATGATATAATTGAGTTATGTTGTAAACATATTAGATTTCTTATTTGTTATTTATATACTTACTTACTAAGCTATAAGCTTACTTTCTTTTCTCTCCTTTGTCTTATAGTGTCGTCCAACTAGCACAGGAGTCAGGGATCGTAGAAGATCCGCCCGCACTATCAATACTCTTGGTATCTGAACTCAACATTTTGAAATATGGCATGTATAGTAGACTTAGTTATTTTGTTACGTGTCATGATTGTCTAGGTTCAAATTACTACTTATAGTATCAAACTAATCATTTTGTACGAAGCCTTTGAAGTTGGTTTGTATTGTTAATGGCATATGTTATAATGATCAAATTGCACGCCATATTTTTGTTGGGTTTTGTTTAATAGTATATACTATAATTTGTTAATACCTCGTACCCTGTTCCGGCGACGGATACGGGTAAGGGGTGTTACAAATCTAACAGTTGCCGAGTGTGAGGCCGAGTTTCTGATGCTGAGCCGCTATATACGAGGTATGGTAGCATCTAACTATGAGCTATGTGTCCACTTTGAGGATGGCCTCAAAGATAACTTGAGGGTTCTGATAGCTCTACAGAGGGAGTGAGATTCTTCTGCCTTAGTCGAAAAGGCGAAGATTGCCGATGAAGTCAATCGCACTGAGCGTCAAAACCGCGATAGAGAGAGAGGTAGGAACAAGAGGGATTCGGAGCCCTCGGATTCTGTACAGAGGCCTATGAAAAAGGCCAGAGCTGATGGGCTACTTAGAGCTGGGCCCCCTGTTACTGCTACTGGACAGCAGCCGTGTGTTGATTATGGTAGAAACCACTAGGGTGAGTGTTTGAGGAGGACTGGGGCGTGTCTGAGGTGTGGATTATTGGATCACCGCATCAGGGAGTGTCTACTGAGGGCTGATCAAATGCAAGCTCAGGGTACTGGTAATGCACAGCCACAGAGGGTAGTACAACAGCCACCGAGAGGTCGTTGTCAAGCTAGAGGTAGTAATGGCATGGGTCATTGGCAGAGAGCACCGGGCAGAGGTGCTACACAGACTAAGGAGAGGTAGCTGACTCTAGTATATACTACACGTCACCGAGAAGATAGAGATGCTCCGGACGTCATCACGGTTATGTTCCTTATTCATGATGTACCTTATATTGCATTGATAGATATAGGATCCACTCACTCCTATATAGCCTGTACTGTGTCTAAAAACTTGCCGATATTGGTTGAGAGCACTACGAGTGAAGTTACTGTACTGAGTCCATTGGGGCAGTCTATAAGGGTTAACAAGTTATTTAAAGACGTCCCTTTAGAGGTTCAATGGGCAACCTTTTTGGTTGATCTGATGGAGCTTCTGTTTGAGGAGTTCGACTTAATATTGGGAATGGATTGGTTGGTTAAGCACCATGTCAGTTTGGATTGTGTGACCAAGCGGGTCGTATTGAGAACTGAAGAGGATAATGAGGTGGTCATGATAGGAGAACACCGAAATTATTTGGCTAACGTGATCTCTGCACTAGTGGCTAAAAAATTGGTTCGTAAGAGATGTGAGGCGTACTTGGCTGATGTAAGTGTCTTAGATTCTGGAGATTCTACAGTTAAAGATATCAGAACGGTAAAAGATTTTCCGGACATCTTTCTTGAGAAGCTACCGAGTTTACCTCCAGATCGTAAAGTAGAGTTTGGAATAGAGCTCCTTCCTGGTATAGCTCTGGTGTCCACCGTTCCCTATCGAATGGTACCAAAAGAGCTTACAGAGCTTAAGGCTTAGATTCAAGAGTTGTTAGACCGTGGGTTCATCCACCTTAGTGTGTCTCCGTAAGGAGCACTGGTACTGTTTGTTAAGAAGAAAGATGGATCCATGAGGATATGCATCGACTACCGTTAGCTGAACAAGTTGACCATTAAGAACAAGTATCCACTTTCGAGGATAGATGATTTGTTTAACCAATTTCGAGAGGTGTCTGGATTTTCCAAGATTGATCTACTTTCTGGATATCATCAGCTGAGGATTCAGGAAGCTGATGTATTTAAGACGGCATTTAGGACTCGTTATGGACACTACGAGTTCCTAGTGATGCCATTTGGACTGATGAATGCACCGGTAGCTTTCATGGATCTAATGAATCGAGTATTTTAGCCTCATCTAGATCGGTTTGTGCTGGCGTTGATCGATGACATACTGGTTTATTCGAGGACTGAGGATGAGCATGACAAGCATATTAAATTTGTTCTTCAAACGTTGAGGGAAAAACAGCTCTATGCTAAATTTAGCATGTGTGAGTTCTGGTTGTGTGAAGTAACATTTCATGTGGTTTCTACTGTGCCTCGAAAGATTGAGGCTATGTTGGATTAGAAGTAGCCTAGGAATGTGTCTGAGATCCACAGTTTTCTGGGACTTGCGAGTTATTATCGGTGGTTTGTAGAACGCTTCTCATTGATTGCAGCACCTTAACTAAGCTGCTACATAAGGGGGTACCGCTTAACTGGACTAATATGCAGCAAGAGAGTTTTGAGAAGCTCAAGACTATACTGACTAAGGCTCCTGTTCTGATACAGCCTGAATCTGGAAAGAAGTTTACAATTTATAGTGATGCATTACATGTCGGTTTGGGATGTGTGTTGATGCAGGATGGTAAGGTTGTAGCATATGGGTATTGTCAGCTTAAAACACATGAGGCAAACTATCCGACGCATGATTTGGAGCTGGCCACGTAGTATTTCCACTAAAAATCTGGAGGCATTATCTGTACGGTTAGAAATGTATTATCTACACTGATCACAAAAGCTTAGATGGATCGAGCTGCTTAAGGACTACGACCGCACCATTGAGTACCATCCTAGCAAGGCCAATGTGGTAGCCGATGTTTTGAGCCAGAGGGCTATGACTGATCTGAGGGCGATGTTTGCTTGCTTTAGTTTATTTGATGATAGTAGTCTGTTAGCCGAGCTTCAGGTTAAACCGACATGGATTGAGCAGATTAAGGGTAAGAAGTTGGAGGATGAGTCTTTGGGTCTTCGGTTCTGAAAGGTTGAGAGTGGTAGCAATACGGATTTTAGGCTAAATAGTGATAAGGTACTCTACTTCCGTGAGAAAATCTATGTGTCAAATAATACTGATTTGAGGCAGCCTATACTGAGAGAGGCGCATAGAAGCGTTTATACTATGCATCCTAGCGAAAATAAGATGTACCGAGACCTTCGTGAGTTATATTGATGGCCAGGGTTGAAACGTGAGGTTACTGATTTTCTGGCGAGATGTCTGATGTGCTAGCAGGTTAAGGCTGAGCATCAGTTACCTTCGAGTTTGCTACAGTCGGTTAAGATTCCTCTATGGAAGTGAGAGCCTGTAACTATGGATTTCGTTAGTGGGTTGCCTCTAACACCTACTAAGAAGGATTCAGTATGGGTCATTGTGGATCGGTTGACCAAGTCTACTCACTTTATACCGGTTCATACTGATTAGTCCCTGTAGAAGTTGGTGAAGCTTTATATTTCTGAGATAGTAAGAGTCCATAAGGTACCGATTTCGATCATCTCTGATAAGGATCCACATTTCACGTATCAGTTTTGGAGAAAGTTTCATGACGCTCTACGTTCCATCCTCAAACCGATGGTCAGTTTGAGAGGGTGATTTAGATACCGAAGGACATGTTAAGGAGCTGTGTTATTGATTTCCGAGGCAATTGGGAGGATAATCTGCCGTTAGCGGAGTTTGTCTATAATAATAGTTACCAGTCCGGCATCCAGGTGGCACCTTACGAGGCACTATATGGTCGTAAGTATTGTACTTCCTTATGTTTGACTAAGTTGGACGAGCGACGAGTTCTGGGTCCTGAATTGGTTTCTGAGATAGAAGATAAGGTTAGATTGATTCGAGATCATTTGGAAGCGACTTCTGATAGACATAAGTCTTATGCGGACCTGAAGAGACGTGAGATTGAGTATTCTATGGGGGACTTTGTATTTCTCAAGGTCTCGCTAGGGAAAAAGGTTTTGAGGTCTGGTTATAAGGGCAAGTTGAGCCCTAGATTTATTGGACCTTACCGTATTCTGAAACGAGTCGGACTGGTTGCTTATCAGTTGGAGCTATCTCCAAAGTTGGATCGTATTTATGACGTGTTCCACATCTCTATGTTAAAGCGTTACCATTCTAATCCTACTCATATTTTCCCTGTTAAAGAGATTGAGGGTAGGCCAGACTTAACCTTTGAGGAGGAGCCTGTCCAGATTTTGGATCGTGACGTAAAGGTTCTGAGGAGGAAGTTTATCTCTTTGGTGATGGTTCTATGGCGTAATCATAGCACTGAAGAGGCCACGTGGGAGCCTGAGAATGCAATGTTTTAGCAGTATCCTTACCATTCTAACCAGGTAAATTTCGAGGACGAAATCTTCTTTTAAGGGGTAGAGTTGTAACGCCCCAAAATTTATATTTTTGTTTTTGAAAATGTTTGACACAATTGAGTATCTGCTTCAGTGGTTAAGTGTTCTAGGTGTATGTGAGAGGTCCCAAGTTCAAGTCATGACTTGGGAGAATTTTGGTATTTTTATGAATAAAGCCCAATCTTTGGTCAATAGGCTTTTATTTAATTTTTGATAAGCTTATATTAGAATGGGTCTGCTGGTCTGGTGGTTAAGCAGTATGTTAGCTTGCTAATGGTCCTATGTTTGAATCCTTGTGTGAGTAAATGAGATTATTTTTACTTAGTTTCGTGGCTGAGAGTTTGAGTTGTATTGGAAATCTGAGTAGTGGAAGTTTGATGGAGAGAATTTATGAGAGAATTAAGGGATTTTGGGGTTATCGGGATTCTTATCGAATTATTCTGTTTATATTTTTTCTTTTTTCCCAAAAATAAAATTTTCAATTTTCTCTTCTCCTCTTCTTCCTTTTTGCTGTCGTTTTTCTTTTCCATTATTTTTCCATGCTATCGAAATTCTTGTGCTCTCCCATCCTTTTTCTCCTCAACTTCTTTCCACTCGGTCTCGTGTTGTTCTACGATTAACTGCAATCGTTCGATAAGTACTCATATTTTTTACGTTTGTTTCTCTCCAAAAACTCTTTCAATTTTTCCATGGGGATTTCCTCTCTCTTTTGTCGAAACCAACCCTTCTCTTTCCATTTTCTTTCTATTTTGCTCCTATATTGACTGCAATCGCACTTTTTTTTTCCTTATTTTGGCATTTCATGGACAACTTCATATTATTTTGCTAGGATCGAGACTCTTCTGGTACTACTTCGTAAATAAAGTGATTTGAAACGTTGGGGGTTTGAGATTGTTTAGAGTTGCTTTTACATCAAAAATGATACAGGAGTGTACTCGAAACATAGAAAATGGGGTTTTGGCGAAAGGCGAAAACCCCATGTTGACGTCACATGGGTGTGTGGTTGCCCGTATGGTAGGCCGTGTATGACCACACAGTCGTACGATTGACGAGGCCAGGCCGTGCGCGCAAGACATGGCCATGTGATGGCCAAGGCCAAATTGGGTTGTGCGGGCCACACGGGTAGGCCAAATGGGCGTGTGAGCCTATTTTCACTAAATTGATTCTAAGGTTGCACGGGTCACCCAAGTCAAATGTGAACCTATCGTAAGGTCGGTAAGCATCACTTAGACCCCTAATTGTGTGAACTGACTGTTTGATTTATATAAATATTAAGCATGATGATAGTATGCATGTATATTGAACTGGTTATATGTAGCGATATCATGAGATAGCATGTCATGATTTGTATGTTACATTCTTTGGGGTTGGGTTGATTATATTTGGAGGAAGTGTACTGAAAGGCTCTCAAGCCTAATATACTAGCAACTCAGCTGCAAATTACTATTTTGTGCTACATTCGGTACTACCTGGAGTGTAGAAATGTGTGGGTTGATTTAATCCTCACATGGAGTGTAGGGTTGGACGGAGATGGTGTGTAAAGGCTGGTTGGGTAAGACTTTGTTACTGAATACTGCATGACTGCTACTGATACTGTGATGGGCTAAGGCCCTAATGCATATTAATACTATATTAAAATGGGCTAAGGCCCAAACCGTTACTGATACTAAAAGGGGCTTAGGCCCAAAACTGTATTTGACTATGCACTGTGTCTACTATTGTTTGTTTTCTGTGGGATTACACACTGAGTTTACGTAAACTCACCCCTCTCTATTTAATGTGCACAGGTAATCCCCAGACCTAGACGGATCGGTTTGGCAGAGGACTCGACGGTGACCAAAATTTTTAGACTTTACGTTTTTTTTTAATTTATGTTTTATGGTTTTATTATTATTAGGATGTAATTTGAGGACTCTTGGGACTTTTTCTTAAATTTGATTTTTATTTATTGTGGAATTATAACTACTAGTCGTAGAAAGTTCAGTTTTCAAAAAGCTAATGTATTTTATAAACTCACGATTACTTAAACTGCTTTGTTTTAAAAGCTTCCACAACGAGAAACGTTTTAAAGTAAATATTTTAAATAAGTAAAACGATTTCCTTTAGGACTAATAAGATATAAAGATAGGTAACAACATGGAAATAATTTTAATGTAATAATTTAGTTTTCAAACATAATATCATGTGACATCGCCAAATTCAGCTATAACCTCTAGGCCGAGTTTGGGGTGTTACATTTAGTGATATCAGAGCCAGGTTGCAAAACGCGGCTGTGGATTATGGGTTTTAAATTTGGTTTTTGAAGAATTAGTTTTCAAATGGTTTGAAATGTTTCTACTGAGTATGTGGCACACCGAGTCTCCGGTACTGATCCTGTAAGTATTTCGAAACTGATATATGCTTTAATTGAAAATAATATGCTATTCTGAAACTACTATAGGTAGTATACTGTGAAAATACTCTAGTTAGTATATGCTAAAAACTGTAGTTAAAGTGAAACTATAGTAAACTACTAGAGACTGCGACAAACGAAAACAAACTCTGAACTTCTAGTACTGTTTTACATAAAATATTTGTTAATAAACACTGGAACTATAACTGATTTATAAAACTTTTAATACAAATAAATGCGATTAGATATGAGCATACGAGATATCCACAATGGGGTACTAAAGGCCGAGGTAGAGACCGTAGAGGGGCTCGAGCTGAGTCCTCATCATCGAGCAGCCGGCCAAATTTGGATACGAGTGAGATGCAGTGTCGCCCGCTACTGAGACTAGGTCTCAAGATCGCATGGCTAAGGACGACGCATTGTCCCAGGCTATACTCGGGGTTTTATTATTTTTTATGGAATTATAACTGCTAGTCGTAGGAAGTTCGATTTTCAAAAAGCTAACGTATTTTTTAAATTCACGATTCCTTAAACTTCTTTGTTTTAAAAGCTTCCGCAACGAGAAACATTTTAAAGCAATGTTTTAAATAAGTAAAACAATTCCCTTTAGAGCTAATAAGATATAAAGATAGGTAATAACATGGAAATAATTTTAATGTAATAATTTAGTTTTCGAACACACTATCATGTGACATCACCAAATTCGTCTATAATGTCTAAGCCGGGTTTGGGGTGTTACATTTATCATAATAATACTTTTTAAAAAAGTGTAAATTATGTAACTATGTGATTACAATTTGTACTATCGAACATGACATAGGGAATTACAATATGATTACACTCTATCAACCAAATACATCTAGGGAATTACAATTCTTGATAATTCCAGGAAAGTCTAGTAATTACACTTTCATCCAATTACTTTATGTTTTCCAAACAAGCCCTAAATCTTTTAATAAATCTAACTATTTGAGTAAAAAAGTGTTTGTTTCTGTGGAATTTATATTTTATAACTTGCACGGGTTAACAATATATACAACAGGTGATTGATCTGTTGAATCATGGGAGACGATATGCAACAAAATCCTTTTGCACTAGTTATTACAATTAAGAAAACGTATATTGTCTCTAGAGAATGACTTGATCTACATCTTAATCTCCGTCACTTTATTTTAATTTATCAGAGTTGTAATAGTTTGAAAGTAATAAATTGATCCTAAAAGAATCATTGTGCATCATTCTAACATTCTTTAACAAAGCATCTATTCTAATCCTGCCCAACCAACGATGGATAATGCAATGCCAAACGAATGTGCAACATTTACTCTAATGGTATCCAACCGAAAATGTGACAATAAAGTTCACATAATAATGTCTATACTATTATTTAAGTGTTTGATTGTATTAGTGTCACATGTAACGCCCCAAAATTTTAGAATTTAATTCTGAGAATTTACAGTAATTCAATTTCTATATCTTTGGTTCTATGCTCTACTTTTTTGTTCAGGGTCTGAAGTTCGAGTTGCATTATTAAAAGTTTTGTTTTTTTTAAACAACCCTTATCCATGTGTTACGTAGTTATGTGCAATTTTGTGTAAATTTGTATCAAGAATGAGCCTACTGATTCACTATTAAAGCATTTGTCTGTATTCTATCTAGTTCTGAGTTCGAATCCCATTGTACGCTTTAGGAGAAATTTTTGCTTGTTGCCGAAAAACTGGATGGTGGTTAAGACAAAAACTTAAACGTTTATTCTTTGGCTTTCCTGACATGCTCTTCTCCCTCTTCTTTCATTTATTTTTCCTTTTCATTTTTGTTTCTTTGTGCTTCTTCAATTCCTCTTATTGATTGTGTTTGGCAAGTGAATAGTGGAATTAGTAACAGCCTTAATTGATTGGAAGATTTCTGTGTAAGTTCTGTCGAAATCCTTCAATCTCTACGAAGTTTTGTTAGTTTCTTTTGCATTGCCAATTGGGGATTTCTGATTTGTTCTTCGTAAACTCTTTGATAATTAGTTGTTTTGCTTCATTAGACGTGAGTACGGAAGGAAGTGATCATTCGCGAGTGCTGCAAATTTACTATTACCAAATTATCGGTAAGCGCTCGTCGTTGAAAGTTAACGTCGAAGTTTCAACATGTGTGCTTGAGTGTTAATGTACGTTGATTCAAGGTTATAGTTGTTAATTGGTTGTGGAATGGTTAAATTAGGTTTCAAGATCTCTCTGTGTTATCTCTACTTCAAAATCTCTTCAAGTGCATGCTGAAAACCTCATTTTTCGTTAATTTCGGTCGCCAAAAAATATTATTGTTGACGCCACACGGCCGGGCACACGGGCGTGTGTCTCGGCTGTATGAGCTACATTGCCCTGTGACAAGCCATGTGGGTGGCCGTGTAACTCACTGTTCATCAAATTGATGCCACATGGGCAAAGCACACGGGCATGTGTCCAAGCCGTGTGTGGCCATATTAGTGCAGGTTCGCACGAGCAACAAACAGAGGCATGTGTCTAGGCCGTGTAACTCACTGTTCATTGTCTTGGTGCCACACGGGCATGTGTCCAGGCTATGTAACTCTCTGTTTGTGATTTAGGACCACACGACCAAGGACATGGACGTGTGCCCAGGCCGTGTGAGGCACACAGGCAAGGACATGGGCGTGTTTCCAAGCTGTGTAACTCACTATTTATGTTCTGGAACCACACAAACAGAGGACACTAGCATGTGTCCAGGCCGTGTAAACCATACAGGCAAGGATATGGGCGTGTGTCTAAGCCGTCTAGCATATAAATCGGGTCCGAATCTCATTCCTCTAAGGCCATGTGTGTGGCCGACATTGATTCTGACCTCCTCAAAGTATGAATGATCTGAATTCGATTGTATTAGGGCTCTCTAATTCTCTATGATTGACATATGTATAGCACAACCGTATCTGTACTGTGATAGCTATTTTTGATATTGAACTGCACTCTGTAAATATGAATATTGTATACTGCATATGTATGCGTTGGGATATTTTGAAGAAAGAAGTTCTCTACTCTAAACTAGTAGCTAAGCCACAATGTGGATAACTCTGAATCTGACGCTTTGATGCATTCTGAATTGGCAGCGAAGCTACAACTCTGTAAACGTGTCAGACAAACACTATATAGTGTGTAGAGCTGGATGGGCATTGAACACCCTTAATAGTGTGTTGGGATAGCTGAAGATGGAGTGTAAAGGTTGGCGATAGGAAAACTTGTATATGAAACTAATTTGTTATTGCTCCCTCTGTTATTTTTCGGTTCTTTCCCTAAATTTTGTTTTTTTTATTTCTTGTTTCTTTCATTTTACACTCACGTTACGTGTTGTCTGTCAAGACTGATCATCTTTGTGTATTTCGTTTTATCGGAAGTGAAGCGGGTAGGTTTTGTTCATGAGAGTTTATGATAGAATTGCTTCTGTTTCTATTATTTTTTAATTCAAATTTTTATAATTTAAGTTTATGTGTGAAACTGAGGTTTTCGAATAGTTTGGTGAGAGTGAATCGATTGGTCTTTGGTGTTTGATATCGGGTTCTAAAGTGTGTGTTCTGAAACGGGTTAACTTCGGTATCGAGTTGCAGTGGAATTCAATAATGTCTTATGTATTTCTGAAATTGGTTATTTGAAGTATCATATTGTTACTGAATTGAATGAAATTTTGTATGTTTTGGCATAATTCCAGGTTACCAAGTGTTGGGGATCATTTTTACATGAAAAACATGATCTTTAGGCTATTTCGATATGGTTTCGTGGCCACACAAGTGGTCACACGGACATATGTTGTACACGGGCAGTCCACACGGCAATGTGCAATTGGAAATTTAGTATTTTCGATGATTTTTGGTACCACACGGCCTGGCCACACGGACATGTGTCCCCACACGGGTGTGTGTGATCTCCACACGGCTGTGTTTGCTTTGCTCTTTATTTTTCACTTTTGGACAGTGAGTTACATGGGCCACTCACACCGGCGTGTGTTCCCTCCACACGGGCATGTGTAGCTTTCACATAAGTGTGTAGGCCTTCACACGGCCTAAACACTTCCACACAGTTGAGGCAAACGGCAATGTGGCCCTATTTTGTAGAATTTTTATTTTGACTCGTAAACTGTCTGTTTTATATTTTGGTGTAATCCAACCCTCGGTCAAGCCTCGGTAAGTGTGTTTAGGACTCAATTTAGTTTGGTTCGTGTATATATGTGCATTTATGGGCTTTAATTTTATTGCTCATTTATGTGATAAATAAGTATGAGTTTATTATTGTTATTATAACTGAATATTAGAATACAAGTGTAATCAAATCTGAATCTGTTCAACTAGAAATGTTAATGTTTGTTTCTGTATGTTGTCTGCATAACGTGTGCATTGTTACATAGCATGAAAATTTTCGAATCTGTCTATGAAGAAAAGGAAGACAGAATTAGCAGTTTTAACTGCGATACTTTTGTATAGCGATTTACCGCACTATCCTATACGTATATCAACTCAGTTGTATACAGTTACTCAAGTGGCATAGTTCCACGTTGTGGTGTGTAGGGTGGATGAACCTATTATAGTTCTATGTGGTGTGCATAGTGGACGGGCCTACCATAGCCCTTATGTGGTGTGCTGGATGGACGAAGTGGTGTTTGGTGGGTTGTGTGGGATTTTGACTTGTGCATCTGTTCGCATCTGAATATACGTTTGTTTGTCAGAACATTTTGTCTGTTTGCATGAACTTTTGGTCATCGACAATATAGTTAATGTCATGTAATATGTTCTAATTATTGTGTATGATTGGAATATCATTTTTGTGGTTTGATATTGTATTTGACATACTGATTGAGACTTTCGTAAGTGATATTTTTATATATATGCTTGTCTGAAGTATTTATTGTGTCACTCCGTCTTTTGTCATCTGTTCATGTTTCAGACTCACACTGAGCTCGCGTAGCTCATCTCTGTAGTGTTTATCCTTTCAGGTACATTCCGTGTTTTGGTGTTGGACTTGGCACACCGGAGGTCTCAAAAAGAGATGGTTTGATTCAGTTTAAGTAAAATCTCACAAGTTTTATACGGTTAATTTTAAGTCGGTTTGTAAAACAATTATATAAACTGTGGTAGAAGTTTTTATGTTCGACTTTCGTAAGGTGTTATTTGGACTGAACTTTAGAAACTGTGGATTTTATTTTTGAATGTTTGACGTCGGTTTAATATTGTTTCAGACATAATGAACAAAAAGGTTTTCTTGGTTTGAATTAAATTTTTTGTTTTCGCCACTTTTGGTGGCCAATGTAACCTCTGTGATTCGATCTAAACTTTTAGGCTGGGTTTTGGGGCGTTACATTTAGTGGTAGCAGAGTTAGGTTTACAAAAATTCGGCTTGTGTTTTTACGTATCTGTGTGCGCACATGTGTGTTTTAAAAAAAATCTAAAAAATTGTACGACAATGGTTCGAAAAAGTTTTTGAGAAAATAAAATGTCTGAGACTTTGATGCTAGTCCGTGTGAAACTCTGAACTTGTCAAATTAGTTCTATAAGATTAAAACTGTAATGTTTAGACAATTATTTTTATTTTCGGTTTTGGTATTGTAGATTCTTGAGATTAGTTCAAAGTTCGATATGGATTCTGGTGGTAAGCAAGATCGTGAGGGTCAATCTGGTGAGTCTTTCGAGGAGTTATTAGCTTCTCTGGGACATGTGTCTGTTTAGGAGTCGGAAGTTAATAAAGTTCTTCCAGCTTCGGGTAGTGATGACCTGGAGATTGGCACTGAGGCGTTAACTTAGGTTGTAAGAGGAGTGTTAGAGAAAGTCTTCGAGGCTAGTTTAGAGAGAACTAGAGAGATGGTTCAAGGTAAGTGGGCGAATTATGGAAGAAAAGAGACAGTAGTCCTTCGAGGTTAGAGCCTCGATCTATGAAGCATGTTAGGTCTTGGCGGGATGTCAGTAACAGTAATGTGGGAGGTTCTAGTAGTGGCACGAGTGTGTCAGTTTGTGGGCATTGTAAGAAGCGTCATCAAAGCGATTGTTAGAAAAAGTAGGGAGCGTGTCTCAGATACAGGTCCACAAGGCATCAGACTAGGGACTGTCCTCAGTGACACTAAGTCAGGTATGGTTGTGTGATATTGTTGACATTGTGTGCTATTATTTGTGAATGATTTGACTTTCTAAATATGGTATTGTGTTTGTATGTATAATAGAAAAGTAAATTGATCTGCTTCAGTAGTTAAATGTTCTGGGTATGTATGCGAAATTTTAAGGTTTAGTATGATATGGTAGTGTTTTGAGGTCAGAGTGTACAGCGGGAGCGTAGTGGTGATTTTTTTGTTTAAACGGTTGATATGTTAGTTGGAAACCTCGGGGATGAAATTTTTTTAAGGAGGGGTGATTTGTAATACCTTAGAATTTGAGGTTAGAAGTTTTGAGGTTGTGGTTAGGGTCATTGAATAGGTTGAGCAATTGAGTGAGTTTTCGCGTTTTAATGTCAGAATGAGCCTGCTAGTTCAGTGGTGATAAGTGTGTCAATTTACCTTTGGGTTCTGGGTTCGAGTCATCATGTATGTTTTGAGGAATTAATTTATTTTGGTTTTGCTTTTTAATTTTTAAAGATTTACTTTGAAAAATTGAAAGATGAGGTTTTTTCAGTTTCACGTTCTATTCCATTTCCTTTTCCCTTTTTTTTTTGTTGCTCTCCCTAAATGTAAAATGTAACACCCCTAACCCGTATTTATTGCCAAAATAGGGTTATGACGTATTACTGATCAAAACACAACATATAGCATTCATTTATTAACCTCAAGCATTTATTCTCATATATCATTCAAAACAATCACAATGTCCCTTATAAGGGCCTACGAGGCCTTAAATATACTTTAGAAGTGGTTCGGGACTACACCGATAACATACAAAAATTTCAAAGCACTTAGAAATTTTTCAATCATACAAGGGTCACACACCCATTTGAAAAGGTCGTGTGCCTCACACGGCCAATAGGCAAGCCCGTGTCTTAGGCCGCGTGGAAACAGGGCATACATACTGACTTGAATCACACAGCCGAGGACACGCCCGTGTGCCAGTCCGTGTGAAAACTGGAGAGTATACTGACTTGGGTCACACGGCCGACCACACGTTCGTGTGTCTAGCCTGTGTGCCCTTCAAAATGGCCACACTCGCCCGTGTGCTAGGCCGTATGCCATTTAGGAATGTATACTGACTTATACCACACGGCCAGTCACACGTCCGTGGATGAGATCGTGTGGAGCATACTGACTTTAATTCAATTTCAACACCAAGGGACACACGACCGTGTAACCTAACCGTGTGTCACACAAGGCTTAGACACACGTCCGTGTCTCTGCCCGTATGGACAAAAATAGGTCATTTGCAAAGTCAATTTGCCACCCTTTTTGCACATACCTAAGTAAACTCAATTGGTACCTTTTAAGTCACAAATATGTAGCCAAAGTTCATCAACCAATACATAATCATACTATATCCATTTCAACTAAATTTAATACTCAAATCCATAACATTTACCTATTTAAATACCAATCAATTTATCTTGCTTTACTAAGCATAATTCATATATATAATTCATCCAACTAAACCAATCCAAACATACATAACCACTTCAATTCCATTATTTCATTATAGGTCTTTTACCAAACATTAAAAGTAGAACTATTTGCACATTCATAAACATCAACAAGTTCATTATTTTATGCCAACTCAAATGGCCAAAATACATATCCATCAAACATACCAAAATAACTCAAGCCTATACATGCCATATACCATATATACATAGCTTCAAAAGTACCAAATAGATGATCGATAGTGCGATGAAGTCTCTAAATATTCTCGGATCTGAGCTAGCTTCGCAGAACTATAAAACATCAAAAATTAAACAAAGTAAGCTATAAAGCTTAGTAAGTTCGTATGTGAACATAAAATAATCACAACATTCATTAGCAAAGCAAAATAGATAATATCATTAACATTTAAAGCATCAATTCATGAGCTAACATCAAATTTATTCATATCATTATTCATGAGTTCTCAACTTCATCTAACTCGATACTTGAATAGTTTTTCGTACATACTTGTACCGATGCATTTCTATTTCTCATCAATACTCTTATCAAACCTCTCCGGTTTATAAGTGCTTACAATACAAATTCATCGATATTCTGATGCCATAGTCCAACTGTGGTCTTACTCACACATTGCCAAGGCCCTACCGTGGTCTTTCATTCACATGCCATAACCCAGTTATGGTCTTATTATTTGATTTTCATAGCCCGACTATGGTCTTATTTGGCAACTTGCCTTACTAAACTCGTACATTTCATGTAATATCTCAACATCTATCCAATAGAATAAATACTATCTCAATTTCATCCACTCAATAAATGTATACACATTTAAGTTCAATTATACGAGCTTACCTCGTATTCGAAATTATCGTACCGGGTCGACTATTCGATAACCTTGCTTTTCCCCCGATCTAAATCTGAATTCTTTCTTTCTTGATCTATATGAATTCAAAATTGACTTATTCAATTACATATTCTTTCAATTTAGTCCAAAAATACACATTTGGGCATATTTAAATATTAGCCCCGAAACTTTCACATTTTTATAATTTAGTCCTTATTTCAAAAATACACAAAATTCACATAATTTCATTAAACCCAAGCTTGGGCGAATTACATATAGGTCCCTAGCAGCCCAAAAATTTCATTTATTTCACTTTTCAATCCCTCAATTTACACATTTCACAATATAATCCCTATTTGACATTTTTGTCAAAAATCACTTTACAAAACATTAAAATCTATCATCAAGCTTTCATATTTCATCTTCAAACACCAAAGAACACATAAACTCATCAATGGAAACTCTTAAAATCTTTAACAGTTTCAAAATCTAAGGTACGGCCTAGCTAGAATACGAAACAACGATTATAAAAACATAGAAATCATTAAAAACCGATCAAAAATCGTACCTTAATTGCTTGAATTTTCCTAGCCAAATGTGAAACCCTATTTTAGCTTTTCTTCAAGCTTCATTCGGCCAAAAATGATGATAATCAAAATGGTTTTATGTTTTGTTTTATTTCATATATCATTTATTAACCATTTACCATTTTAACCTTAAAATTAATTCAAATTTTCATTTGTGCCAAACCATTAACATCCACTAACTTAATGATGGTATATTTTCTATTTAAGGACCTTAATTTTAATAAACATGGCTATTTAACTCCTTTTACAAATAGAATATAACTTTTGCATTTTACACGATTTAGTCTTTTTTTCTCAAATTAACTATTCAAACGATAAAATTAACTCACGAAAATTCCACACATACTTACTATCATGCTGTAAATACCAAAAATAATATTAAAATAATTTTCTGACCTCAGATTTGTGGTTTCGAAACTACTATTCTGATTTAGCTAAAACTGAGCAGTTACATAACACTCCAAACTTGGCCTAGATGTCCAGACCAAGTCCAGAGAATTACATCAATGATATTAAGAACACCACATTTATAACGCAGTCAGAATGAGCCATTTACTACATGACATCCAATTACAGCAATGAACTAAATATAAAATCTTTCCAAACTTCATAATATCTTAGAAAATGAAATTTCCTAATAGTAGTATTTAGAAAAATGATAAAAGCTTGATCGAGCTCCCGCAATGCTGACCTGTTCAAGTCTGAGAACCACCTGGAATCCAATCAATAACAGAGTGAGTTATGAACTCATTGCATAAAATAAATTCAATCAAATGAACTACAATTGAAAGATTATTCTCGAATCCCGAGATTCAAATAAGCAACAGAAGTCACTCCAGTTCAGATATAGAGCAGTTTTGTTATAAAAGCAGAAGCAGTTCAGTTTTATTTACAGAGCAAACCAGTTTCATATGCAAGTTTTCCTACCCCCAACCTCTACACACCATCTTCAGCCATTCCAACACACTATTAATGGAGTTCAATGCCCATCCAACCATACATACCATATAGTATCTATTTGACACGTTTACAGAGTCTCAGCTTGGTTGCCAATTCCAAATGTGTCAAAGTGCCAAATTTAGAGTTATCTACATTGTGGCTTAGCCACTAGTTCAGAGTAGAGTACTTCATTAAGTCAACTTAATACGAATATGATTATAAAAAGTAAAAAATTTCATATTTTAAACAATTAATAAATATTGTAAGGTGTTTTTGTTTTCTCATACATTTATATAAATTTTATAATAAAAAATTTTTCAAATCCCGAATAAATATAAAAATAACAAAGTTTGAACCTAAAGAATGAAGCATCTCAAATTCTTAACTTTATGATTTTAACGAAAGCTTTATTGTTATTTTATATAATTTTTTCACATAAGATTTATTTTCACGCTTGTCTTAGGTATGGTATAACTCAGTCAACTTGATGCCAAGCATAAATTATTCAATTTAGTTACCCTTATTCATAAGTTGAATCATTGTTTGATTTTAAAGTTGGAATCAGTGTTTGGTTTAAAAAAAAGGTAAATTACATTCTAGGTCACTAAACCATTAGTAGATTTAAATTTTGATCATATAATTTTAAAAATTTATAAAATGGTCATTGAATTATTCGAAAATTTTTATTTAAGACACTTGGACGATTTGACAATCGATATGATGGACTAGTACCCATCAACAAGTAGAAGAACATATTTCAGATCTAAGTCGATCTGATGGTCAGTGTTAGAGATTGGAGAAGAAAGTTGTTTGAATCTTGGTTCGCAGATTTGTAACATTCAAAGTTGTTTCCTAACAAAAATTAAATTGTAGCTGAGAAAAGGAATGAGTGTTTTTGATTAATGTAGGCGATGTGAACATAGAAGGTCATACAACAATGATTTTAACAGCCCAGTGACTTAAATAAAAAGTTTCGAATAGTTCAGTGATCATATTGTAACTTTCTGAAGTTGACTGACCAAAATATAAGCTTATTGATAGATTAGTAACTTTGAATGTAATTTACCTTTTTTTAAAAACAATTAAGCTTATATTTGAATTTGACTTGGCTTAGATTGTTGATCCATTTTAATTATTTATATATCGGTAATTATTTGGTATATAAGTGTGTAAAGTTTTTATTCCACAAGCGAGATTGAAATTTTATCATATATTTTATTTGTAGGTTAAAATTTTGTACATTGATAATGTACTTTTTTTTATTCCACAGACAGCTTCAAAAGATTGTATGTGTCTTTTATTTTTAAATATATATATTTTTTAATATTTTACTATACCTCTATAGGACACTTGTCAATCCTAACTCTGCTTGCAAATGTATCAAATATTCTCCCTTTATATATATTAATACAAATTAAGGACGCATGACAAAATTTCAATCTTAGTTGTGAAGTTTAAACTTTCCATCACCAATTTAGCAAATAATTATTTTACATATATTATAAAATATTAAAATATTTTTATAATAATATTTTATAATTAGATTTAAATAATTTTTTATTTTTAATTTAAATTTAAGTTGGATAAATTAACTTAAAGTTAAAAAAAACTAAAATTTTATAATTTTTTTATTAATATGAGGTGAATTATTACTTAAATTTAATTATAAAAATATAATTTATTTTTAATACATTTTAAAAAATAAATAGGTTTTGATAGAAAAAAAAATGTTTATTCAAGCTGAAATTTGACCTTACATAGACACTTACAGCAATGGCATCCACTAGTTGCAACTGAGTAGATATATTCAAAAACCAAGAAGTCTACTCGGCTTGGTGGGATCGACATGATTTAAACTGAGTTTAGATAAAAATAAATTGCACATTCTGAATTTAATTTAAATAATAAAAACTATATAATATATCTAAAAATATATTTTAAATATTTTTTGAATTTTTAAATAATAAAACCAATTTTTTGAATAAACCGACTTAAAAATAGAACTTCAACTTAAATTTTTTTTTAATCTTATTTCGACCCGTAAACATTTCTGTATTAAAGTATACAACGGATTTTTCCTAACAGAATACAATAGATTTAAGGCTTAGGCCCAACCTTCTACAGTGGGCTAAGTGTAATTTTCTCCCAACTTAGGCGTAAGAGATGCACACCACGATCTTAATTTTCAAAAAGCCTTCGTTTCGTTTGTTCAAATTTGAATTTTCTTTAGTAAGAAACAGGAAGTGAAAGCAAAGATGGCGGGAACAGGTCTACCACAAAATCTCCCTTTTCTTTTACATCGGCTTGCTTCAGATAAATCCAGAGAAGGTAATAATCTCTTTACAGTTGCATATATCTTTTTTTTTCTTGAGAAAATGTTGTAATTGAAGTGATAGGAAACTTACGAAATAGCTCATTGATTTATGGATAGAAACTTATATAAGATCAAAAGAAGAAATTTAAAATATAATTAAAAAAAAGATAAAACAATAATAGCGAAAGTTAAATAAATTTTTTTAAATATTTTTAAATCCAGAAATATCAGTATTTTTTTTGAATTTTTTTTTAAATCCTGTTAACATGAAAGAGAACTGGATTAGAATTTCAGCGAAGCAGTTTTTCCATCTTCCTTTTTTTGCTTCTCTACATTTATTCTCTGTAGAAAACAAAGGGAGATTTATTTTAAAATTTTCACTAATTTGTTTTAAAATTAAATCTTTTTTTTTTGCATATATTTTTAATAATTGTTCTATTGTTCGCAGGCCAGAATTGCTCTTATTCAAGATGAAACATCCACTGCTGGATCTGATGAAGGAGTTTAAGGTACTAAAATGGCACTGGTTCTATTATTTGCGTATCTGAATGAATCAAGGATTACTTTTTGTTTTTGTAATTAAATATATATTTAAAACTTTTGCATGGATTATTTGACGATTAAAGAAGCAAAAATAAGATAAAAACACCACCTATGTCTTTTTAATTTATGCAGAGATTAGTTTATTTGCCAAATGGTTGAGTTCAATTTTAAGATTAGGCTTGTTGTAAATTCTTCAATCCTTGGTGTTTTAGAGAGAGCGTTATCTAAATTGAAATAGTTATGGTCTAATTTCTTGATGAATGGATTATGGGAAGTCATCTTTTGCAAGTCTTTTACGTACTAACATTTCTGTAATGGTATTGACGTCCATAAATATAACTTGCATGAAAACTTTTGGGGCTATACATTTATGAAAGTTGATTCTATGGTATGGCCATAATTAGTGCCCTAAAGATAAGGTATATATAAATACCTAGTATCTTTGTTCATTAATGCTCAATGTGCAAAAGAATGTGTCATTATCTGAATGGATTTTTACAGCAAAATTTCATATATATATATATTAGCTTCTTATTGAAAAAAATTGAAATGATTTCTAATGCTCGAGCCTTTACTGCTCTCTTTTACAAATCTCTTACCATACTGTATAAGAGGTTTTATGTATCTCTGTTCTTGCTCATTGTTATAGTCTTGATAAATATTACTTACACTTATTGAATTATAGAAACTAGTTTTCATCTGTGGATCTAACCCATAACCAGTCATGGAACTCTGTCCAAAGAAACAAGAGGGAAAGGAGAAGAAAGAAGATTGTAAAATAATAATGCCTTCTTACAGACGGCCCCGCTGTTAAATAAATTAGCTGAATCCATTTTCATAAGGTTTATCTACAGCTTTTTCGTGTGTATTGAAGATGCTTCTGTATCCTTTTCAATCAAAGATAGCAACGTAGCTTTACCCTCTTCATAGTTTCCGCTTGTCCCCTGTAATGGAAAGATCTATCATCATATGCTTATATACAGACTTTAGGAAAAACATGCTAAAGTTAGGCTATAGTAATTACAATAAGCGAACTTACAATCTGTTCTGGAGGCATAATGTTTGGAACAATGGTATCCTTGGAAAAAATTCTTGGATTGCTAGACTTGTTGACTTCTATCTGTGTTGAGAATAGGGCAGAGACCGGCCGATGATCGGAAAACTTAATTTCACTTCGCAAGTAGGATAAAAGTTTCACTCCTTTTCCATACCACAGAATTCTATCACACCTGTGACAAGACACATGCATCATGTTCATAGAATCAGATCTGTGTCTAAGGAGTTTGATTCTGTGAAAGTTAATTGGTTGCACAATATACCATGCTGGAGTCCTTTGTTTCTCTCCTGATCTGCTGGGAACGCCACCTGAGTATCGATTAAAATTTGATGAAGAGTATTTATAAGTTGGTGCAAATTCAATGTTACCCTCTCTCCAACCTTGGAACACTCCTCCATCTTCTTGTTCCCTTCGAAGCTGATCGAACTCTTGCAGTGCTTTCCAGTCTTTCTTCTGTATCAAATGCCTAGCTAAATTGTCTTCCAAGTTGTATAACCTATAGTTGAGATCCCCAAACCAGAATATCCGACTGTTCCATAAAAATGATGAAGGTTTTATTTCATGAATTTGGATTGTTAATACAACTAATTTGCATAGATTTCGGTTATTCCTATCCTAATGATACTTCAAACATTAATGTTCAATTGTTGCGACTGGATAATGCTTTTTTGTTTGGAATTCAAGATAGTTGTGAGTGCTGGAGGGTTTAGATTTTATATTCTGCCTACAAATATGTCAATTTTGAAGAGGAATTACTTACTCATGTCCTAAGATGGTGAGAGGATGAAGATTATGTTCATCTTTGGCTGATCGAGGAAAGCTTGTTCGCTTAAAAATCTCTGAAACTTGATGATTCCTTCGGCCTTCATCTCCTTGTTTCTCTCCAGAAGCCAAATGAGCAGCAATGAAGCAGAAGCTGGTCCTTTCAATTGACATACTAACTGAAACTGAACCTTTGTTTCCCAAATAACCCATGATCCCACAAGCCACTGAACTAACTTTCACATTTGAAACACTGTATTTCGTCACCAACTCCTCCTTCATCCATACACTTATGAAAACACCAACCATTTTCTTGCTTGCCATTAGCTTGTATTTGCTGCCTCCAATGACTGCTTGCTGATGATGTCGATGTTGAGTTATTGGCTTACCTCTCATCCGCGTATTGTCACAAATTGCACTAAAACTAGCTCTTTTTTCTAAACCAGGATTTCTTACATAATGGTAGCTGTCACTTGAGATTGGATTCAACATGGGAGTCAACCAAGGGCAACCAGAACTTTCGTTTAGTGCTTTTCCTATTAGCAGGTTCCAATTTGTTGCTTTTCTTGGATCTTCTGCCCCTATCACCGTTCGAGTTTTCAAAGGTACAATCTCTTGAAATCTACAGGTTGAAACTTTTGTAATGTCAGTTCAACGATTTATTCTGTTCATTGCATGATTGCAGAGATTAAACAGCATTACATAATTTTTGGAATTATTTCATACCCGAGAACATAGATATCAACAGCATCCTGGGGTTTCAGCCATTCTTCTAAATCAACAGCTAAACTTCCTACAGGAGCTCTTCCAGCAACATTCCAAGTTCCTACAAAAATCCTGAGCCATGGAGGAAAGTTAGCTAAATTGAACTTTAACCCCCCCTTTTTTTTTCCTTTATTGTTTAAGCCTGTAAAACTCACCTTAACTCATTAGTTGAAGTGCATGGATCTATCTCTAACGAACTAACATAAATGTCTTCCATGAAATCATCTCCATCTGCAAGAAACATATCCAATAGTGAAAAAAAAACCCTCAAAAAAAAAAAACTAAAACAAGCATAAAAGTAACCTGAAAGTTCATCCTGCAAGTAATAAGGATCAGGTTGTTTCTTTTTGTGCTTCCTTTTGAACCATTTCCTAAATTTCCCAGAGCTTGACTTTGGGTTCTTGTCATTCATTGTAACTCCTAATGAAAAACAAGTCCATACCAAATTTCTTCTTCCATAAAACAAGGAGGACTGTAATAAACTTAGTCCAACTTCTGTTGCTTTCTTCCTGATTTCACCGATCTCAATCTATGATAAAACCAAAGAAGTATAGTTTTCCCTGTTGAATGTCTTAGTGTTCATCGCCTGGTAAACCTAATAGATAAGCTTGAAAAAAACAGTTTAAAACAATGAGACAAACCCCCGAAGTTTAGGCATATAATTTTATTTGATAATCCCAAGAGATTGAAGTATATGAGAGAGCGAGACTGGGAAAAACAGTTACAATGAAAAGTCAAGGCTTTGAAGGATGATGAGAACCTTCATCGTATATCTTGGGCATATGATTGAATTTCCTAAATCTCAAGGAACCAAAAAAAAATAAAATAAAATGAAATGAAAAAAATGGGACCTCACAATGTTCTATCAAGAAAATTTTTTTGTTTGATTATTAGAGCTGTTAGGTGGTAGTGCTGGTCACGTATGTCTTGCGTATTTGTAACGTGACAAGTTTATTTCATGTCCAACTCAAATTTTATATTATTAATAAATTTGGTTGGTTTCTTTTTTATAATTATGTTTAAGGGGTACTCATATTATATATATGATTTGTTGATATATTCATGTCGAATTATATTAATTTATCTTAATGTAGTATTTTCTTTAAACATTTTCAAAAATCTCAAGAAAAACGAAACCTGGTTTCGTAAAGATTTTACTAAAATGGAACTAAGTACTCAATGCACATTATTCTTTCTCAACTCATTTTTAGTTTTATTGATGTTTGCCATGAATAAATTATTTAAACTAACCTTTTGATATTTTTTTTTATAAATAGGGGTTCAGTTATTGACTGTACTAGTCCATGTTAGAGTACGAATTTTATTATGTTAAAGTTTCAGTAACATATAAGTTAATCATTTTTGTGATATATAAATCGTTTAAAGAAAATGACTATCACTTGTTACTAATATACCTTATAACTTATAGTTTCACTTAACAAAGATTTTGGAAAGTGCCAATTGGCCCATCATATCCAACTATATAAGCCCTCTCTCACTTCTGGAAGGGTAGAAACACTCTTTCTCTTACTTAACACATTTAACTCCTGTTTCTCTCATCATCTCCTTCATTCCTTCAAACCTCAACCTCTCATCATTGATAGAGTAAGACTCCCCGCGAATAGGATAAACTGTCTCCCACAGTCATCATGATCTCTTCCACACCATTTCTTGGTATCAACAATCTTAAATTTAAAATGCATCAATTTGTTTAGTTTTCATGTTAAAGCAAAAGTATCATATCATGTTAAAACTAAAAAATTGTATTTAGTATTAACATAAATAAAAACTTGTAAAAGAACTTATCAACTGGACCGATATCAACTTCCTGATGAGCAAATGCTTTATAGAATGATGATTGACATAAGCAATGTAATCTTGAAGGACTTTAACTTCTTTTAACTTGGTTTTCCCTTAGCTATTCATTTTCTAAGATTGACCCCCATGATTTCAAGAAAAAAAAAAGCATAAAAAAGATGGCATGATGTTTCATCAACTCTTATAATTGACTTTGATTAAACTGAGTTGATTCTCTTTACATTTATTTATTCAACTTAAACATTATATATTCTTTCTCAGATATTTTTTCTATTTCTCATCAGATTCATTCCTTTTCGTGCAGACCAATTATTCTTATGACTAAACTATAGCTGAATATATATAAATTCAATAATTGATTGCCAAAAATGAATGTATTTATTTGTTTCTAGGTATCTTGGTTTTACAATGGTCAATATATGGGAACATTTTGCAGTTCCCGACTCCAACCACAAATTAAACATCATGATTCTCGCTATGACAATAAATAAAAATATTATATCATATTATATTATATTAGAGATGAATAAAAATTAAATAAATAAGAATGTCAATTTCTTAATTTCACTTGTAGATTTAAAAAATATTACCTTTAATGTATCAAAAAATATTTTTATATTATATTTGAATTTAAGATTTTAATCTATCTTTCCTGAAAACGATAAAAACCTATCTAACAAATTGAGTCGTACTTATATTTATAGAATTAATATGGAAAAAATACAAAATATGCATATACGTACATATATAGATTATTGAATCTACCAAAAATCGAGTCTCAATCACAATCAGTCCAAAAGAGCAGCATTGGCCCATATCAGTTATGACTACACCTTCCACTTGTGTGGTTTGTTTTGGATATCATATCATCATCTTGTCAACAAAAATAAAAATCATGGTTACAGCTCTCTTTTTTTTTTTTTTTTTGTACATATGGTTATACTTTGTCATCTTTTTTTTTTCTGGATTTTTTAACTTAATTATAAAAAAATTTAAAATGTTCATTCACTCATTTTATTTGGGTTTGTTTTTCTTAAGTACAGATAAGTTTTTAACGGGAGGATAAGGTCACTTTTACATATGTTCTTAATTTAATTATTATTTTAAAAATTAACTTTTAATATTTACATATTATTTCAATTTGATCCTAATTTTAAAATTTTAAAATATAAAACATACATATATTTTTAAAAAAAATTAAAATCTGTAAATATAAAAACAAAAAATATAAAACTTTTTAGAAATCTAATTTAGTTCTAAACCCCAAAAAAATTCCTGATTGACTCTCATATCCCTAGTTTCCTGTTTTTCAAAAAAAAAAAAAAACTTTGGCATATGAATTGGCATCATCTAGTTTTTTCTCACCCAATTCTTTTGCTTTTCTTTATCACTTTTCGTTTTATATTTCCTTTTAAAAGTCGACTCGATTTCTTTACCAAGTTTTTCACCATTTGTTTCTTCAAAATCTCAATATCTTGTCACACTCCATCCTTTTGTCTCCCCCCATCGAAATTATTCTCGATTTCTTTTTTCTTCCCTAAACTCGATAACCCATTTGAATCTTTACTTTTCACTTTCGACTTTGAAAATCCATTTGCATTTTCAATTAAAAAACCATGATTTTCAGTCAATTCATCAACTTTATCAAAAATTGACCGTTTCTGGGAAGAAATTTTCCCCCTGGATTTAGGCTCCGAGTTAGACTCTTGATCGATGAGATCAAGGATGATGGGTCCAAAATCAACACGAATGTCACCTTTGGTGAGGGAAAGAGGGGCAAACAAAGTTCTAATAAGAAAACTCACATTCTTAGAAGAAGAAAAAAGAGAAATTTCTAAATCAATTTTTGAGTTTAAAATTTTGTGGGTTTTTTTTTTATTCATTTTAGAAAAATCCAAATCTATTTTTAAGAGTTGTGACGATGGGTGGAGGGTTGGGTTAAGTAAACTAGTCAAGGTGAAGGTTTTGGGGTTTAGAATTTATTAGAATTAAATTAAAGAAACAAAAATAACAAGATGAATAAGAAGAATATAATTATTAGAACTTAGATTTTTGGGGGTTTAGGAGTAGATTTTTTTTTTTTAATTTTTATATATTTAGATTTTCAGAAAATATTTATATTTTCTATATTTTTTTAAATTCTTTTAGAATTAGAAAGAGATAATATGATAATGTTAAATGTTAATTTTTTTAAAATTATAACTAAATTAATATAACATATAAAAATTAAAAATTAAATTTATTATTATACCAATTCTTTAACTATCACCTTATTTTTAAAAATTTAACCACACTTAACAGACAAAGGACTAAAAAAAAATTTAATTAACCATTTTAAAAAATTTTTATTAGATAATTAAAAAAGTTGAACATAATTGGGCCACCACTAATGTAATTCACTTTTTTTTGGATAATAGTCTTTTCACTCAATTTAATTTATAGCTAGTATCCATCAAGTTCAGTTTTTCGATTAAGGTCTGAAAGGTTAGATACAACTATAAATTTGATGTCAGCATACTAGATAAAATTATTATTTTTAAATAATTCATGTTTTTTGGAAAAAATATATTTTTATATCTAAATTCAAATATAAAAAAAAACAAATATTTATCAAAAATATTTTGCAAAAAAAAAATTCAAGCAACAAAACCGTCAAATATTTCATTGGAAATTATTTACATTAATCTTTCATATTTTTAGCTACTTTTCTAGTTAATTTCTTTGACGTTGAGATGTTTTACTTAAATGCCTATATTTTAATATATAAGTTTTAAGTTGTTAAGAGTTTTTCTGTTGTATGTCCTTTTATATGAATTACTTCTGTGTATTAATATAATACGGTCACTATTCATATATGTGACATGTTAAATAGGTTTTCATGCACGATGACACGTACTTTATTATAAGGTTAACACGCGTATACTCAAAGTGGGTTTGCATACACAATTTTTACACCACGTGTAAGTGAATTCATTTTATATATTATACATCCTCATATTAGGCTCGCTCATACTACAAATGTGCGAGCACTACGCATCTGTAAATCTATACAGAATATGAATCAAAACTTGACGAACTAGCGGGTCAGTAGATTGATAATAATTAATAATATAACACAAGTCTAAATTTTAAAATAAACCAATAAAGTTTATGAGACTATTTTTTTTTTTGTGTGTGTAATTCGAAATTAACCTAACAATCTTACTTTGTTTTGCTTATTAGGATTCAATGCCATCCATATGAATTTTCACAAAGACCCACCAAAAAAAAAAACTGATATTCAAAATAGAAAATATGACATATATAGTATTTTGTTACATAGAGTTTGTTTTTTTATGGATTGATGAAAATTTTTATAGATTATGTTTTTTTTTTATTTCTTTTACTACTTATTAATATTGAGAAGGGGAAGGGATATTGTCCATTGAGATGAGACAAAGAGGCATTAATGAGGTGCTTACATTCTAACAAGATGAAAATGATATATTCTGCTCTTTGTAGATATATGTCTTTCTCATTTTAATTATTTTGATGGATGAGTCTTTACCTGTCCTTATTCATTGGGACCAATCTAGGGATGACAAAATAATCTTCTTTTAGTGTGAAAAAAGAGACTAAGGATGAAATTAGAATTAGATTGATTTGGAATTAAGAATTTTTTTGAACCCTCATTATTTAGGTGTATGTAAAACATTTTTAAGTTTTTTATATATATTATATGAGTGTAGTATCACGATTCTTAGTGTTTGTTTTTTGATATAATGTTTAGAACTACTCATAGCTTTTTTCCAACCTTTAAATAAGAGGATACAGTGCTTTTGTACACTCAAAATCCTCTTGTACTAGCAACAATGTTAATGCTAACTAAACTAAAACTCAATTTACATTTTAAGTTTAATATTAGAATAATTACTTTCTATCAAAAATTTCTTTAAACGAGTTTAAAATGGTACAATTTTTTTGTATTAAAATAATAAAATAATTAAAACTAACATTTTACATCCTTTTAAGTCCACTAGCAGTGAACAAACTAAATTTATTTTATATTATTACATATCTATTATATCAATAAATTTATTTTTGTAAAGAAATCTACTTGTATTTAATATATTTTTGTCCAATTAATATTTGAACAGTTGAAAGTTTTAAAGATAAAGTAAATAGTTAGAAATTTATAATTTACGTTGAATTTAACATGCATAATTTTAATGAATGAAATTTAAAATATGACGGTTAGATCATAAAAATATTAATTATACAAAAATATATGAAAAGGTAAAAAATTAAAGTGGTGTAAATGGATTCCCTTCCCTTTATCATTTTATTAGATTGATAAAATTATTAATACAAAATGTTAAAATAATTAAGATATAATTTTTATTGTAAAAAAAACTTAATTTATATATAAATATAATTTTCAAGACTCACTATAAGGGGAAAAAATTATGGAAAGATCAACAAGTGTTGGTTATAATGGTAAGATACATTGCACTTTCAATGAAAAAATATAGATTTTAATTTTAAAGATAATATTGTTGAAATGAGTAATCATAAATCTTGAACTTGAATCGTCAAACTAAATTAAAAAAAATATCCTGAAAAGTTTCTCTAAGCTATAGTCGGTGAAATTTTTAAACTCCATGAACAAAAGTAATTTATTCTACCAAAATTTTCTTTCGAAGACAAAGTGGGTTCTATAAGACTAACTTTCACCAATTGAAGTTAGGGGTGTTCAAACAATTAACCATTCGGCAAACCGAATTGAACTAATATTAATCAAATTAATTAAGCTTTTTAATCTTTTAACCGTTAATCGAACTGAAATTTTTTCAAAAAAAAAAACAAATTGAAATATTTCGGCTAATTCGGTCGGTTAACTGAAATTTATATGTTTTTGTTTTTTTGGTTAAAAAAATAAAAAAAAATTGTAATAATGTTCATTTGACCGAATTATCCGAATTGAAATTATATGTAATTTGTATTATTAATTGTTAAGTTTGATTAATTACCTGATTTCGAATCGAATTAATCGGTAACTAAACTTCCAAAAAATTATTAACCGTCCTTCGACCAAATTAGATCAGATAACTGATTGATTAATTAAATTAGATTGATTTGATCGGTTAATTTAGTTTTAACCAAAATTTAAACGCTTCTCATCAAAGTGGAGTATTTTATTTTATTTTTGTCAAAGTTTGGGCTTGCCTTTCTTAGTTAATTTACTAATTCCAAAAATCAGCCTTGGGTTTATTGGTGGGCTAATTAAAGGGAAGAAAACTAAAAAAGAATCGACCCCAACCTTCTCCAAATAGCCCACCAGTCTTCTCATCCTATATCCAAATGCATTTTGGAATTTAAAATGTAGTACCAAAATATGTATTCATCTCAAAGTTACTAAGATTTTAGGAGTGGCTATTTCACAATTTAATGGAAAAGAGGGAAAATAATATAAATTAAATTTGTGAAGTATTTGTTATCAATTGTTCTATCTTGATATTGTAAATTTGATTTTACTTTTTCCTTGAAAAGAATGTAAGAAAAAATTGCAAATTTTGATGAGTTCATTAGTAGTATTTTGGCCATCATATAAGCTTCTTGTTCCTTGTAAATCAAGCAACAATTTAAATTTTAACATGGAATTAAAGTAAGCATGAAGATTTTTTATTTTTTATTTTTATGCAAAAAGAGGTTATAAGGAGAGAATTGAGTGTGTGTATATATATTAAAATTGGAATCCAAAAATTCACTGAATAATACCTCTTAAAATTGATTGAATAAATCAATTAAGTTAGACCCAAATTCAATTATCCCTCAACTTTCAAAACGAAACGATTTACTCTATCAGATGAAAGGTTGGTGTGTTTCTTCTTGCTGAAATCAGCTTGTTTTCTTCCTTTTCTTGCATCTAAAGCTAACTGCTGTCTAAACATGGCAATGAATGCTTCAACTCTCTCATTCAATTCCTCCTTTGACAGCTTTAATGTCTCAATATTTTCTTCTTCTTCTTCTTCTTCTTCTTCTTCAACCACCACTTCTTTCTCTACTAGATCTTCAACTTCTTTACTTTTGCTTATTTGCTTTGAATTGCTGACCTGATGGTCTTCTGTACATGCTTCAGCTTCACTGAAATTTCCTCTTTTCTTCTTCATTTCTTCCTCATTTTTATTCATTTCTTGCTGACTAATTTGACTTGAATTTGGGGTCATGGAAGTGAAAAAAATAGCCAAAAGCACAAGGTTTAACACAAGAAACACCCAAGCTCGCCATTGTTGAACTAGAGACAACAGTAGAGCACGTTTGAAACATACCAGTAAAACAGCTATTCCTGCTGTAAACAAAGCTGTATTCACATTTTCTTTCTTCTCCTCCATACTTTTTCTCTCTTGAAAATTTCTTGGGTTTTCTTTTTTCTTTTTACATGTTGGAGATGATCAAATTGACGATATATATATAAAATGGGAGATTACAATTTTACCTTGAAACTAGGGTTAAAATGGGAAGCCATGGGAATCATCTGGCACCACCAGCTGTGAAAATCAGAGACAAAACATAGCATGGGAAGGGAAAGGGAGACAAGAAAACATAGATATAAACTTTTCAGTAACAATAAAGTTACCTTATGATTGCTACATTTTAATTTTTAGTCATGTAAGTATGTGTGTGTTAGGGCTTGGCGTGCTGACCAGTGGGCCTAAAATCATGTTTCCAACAGCTTTTTGGTCTTTCGGTTTTTGAGCATATCAATGGAGTTGCGAAACATTCCACTATCCTATGTTTCAAATCTGTTTGTTTTCTTAAATAGATATAAAGCTTATGTGATATTTTATTGAATCAAAGAGGTACATTTATATTCTAACATTCTATATTTATTTCACATTGTATTTTAAGTTTGAATGACATCGGTAAAAATATTTTGAAAGTTCTTGTATTAAGAGTCGAATTATATTTTTTTTATTTTATTAAAAAAATAGGTAAATTAATCCCTATACATTAAATTAAAGAGTAAATTAATCCTTTCTATTAAAAATTTCATCTATTTGTATTGTTAAAATCTTACATAATTGACGGAATAACTAGACAGTGACATGTGACATGCTATGTGTAACTCATGCTAACGGTTAACGGCATAAATGGATGAAAGTTTTAACAAAAAGTATTAATTTGTTCTTTAATCTAATATAGAGGGACTAATTTATTCATTTTAAGTAGAAAAAGTAAAATGCAATTTAACTCTTAATATAAAGACTTCTAATTTACTTTTATCGAATAGCGTATGAGTATATATTTCAATTGCACATATACGTACAACATTTAGTAGCACATTATTTAAGTAATAAAATGACAAACAGAACATGTTGAATAACATTATCATTATTCTTTTCACTTTCATCGTGCATTTTTTACCATCATATTATGTTAGTAATGAAATGGGAAACATAGCATAATGGTTGATAGGTAGAAAACATGTAAAAGTGTTGTAATGTATGAATGGCAAAGATGGAATGCTTCAAGGAAAAGTCTGTTCTATTTTTATTTCTTTTATCATCATATCGATTTATTGAAAAAGTTTACATATTAAATAAACGTCTTACTTAATCATCAAAGGTTGAAATTGCATTATTTATAAAACTGAATTAAAATAAAAAAATAATTTTTTAAAAATATAATTTTTTAAATCAATTACTCATTTTATATGTTATATTGAAATTGGATTATATAAACTTTTGGTTAATGTGGGTAAGGTTAATGTTTTGGTATACTTAAGATTTCTAAGTTCGAATCTTATCTTGAATAATTATAGAGGTGAAGTTATAAAATTTTTTTTGAGGTCAGAATTAAATTATATATTTTTTACAATAGTAAAAATGTAATTTTATCATTTTAATAGCTTATATTTTTATAATTTTTAAATAATTAAATTAATTTTTTTTATCATTTTTAGAAACTAAAGTGTAATTTACCATTACTAATTTAAAACTTTATAAACTATAAAAGATTCTAAATGAAAATTTTTCCACTTTAAGGAGGGCTGAGCCCCTGTCAGCTCCCTCAAATTCGTCATTGAATGGATTCTCTTTTGATTTTCTTTTTGTTAAAATCTCATTATTTTGTGTTTTATAATAAATATTTTTTACAAGGGATAGAACTGGATAAGGGTATTAAGAAATTCAACTCAGAATTAATATCAGAAATACAATTTTTTTTCTACTCCACTTACTATTCAATTTATTCTAATGGAATGTACATTATTTGTAATTCTAATTATACATTCTCACAACAAATGGTAAACAAAAAATCAGAGATTAAACTCACATGCCTTTTTAAAACCAAAAACAGAGAGAGAGGATCAGATTTTTTCAGGTTTATGACAGCAACGAATGATCGGAAACGTGAAGGTTGATAGCACGCCTTGCTTTGTAAGACCGCACCATCATAGGAAAATGACCCTACATCTCCCATTTCTCCATGATTGTATTTTAAATGCAAAAAGCAACATATTCCTTATTCAAACATACCTTTTGTTTGTTTTTATGTAATAAACGAAAAGAATGTTTGGTAAGAAAAGGAGGTTATTGAAAAGGAAAACTCAAAAAGTTGTCACTTGTTTTCATATATATTAGGCCTGAACGTTCGCATTCTTGAATCCTCTTCCTCCTATCATTTTCCAAAATGACAAAATTTATATACAAATATTAAAAAATAATCAGCCTTTGGAACAAAATTTAATGTTGAAATTACATTATTTATAAAATAAATTAAAATTAAAATTAGATTTTTAATCAATTACTCATTTTTATACTTATATTCAACTGAGATTCTATAATATTTTGATCATCGTCGCCTTAACTTATTATTTGAGTTAAACTTTGGATGTAATGATTTTCTGATTATTATTTTGACTTTGAGACTTTAGTTTCAAATTGCATTTTTGAGTTTTTGTCTCGAGACAAAACAAATATATCTCAAAATAGGATGAATGAATTGCACTGAGCATGCATTTCTAAGTGCATGCTTCAAGACATAGCATGTATGTATCGAGACATAGTGGGTTAAGTCTCGAGACATTTGAAATTAATAGCTAAAGTTTGCTTTTAAGGGAGGCAAGTCTTGAGACATGACCTTTGTGTCTCGAGAGTATCGAGACATGGGTCCTTGTATTGATACATTGGCCTAGGTATCAAAATTTAGTTCCAAATTTCGTATTTTGAGCCCTCATTCGATATTTTAAAACCTGTTCAAGCTAAATTTATGTTAATAATGATCCATTAATGCTTGTAATGGTTAATTGCATGATATTATCTTGCATTTAAATAAGATTTAATTGTATAATTGATCATTTGAATCAATTCAATGAAGAATGTGACATTCTTTACATGATAGGGATAATTAGGCGTTGCATTTTTCACACCATTGCAAAAGATATATACAACATCAGTATAATAAAAGCTAGCAACAATGACATTTCATTTCCAAGTACTACAAATATATCCACCATTGGAGTCATTCGCTTTCTTCAATTTTAACAGTAATTTAGAAACTTCATTCTTTAATTGAACATTTTCTTCAATAATTTCAGCTTTAACATCAAACAACGCATTATCTTTGATACGAGTCACAAAAGCTCAAATTCTTGAAGGCGAGGCCCAATAAGCAAATTCCCAGCCCAATCAAGAAATCCATCCATACTTAGTTGAAAATCAGGCCAAATTGTCAAAGTGGCCCAAGTTGTAAAGTTTTATTTTTATTTATTTATTTATTTTACTTAGTTTAAATTTTTATATTCAGTCCAAGAGTCCCAAATAAAAGACCCTTGGCCGAATTTTTATATTAAAATAATTAGGAGTTTTTTTTTTAGTTTTAGTTTTAGTGTTCTAATTAAATTAGGAAAACATTTGAAAGGCCTATTTATATGGCTTGGCCAGCCACCCTACATTACATTACAATTACATTGAAAATTTCAGATTTGATTTGAGTGAAAATTCTCTTTGAGTTCTTCAAGGATTTTCTCTTGAGTTTTCTTTAGAAGTTGTTTTAACAATCTTTTTGATTGTGGGAGCCATCTTCAACCTTCTTCTTGCCATTGATATTCTTTGGAGGGGAGATTAAAGCCGTTTGAAGGGAGTTGTGAGATCTTTCAAGATTTCAAGGCTTCTTAGGACTTATCTTTTAATTTCTTACTGTCAATTCTTTCTTTATTTCTACTTATGCTGAATCATTATCTAATCTATTTTCTGTTCTTATTGTGTTTTCATCATTTTTCTATCTTAAGGAATCAGCCCAAAAATCCCCAATTTCTAGGGTTTTTCCATACTCTTTTTGGGTGAAATTAGATTGTCGAAATTTGGGGAAAACTATCTTGGTGTTCAATTGGGCAGAATCACAATCTCCTTGAGGGTTTTAAGAACCTTAACCTTATTTCTATTCTCAATTTGATTCTTTGCTGATTTGGGGATTTTATTTCAGATCTGAAAATTCAAAAATCTAATCTTTTAATTTTCTGTTTCGTTTCAGATCTAATTGTTTAGGGTTTTCGTAGGAGTTTCTCGTGACTTGGCAACTCGATCTTGGTCCGCGCGCAACCCCGTATCATTTGGTATCAGATTTTGGGCGTTTTGGGTGTTCTTGGTTGATTTCTAAACTGATCTCTATTTTTTAAAGCATAAACGGCAGTTTTACTCAGAAAAATTGTTCAAAAAAATTCATTTGAGTGGGTAAACGTTGTCCGATTGATCTGAAATTTTACATACATGTTTTTGGCACTGTGATTGAATATAAAAAATTATTCCCGCAAAAAAATCAGTCAAAAAAGTCAAAAAAATAAAAAAAATACGAAATTCAATAAAAATTTAAAAAAAGATTTAGCGGGTTGAATTTGGTGCCCAAAATTTCCAGATAAAAAATTCAATATATAAGGACACTCCAGATTTAATTTCGTGATTTTTGGAGATCGGGAACACCTCAAACGAATTTGTCAAGTTACTCCGCAGTTTTTCGGGTTTTCTGTTTTCAGCAATTTTTATTGATTCTTAGCTGTAGGTTTTCATTTGTTTCCCTTTATTCTTCCTTTACGTTATCTAACACCTTTTTGTTTCTTGTGTTAGTAGGATTTAAACATGTGCACAACTTCTTCCTAGGTGCAACACGAATCAATTGGTGTCTCGTCAGTTTTTGGCATCCTAGTGCAAATTAGGATTCTTTGGTAGTTTGGTTCACACTCTCTAATTGGTTGATATAAACTCTGATAAAGAACTCACAAGATTGAATTCGACCTCATTGAGAATTTGATTTTTTCTTTTTGAGTGATTAACGGTGAGGTTTGATAACTTTTATTTTTGAGTGTTGAGTGTTTTGCAGGTTTTTAAAAAAAATGTCTACAGGTGATAATAATAGTGACATATTTAAAAAATTCGAACAACAGTTGGATGAACAGGCTGCTGCTCTTCGAGCTTTGACTGCTACCATCAATGAGGTGCAATTGAATCAAGAACCTCAATATCGAAATCCAATCAAAGAAGATAGGGATAACCAACCCCAGAGGCGCGGCCCTCGACGTGTCACTAGAATGGATGATGATTTTCATGATCGTGGACAATCATCTTTGGCAAAACCAAAGAGCGAGCAGCAACGAGAACATCTCTTTCATACTCGCTGCCATGTACAAGGTAAGCTTTGTAGAGTTATTATTGATGGTGAAAGTTGCTCGAACATAGCCAGCACGACGATGGTGGAAAAGCTTTGCTTAACCACTACCAAGCATCCACAACCTTATCAACTACAAGGGCTTAGCAACGAAGGCCAATTTAGGGTCACTCAACAAGTGCGCATCGCATTTTCTATCGGTAAGTATCAAGACGAAGTTGTGTGCGACGTAATGCCTATTCAAGCCTGCCATTTGTTGCTAGGAGAACCGTGGCAACTGGATCGAAAAGTCACTCACGATGGTCGTACCAATAGGTATTCTTTCAAGCATCAAGGAAAGAAACTCACCTTAGTGCCGCTCACTCTGGAACAAGTCCATGAGGACCAAATCAAACTGAAAAATTCTGTTAAAACAAGTGAGGAAAAAGAAAAAGAGAATGAAAAAGAGCAAAAAGAGATTGAGAGTGAAAAGGAATGTGAAACAGAAAAGAAAATTGAAAAAGAAGTTGAAGAAAGAAGAGAAAATGAGTTAGAAAAAGAAACAAAAGAAAAAGACGAGGAAAAGCTAGTGAGGAATGTTTCCACTAACCAAGATATGAATTTTTCTTGTGTTGCTACTTTTCAGGTTCCTGAAAGATCGAAAGATAACTTTCAACTTCAATACCTCTCAAATGAAAGACGCTTTCATACGATCAACTTAGGCAAAGATGAAATCACACTACATGATCCCGAAGGTAAGTGAGGTAAGGAAATTTTAGAAACCGAGTCCAGTGCAGATTTGAAAATTATTAATAAAACTTTTGGTGACTTAGTTCTTAAAAGATCCCCTCATTTTGATCCGATTAATTGTTACTCTTCGATTGTGGTTGATAAAGTCATTACGAAAAGAAGCGTGATTTGTTATTCTCTTGATTTACCTTGTGTAAAATCCTCGAATTTGTCCAAATCTGTTTTGGAGAATAAGGTAACGAAATTTTCCAAATTTGTTTTCAATCTATATTCGTGCCTTAAACAGTTTATGTGGTTGTACATGAAGTTTGAGTTCCATTTGACAAAGGTTAACTCAACAACGGAGATTCGACTACACTATGCCCCCGATGAGCGAAGGTTTGTTTTAAATGAAAAAGGTAAAATCGACCCTTATTCTTCTGCTTATCGAGGTAAGATGCTTGAAACCTTTGAAACACTTTTGTACTCCTCGGATAGTGATAAAGATCGTGTTGATGAACACTTAGATCGAAACGTGCTTGACTGTCCTATTTTATTTATTGATGAACTATCTGTTTTGATGGTTGATAAAAAGATTCTTGTTTTTGATAATGCATGTGTGAGTGAATCTATAGACCGTCGATTAATGCATGGTATGATTATGCAACTCTGTGAACCATGTGAATCTTTTCAAATACCTACTTGTGACGATTATGTTTACCATTTGATTTATTACTCGCAATTTATTCATGGTTTGTGGGAACAATGTGAGACGACTGAATGCCTTAAAACATGTCCATCTTTGTTTCAAATATTTGACGAGGCAGTGGTGAGTAAATTAGATTGTTTGCATTGTAATCTGAATCTGTCCATTCACATGCGTTATACCTGTTCTATTATGCTTATAATTGGACTACAAGCTTGTTTGTGTTGCTATTTACTATTTCATGGCTATTCTTTTCAGTGGACTCAATTGCCATTACTCCCGTTCGATAGAGGAAAGTCGAGTTCATTTGATTTTTCAGATTCGAGGACGAATCTTTTTGAGGAAGGGGGGAATGATACGAGTCACAAAAGCCCAAATTCTTGAAGGCGAGGCCCAATAAGCAAATTCCCAGCCCAATCAAGAAATCCATCCATACTTAGTTGAAAATCAGGCCAAATTGTCAAAGTGGCCCAAGTTGTAAAGTTTTATTTTTATTTATTTATTTATTTTACTTAGTTTAAATTTTTATATTCAGTCCAAGAGTCCCAAATAAAAGACCCTTGGCCGAATTTTCATATTAAAATAATTAGGAGTTTTTTTTTAGTTTTAGTTTTAGTGTTCTAATTAAATTAGGAAAACATTTGAAAGGCCTATTTATATGGCTTGGCCAGCCACCCTACATTACATTACAATTACATTGAAAATTTCAGATTTGATTTGAGTGAAAATTCTCTTTGAGTTCTTCAGGGATTTTCTCTTGAGTTTTCTTTAGAAGTTGTTTTAACAATCTTTTTGATTGTGGGAGCCATCTTCAACCTTCTTCTTGCCATTGATATTCTTTGGAGGGGAGATTAAAGCCGTTTGAAGGGAGTTGTGAGATCTTTCAAGATTTCAAGGCTTCTTAGGACTTATCTTTTAATTTCTTACTGTCAATTCTTTCTTTATTTCTACTTATGCTGAATCATTATCTAATCTATTTTCTGTTCTTATTGTGTTTTCAGCATTTTTCTATCTTAAGGAATCAGCCCAAAAATCCCCAATTTCTAGGGTTTTTCCATACTCTTTTTGGGTGAAATTAGATTGTCGAAATTTGGGGAAAACTATCTTGGTGTTCAATTGGGCAGAATCACAATCTCCTTGAGGGTTTTAAGAACCCTAACACTTATTTCTATTCTCAATTTGATTCTTTGCTGATTTGGGGATTTTATTTCAGATCTGAAAATTCAAAAATCTAATCTTTTAATTTTCTGTTTCGTTTCAGATCTAATTGTTTAGGGTTTTCGTAGGAGTTTCCCGTGACTTGGCAACTCGATCTTGGTCCGCGCGCAACCCCGTATCAATCTTTCAAATACGATACCTTGTTACTTAACTTATTAAATTTATCATATTTTCAACTCCAAAATAATTTCTGCCATGCATAAAATCCACATATTTAATCCCACAAATAAATGAAGTGTTACACTATATTAAAATTATTTTTACATTAATAAGTATTGGGTGTAATGATAAGATACATTGTACAAGAGAAAATGTAAGTTTAAATCTTGAAGATGACATTGTTAAGAAGGACAACCATGAATCCTATATATGTACTGTAAAAAAATGAACAATATAAAAAAAAATCATAATCTGATAAGCATTCAATTTTATTAACAACATATGTTTTAAAATACAATTTTATTAAAATATATAAATTTTATCTGGTATAATGGACACCCATAAACCTTCTCCTGGATTTGCTTTTGTCCAAGAAGTCCACCTTGGTGTTTTTTCATTGCAAGAACAACAAACACCTCCTGCGTCATCCCACTCTATCGAGTCATTTGATATCAAATTATACCCATTCGATTTTTGTTTTGCAAATGTAAAATAAACTTAAACAAAACTAGCACTTGTAAATATAATGAGTAAAAGAATTCTCAACATCACACTTTATTAACATGAAGATATTATATTTTTGTTTAAAATTTCGTTTTGTTTAAATCAACTTTCTTTTATCTGTTTTTAATTTTATAAATTCCATGTTGGAATTAATTAACTTTTTAAAAAATTACATATAACAATCACTAAATGCCATATTAATGTGTTTTTGCAAAAACCACAAAAGTCTCTTGCATATATATGGTAATTACTCAAATAAGCACTTATTCAAATAAGTCTAAAAAGGCTAAAATTTTAAAAAGTTTGATTTTTATAAGGATAAATATCAAAATTGAATATGAATTTTTGTATAACATTAATTTGATGCATTTTATTAACTTGTTATCCGTGTAGCACATTTTTTAGTTAAGTTATCTGTAAATTATTGACATGACATTTTATTATATTAAAAAACAAACAAAAAAATTTAAATTATTTCCACCTATATTAAAAATATAGATTTCTTGGAGGAAATAAGAAACCCTTTTTAGATTTGTTTTTTTCTTTTAATCTAAGTGGAAAGAATTTAAATTTATTTGTTTGTTTTTTAACCTTATAAAATACTATGTCAACACTTTTCACATGGCTTAATGAAAAATTGTACCACATAAATAACGGGGTTAGCAAAATGTGAAAATAAAACAAAAATTAAAATTTGATATATACAAATATACTAAATTAAAATTGATTTATTACATTACAAATTATATCAAAGTTAATGTATATTTTTAATATTTATCCAATTTTTATATGGATAACTATTAAAATGTTATTTAACAATATAATTTTTATATCTATATAATCTTTTTCAAATTATTGTATACTAATGTTAAAAGATTAAACAAAAGCTCACATATTTGGGGTCCTATTTTATCTAATTTAATTAACTATACAACAAACTCAAAACAAAAATTCTGATTTCAACTAGTATTTGAGAAATCGAAAGAAACAAATCAGGTATGAATAAAAGTTTTGGCCAAATAGACAAACTATGGAATATAATATATCAAGCATTTACTCACCTTTCATTGAAAAGGAATTCCTCAGGAAACACCTACCGTTTCAAACATTCCTTTGTTTGGTTAGATTAATGTTAAACTAATCCACCAATTACCATCTTTTGCCTGATAAAGAAATGAACTGCAGCAAATAAGTGAAAGGTGATCATCAGGGCTGTATAATAGCATATGGAATTCTTTGACACAGTCTCAAAGCCATTTAACACTTTTGAAAGTAACACTTATGAAAATATAGTATATGTTATTTGGATTTTGCATTATTTAAGTACTTATATTCTATGTATAGTTAAATATGGATATATATATAACGATATAATCTTTCAGAAAACCACAAAAATACATAAAGAAACTTAAATAAAATTAAACCATGTATCCAACACTTATGCATAACTCCAATTAACATAAATCACAGCAGCAACACAATGAATAAGAGAGTTAGATGGAGAAAAGGAAACCAACCTGGTGAGCAACCTGAGCCAGTCGTCGACTCTCCTTAGAGCATTCATTAACCAATTTAGACTTGGAAATTTCTTGTAAACTGTTCTCTTTCTCCCCAGCCCCAGCCCTCCTTTTTAAACTTCTCCCTTTACAAGTCTTTTCATCTGTGTTCCCAAGGGATTCCTTCTTGCGCTTCCTGATGTGGATGCTGTCGTTGGTTCTATCCACCATAGCCGAAGACTCATCAGTTGCGTTTGATGCAGGATCCACTTTACATTTAATAAGTGTTGGTCCAGGACCCAAACGGGTCAACGGCTTCATCTTGATCTCGGTTTCACCTGTTTTCAAGTCACTTTCATTTGAATCAACATTAAAGCAGACTGCAGAAGAGCTAGGAACTAATGATGACTGATAAGGCTCAGTGAGCTGATTGTATATGTTCACTTTTCCATTATAGACGGTCATAATATCTTCATGACTGCTGCTTTTATGCTTGAATTCTTCTTCTGATTTTGTATAGCTTTCTGCTCGATCAACATTACCAACCCTGATGGAGGATACAGTGTGAGAATCTTCATATGGTTTAACATTTCCATTGATTGTGTGTTTCATCTCCAAGTTTCTTTGAGGAGCACAAGTTCTCTGTGTATACAGCACTTGCTTCTTGCTTGCCATAGATATGGTGGTCAAGTCAGAGCTATGATGATAATAACTCTCAACATGAGACACATTAGGTTGACCAGTTTGCTTTGTAGCATTGCAGCATCTATGAAGATATCCATGATTGAATACATTCTCCCTCATGTCAGATTCTGCAACAGTCACATATCCTGAATTCAACGGAGATTGTACAGTGGGCTTAGTTATTGGATATTTTAAAGAAGCTGTTGCATCCCCACTAATGATTTCTCCACTAAAAGGCTTCGCTTGAGTTTTCTTTGCAATTTTAAGCTTATCCCGTAGACAATTTAATTCCACTCTAAGATCTGTTATAATATCCTCTGCTTCATGCAGCTGCGCTTCTAGCTCATCAATCTTTCTCTTTTGGTTCAAGGATGTTGTCTCTGCTTCAATTGTCTGTGAGGAAGAATTTGAGACTGCTATATTTATTGCCAAAACAAATTAGAAAAAAACAAAAAGGGAGAAAAGCTATTATGATTGCTTTCTGGGCCCAACTTAGGAAAGACCATTACTCCAATTAAGGTTTGTATTTTTTTTTTTGGCTTTTTTAAAGCTTAATTGAACAGAAAGTAATAAACTATTAGATTTGTTTGAGTTAGGAGAAATTATTTTATTAATCCTTTTTACTATATTATTTATGGCTCTTTCCTAATTATTTGATGGTGCTCATAAATGAGAAAAAAGTTGAAGGTCCATGACAATATTGGTTTCAACTATTAGTAATGAGAAATAGAGCTGAGAAATAGGCGGGTTCAGGTGGATTTGGATTAGATTTCCTTTTAACTCGGATCAGTTTAAGTTTGAATTTTTTTGAATTTAGTTTTTCGAGTTTGAATTTTCTTAAGTTTAGATATGTTACGAATTAAAATATTTTAGGCTCAGATTCTTTTAGACTTTTTTTTTAATTTTCATATTCAAACTCGAATTTAATACGATCCAATTTTTGAGTTCGGAACTATTTTCCCAGCTACAGTGAGGAGTAATGGTATGATAGTCGTCGGTTAATCTAATATAATTGCCTATGATTCAATTACAATGATGATTGATGGATGTGTAAACACAGGAAACATGCCAAATATTCTTGAAGAAGATACTTTTCGCCAAAATTATCTCAAGTTCGAGCTTGAGGATAAGCTCTTTTTTCAAAAAGTGGAGTAATATTATAAATGTTTTTGTGGGCTAAAACTATGTAATTAAAGGAATTCAAAGTTCTTTCCAAAAGCTAATTGTTTTGATTTCATTCTCTGTTCTTTCTAAATGTACCTTGTCGTCGATCATGTGTTTCAACCGAAGAAGCAAACGAAGCGACTCCTTGTTGGAACAATCCAGTTGCTGCTGAAACAACGCCGCTCTTTTCTCCGAAATTATCACTCTCGCCGCTGCTTCCTTTGCCGTGTTCAGTATTACCTCTGCATACGCCACCTTCAATGCGGCCATTTTCTACACCAAAACAAAAACAACAAAATCACATTCCAAAAAAACAAAAAGAAAGGTAGAATAACAGAAGAAAAGAAAAAGAAAATCGGAATGAAAGTGTAGTTTCGTAACGTACATCTAAAGCTCCCATTGCGATTTGAGAGCTGATGCCCTTCGTAGTTCCCAGATTTGAGATTGCTCGTTTGGGCGGGCGTTTTACGGGGCTGAAAGAAGTTAATTGAAAGGGAATTCAATAGGACGGTATTGACCTTAGCTTTGAATTTGAATTACGAAAAAAGGAAAAAGAAAAAGAACTTTCTGCCAAGGCGCGTAATAATAGATTGGGTTGTTGCTCGTTAGGGAACGTGGACCCCACATTTTGAATTTTTTGAGAACAAAATGAAAGGACTAAAACGCTGCGTTTTGTATTGTAATTAAAGTGGCTGGAAAAAGTGTTTTTTTAATCCAAAAATAAAATCAATAAAGTACTTTTGGAGCCAACATGATATTTTTAACCTTTATTCATAATTTAATATATTATATATATTAGGTATATAATTATTTTTTATTAAAATTTATTTTAAATATATAACATTATATATCTAAATTTATAATGGTTATATTTTAATGAAATTTAAAATATAGATTATATATTCAAATTAATTTTGTAAATAATTAATATTATTTACTTACAAATATTTAAAATTTATATTTCATATATTAAAATATTATTAATGAGTTACAATAAATTATTTTTTATATTTTTACTAAAATATCATAATATTAACTAATTTGAACATTATTTGAATACATATTTTTACTTTACAATATCATGTCTAAAATTAATATTATTTGAATAGCTTGGAGTTTTCGGTATGTATTTCTATAGTCTAATGCTTATTTAAAACTTGTATCTTTGTGTTACTTTACATCGTAGATTGTTTTAATGAACAATCGAGGATAAAGTTAATTATATTGAGGTACATTGAGGTTTAATGTTGATACAATGACTAAAGTGAATAAAGTAGAAATTGTAGTTATAATTTGAAATCAATAATCTGTATAAGAAATTAGTTGAAGCTTATTGAAGCATTTGTTAATTGATGAACTTTGTTTTATGAATTATAAACTGATTTGTATGAAACGAAGGAAAGGACAAATGATAGATTTGAATTTATAAGCCATCGTTACTAGGCAATTCGGGTTGACAGTACTATATTGATAAACCATAGTTTCTAGGTAATTTGGTGTGGTAAGCCATCATCATCGGACAATCTGAGGTGGCAAGTCATCGTTGCCGAGCAATCTAGGATAATAGTTCTATAACTATAAACCATCGTTGTTGGCTAATCCGAGGTGGTAGGCCATCGTCGCTAAGCAATTCGGTGTGGCAGCTCACCGTTGCCAGGCAAATCAGGGATGACAGACTAAAGTAAGTTAAACATGAGCATGTGAACTTGGAATATTGACTGAAGGGTACCATGGTTTGAGATTTTACGAATTAGAAATGTATATAGAATGATGTTTCATGCTTAAGTTATAAGTAACCAAATTTTTAGATGACGATTCTATGTATTGCGAATTATACCATCTCTTTATAATGTTTCTGACTTATAGGAATACTACTGAGTGATATACCCATCATACAGCTTTATTTCCCGTGTGCAGGATAGGTTCAAATCCATGTTCTTGGAACCCATTTCAGCATCATGTCAAGATTTCTAACTCTATAGAGTTTGTGCCTCTTATTCTAGTTAGGTTTGGCATGTACCTAATGTGTCTTGTAAGGGTTTTGTTTGGCAAAAGATGTCAACTAATGGTGTTGGTAGGTAAAGTCATTTTGGGTATATTATGTATATGTTTGTGATATGTATAGGTAAAATAAGCATAGTCAAGTTATAATGTCTATAGTTTATTAATATGTAATGTATGATGTTATGTATATTAGTCAAAGTTATGGAATTGATTTTTAGAAGGTGTTATAGATATGTTTGGACATGTTGCAATTGCATAAAAACAGTTTATTTGGTCATTTTTAAGGTTGTATTGTTGTTGGCATTGGTTGGTATGAAATGGTAGGTTTTGATTTTTTTTTTTGCAAAAATAGTGGGTGACGTCGCAACGTCGTAAAGTTTTCACTGGGATAAGGTTGGACTATTTGTCACGTTGTGACGAGGAACCCCGTCATCACGACGAGGCTAAACAGATTGTCATGTTGCGACAAGAGACACCCTCACGTCGCAACGTCGGTCCTGCAAGTTGAAACCCTCACATTTTGATCCTTATTCATTCTCGGGTTGGTTTTTGAGCTTTCGTAAGCTCGTATAAGATTTGGTAACTATTAAATGTTGTTTTTAATGCTTGTAATTATTTGAATTTAGTTGTATTTTGTATTAAACTAATAGTTGTGAATATAATTGCTCCAGCAACGAATGTCACACTCTGTAGCTTAGACCTGATGGTCAGGTCGGGTTTAAGGGTGTTATAAATATGAAATCATGTTCATATATTGGTAATAATATATGTATACAGAAATGGTGCCCATGTGAACATAGTAAAATGTTAGGATACATATGGCATGCCATTAGGGTTATATACGTATTTGATTAGGCATGGGATTTACATGTTATTACGAGGTCTAGCATTTATTTCAGATTCTCGAGTTATACTAGTTATAGGTTTAGCCTAGACAGGTAACCTCGATATAATGTCAACTTGTGTGAGAAACTTATTCCCGTGTATCCAAGTCTATTTTACTATAGTTCCATCGAGCAATATTCAATTGATTGGAAATGGAAACATAAATGTGAATTGGAAATGAAATGATCTTTGTTGATGTTAGATATGTGAATTGTTATGTGATTCCATTAAAGAATTGATATTATTTATGACTTGGGAATATGACTAACCTATTTGATTGGCAATGTTGTTATATGTTTAGTTATACCATCATGTGCCAAAAAATAGCTTTGTGAATGCCAAATTGATTAGTTTAAATTATGCCTTTAATGGTCGAGGTAAGTTTAGTAATTCCATTTGAACTTACTAAGTATTCTTAATGCTTACTCTGGTTGTTTTTCCTTTCCTGTAGATTTTCACATTACGGAACTGCTGAATCGGATCAGCGGAAGAGCACACACTATCATAAGACATTAGTTATATGTTCATTTTGAGTTTAGACCATGTGGCATGTACTTAAGGGTTCCTAGTGTGTAAATGACTATTTTGAGAATTGGTAGTTTTATGTTAGTGGTGGTAATGATTGATTTTGAATATAACTTTTGTATGGAACCTAATCATGCATATTTTGGTTAAGTTTGATGTTATATGAATGATGATTTTTCTTTTGAATGGTTTGGCATGTTAAAGCTATCAATTAGACTATTTGAGTTAGTTAAATTGATTAATAATTTGGGAACGGTGAGGTAAATGTTAAGCATGACATATAACTTAGTATGTGTTTTAATTAATTCATGTCATTCTCTTGAATGGGTAGTTTTCAATTGGTGTAATATCAACATGCTTGAGTTGGTGATGACAACATTTTGGCTTGGATAGATAGAATGGATATAATTGTACCTAAATGTTGAACGATAGATTGTATGGTATAGAATGGTTATATACTTGAAATGGTTGACATTGGCTTGGTTAAATGGTTTTATTCTTGTGAAAGGTTGAATGAAATACTTTGGAAATGATTTAAAGTTAATTGAATTAGGTACCAGATATTTATTTTTCCAAATAGAGGGTCAACATCGCGACCACGAGTCTCTGACGTTGCAATGTCATGACATGGATATACATGTCGTCACAAGGTGACTCATTGAGTTGGTGACGTCGCAACATCAACCTAAGACTTTTAAAAAAACTTTATATTTTGGTCCTGATTCATGTTTGGGTTAGCAAAAGAGCTTTTGTAAGCTCGTATGAGACCCAAAAATGACTATGTGATATGTTATGAATGTGATTAAATCTTTTTTATATGTTTAAATGATCGAATGATGTATGATTGTCTATAAATGTTTCGACAATGAATGTAGCATCCTGTAACTCGAACTTGATGATTGGGTCGGGTAAAGGGTGTTACTAGAGTTATATACCAATTAAAATTTAACTTTAGTTTTATAAATGGCATTTAGTAGTTAGGTATATTTAATCAAGTAGTATCTAAGAAAAAATACTGGTAAAAAATGAAGATTATTAGCAATAATATGTTAGGGTTATATAGAAAAGAAAGAAGCATTAAAGCAATGGTTCTTCGATGAAGCAATATCAAATCATATTTTACATCAAACTTTTTTTTCACTAATAATTGTAATTTAAATTATAATTGTAATTTAAATTATAATTATCACAACTTTTTTTCCTATATTTTATGTTTACAGTTCTATTCAAGTAATAACTCTATTTTAAAATTAACATATTTTTTAACTAATATTTTTAAATGTGTAACAATTATCACAACTTCTATTAAATTATAATTACTTTAAAATGTAAATTTAATTTCTGTTATGAATATCTTATTAAGTGGATGTTCATCATGATCAAGATAAAGTTTTAATATACTTTAAATTCTAATAGTTATTAGAATTAGATCTCTACTTCTTTTATACTTTTTATGCCTATAAATAGAGACTCTGATGAAGCATTGTAATCACCCATTTTGATCAATAAAGTACATTCTCTATTGCTTTCATATTTTCTTTGTTCTTTATTCTCTCCATCTCTCCTTATTTTATAACACGTTATCAGCATAATCTTGCTCAAAGTGATAGCTCCTTTTATAGATGATCAAATTTATCCTTCATGATTTTCAATATCTTTGATGGCAAGATGCAATATTTTTACAAGAAGTTTCTTTTTTTTTTCAATGTTTCATATTTGATTATTATTTTTCATTCTTCTTTCATTACACGTTATCATTGTTTTGATTAACTTATTTTACTTTTTTTTCTTAAAGATGGTGAAAGATTTGATACCGTTATCTATATGAAATCGAGAAGTAAAATTCACTCTCAAAGTTTTCTTTTTTATATTTGCTTGGGGATAATTTGTTTATCTTCATTACAAAGGATGTTTATAATCACTACTTCTCATCCATGGTAACATAAGTCAATCTAATCAACTTCTTTTGAAAATTGATTTGATTTCTATTAAAAAGTTCAATTTATATAATTTACTATTCATATCTCTATGTATTTATAAAACCCTTCACGCATTTAGTTATTGAGATTTTTATGTGAAGATAAATATTTTTTCATTTTTAATAGAATTGATTGGTTTAATTTTGATTTTGATAAAGATATATGATTATTGCGGAATGTGAGTAAAGATATTTACCGTCATGAACTTTGGGATATTCATCATGTCTGTGATAATTTCATATCATTGTAAAATTTGAGATAAAATTATGTCATAAGAGGTGGAGGTTAGAAAATGTTTATGTTTAAACTTTTATAGTTGTAAAATTATTTTAATTTGACATTATAATATTCTGTATGTTGTTGTGGTATGATATATAAAAAATATATATTATCTAACCACAATGATTTATTAGTAACATGAATTTATTATTTGTTGCGTTTAATATATGTTTTATTTATACCTATTCATTTTTTATATGAATAAATAAAATTTTATTTAAAATAAATTAAGTATTCATTAAGGTTATACTTAAATGATTATATGCTCCTAAAAAGTTAATATTGCATCAAACTGTAAAAAGCTCTTTAAGAGCTTATATTTTAGCTCCTTGTGATGTAAAATTTTGTAAAATATAATATTGTTTTTCATATCAAGAAGATATATTTGAATTTACATTAAAACTATATATATAAATAACATGAGATACTCATGTATTTGTATTATATATATTCTCCGAATGAATACATTACACTATATGATTGAAATATTTAATGTGCTCTTGTAGTAGCAATATTGTGAAAATGACTTTAACAATATTTTCGAACGATCTCATACCTTTTAGTGGCTAAGCAAAATAATAAGTTACTAATGACAAACTATGAAATTATTTCCATTAGTTTTGCTTCATTCCCTGAAGTGAATGTAGCAGTATATAACAATTATGAAAAATGAAAATATAGAGATCATGATTATTGTTGTAATTGAGGATGTGATTGGAGACTAATCATGGCAACATGAATAGATAGATTTTGATTTGAAATCCATGCATGTTTTGCGATGGTAATGATGAAATAAATAATCAATAGAGGCATTTAGAAGTCTATCCTACTAGATTTATTGCATTCCCTGAAGTGAATGCAAACATAAAGAAAATAAAAGATATAATCATGGACCACTAAAAGTGATAACATAGTAATAAATAAGAGAACAATGAGAGTTTTCAAAATAACAATTTAAAGGGTAAATATAACTTATGTTATCAATGTGATATGAAAGATTATTGGCCACATGTGGTACATGCCTAAATATTTTGTTTTTGTTAATATTCTTTGAGGAAGGATATGAGAATGTAGTAATAAATTCTATCATTATAGATAGAAAATATTTATCTTATTTATTAAAAAACAAATATTATTCCAATATTTGATAGTACAAACTTAGTTAAAAGCTCTCGAATAGCTAATATATTAATATCTTGTGATCATTAATCCATTGGTTTTAAAAAATATTTATAATGGATCTTATATTAAGATTGTGAATGAGGAAAATATTATATTTCATACGAATCACTATTGCTATAAATATTTATTTTGAAAGAATGAAAAAGAGAGGATTGGGTTATTAATTTATATTTATTTTATAATCTTTGTGATCTTTTGTCATCATCCCCATTAAGGGGTTGGAAGGAAAATATTTGATTGTAAAAGATCTATTTATGAGTAATAAAATATGAAAATTCTATCTAAAGCTCATTATGGTTGGATGCACCTAAAGTTGCAAATTTTTTTTAGATATTTGAAGATTTTGGCATATTCCCTGAAGCGAATATTGCATATAATTGTTTGAAAATTATATTTATTTTGTTGACTTAGTGGCATTATTAAAAGTTTTTTCAGTAGTAAATGTCACAATAGCACATATGTTGATACAAATTAAAAAGAATAATAGTAAAATTATTAATTTGTTACAATTTAGTACAATTGAAACACATGTTAAAGTAAACTAGAAGTTTATTGATACAAATGCATTTACTGCTTGACGTAACTAATTAGACCATCCTGGATCATATATGATGTGAAAATTAACTAAGAATTCATATGGACATTCATTAAAGAACCAGGAGATTCTTTAGTTTAAAAGAATTCTCATATGTTACTTGTTCTCAATGAAAATTGATTATTAGAAACTCACTAACTAAAGTTGAGATTTAATATCTTGCATTTCTTAAACGAATATGGGCCCCATTCATCCACCATGTGGATGGTTTTGATATTATGCGATTTTGGTAGATGCATCTATTAAATAATCACATATGTTTTATCAATTTGCAACCTGTCGTTTGCAAGATTGTTTGTTTAAATAATTAATTCCAAATCATGCAATTAAGACAATTCATCTTGCTAATACTAATGAGTTTATATTTCAATCTTTTATTGATTGAGTTTGAAAAACTTTTGTAAAAGTTTGCGCATAATGGTTTAAAGAAATTATTGATTGAACACCTCTGATTAATATCTAAACCATTACTTATGAGCACTGAACTTCCTATTTCAACATGAGATTATGTTGATTTACGTGTTTTATGCATCAAATCAATAAGTTATAAATACTCCCCATTACAATTGGTTTTTGATCAAAAGCTAAATATTTCTCATCTTAAAATTTTTTTTATATGCGTATATGTTTCAATTGCTCTACCACAACGCACAATGATGAGTGAATCCTCAAAAAAAGTTGAGAATATATATTAATTACAAGTTTCTTTATGTTATTAGATGTTTTGAATGTATTTGAGATTCAATTATGACATGATTTGTGATTTCAATTTTGATTCCATAGTTTTCTCGACATTAGGGGGGGAGAAATAATAACTTGTAATGAGTTAGGGGGAGAGTAATTTGAACCAGAAGTTCAATAAGAATAATTCATTATAAGTTAACTGTTAGATGTATTTACAAACTTAACGAGAATAACCAACTGTAACGCCCCAATTTTCGGGAATTCTGTGAATGTTGGCAAAATTTCATGCTTTAATTTTGTCATTTGTGAGTGAAATTATGAAATAGGACCTATGAGAAAATGTTTGAAAATGCTATAGGCTAAATTGAAGTGACCAAATAAATAGGAGTGCAAAATAGGAGGATTTGCATGACAAACCTCCCATTTTACATGAAGTGGCCAGCCATCATGTTGTTGTAGACAAAATGTGCACTTGATATCCATAATTTATGGTACAAATTGATACAAATTGATAATAGGTTAGGTAAATGTTCCATGATAATAGGTTAGGTAAATGTTCCATGATAATGGGTTAGGTAAATGTTTCATGATAATGGGTTAGGTAAATGTTTCATGATAAGAATTTCATGTCTTTTGTATTAAAGAATTAAATGGATGAAATATGAAGTTTTATTAAAAGAAAAAGGGGTGAAAAGAACAAAGTTTTTTCCATTTTGTTCATCATAGCTGAAAGTTAGAGAAGAGAAAGGAGAGGAAAAAGCTCTTGAGTATTCGGTCATTAGGAGGAGGAAAATTGAAGGTAAGTTCTTGGTACCTTGCTTCTATTTTGAGGTTCATGAGTTCTTCTTGATTCCACCTTAACTCTTGAAGTATATTTTGATTTTTGGTTGTGTTGTGAGCATTTGGTCATGAATTAAAATGAAGGAAATGGTTGTTGTTTCATGTTCTTTTGATGAAAAATGGAAGATATGTGAAGTTGAGCCAAACAAATGAGCATGCATGTGCCTTAAATGCTAAAGGGAAAAATCGGCTAACATGTTGTGCTTTAAAATGATGAAATGTAGATTATGCTTAAGTAAAAATCATAGATATGTGATGATTGATTGGTGATATACATGTTTAAATAACATGCATGCAAGATAGGTGTGAAAAAGTGATTTGGTAATAAATCTGCTTGGGACAGCAGCAGTAACGTGACTTTGGAAAATCACCATAAATTGTGGGAGATGAATTAGAAGCTGAATAAATTATGTAATTAAATATTATTGAGTCTAGTTTCTAATGAAATAAACAAGAACATATTTTGAATTCTGTACAATGAGAAATTTGATTCGTAATGAAGAGTGGTCAGATTAGTCAAACAGTGAAACATGGGAAACTTTGAGAAAAATCTGGTATTGATTGGATAAACCAAAAATTCTGAAAATTTTATGGATAGAAGATATATGAGTCTATTTTCAGGGAAAATTAACGGAACTTGATTTGGAGTTTCGTAGCTCCAGTTATAAATGATTTAGTGACTGTTGCTCAGGAAGACAGCTTGCAGTGAAATTATGATTATGTGGTAAACATTGACAAAAATTTGTTAACGAGTTGCTTATTGATTTCTTATAAGCTTACTATGATCTGTAGGTGTGGTTGGCCGAATATTGTAAGGGGTTAATACGTAGTTTGTATTTGAATAGTTAGATTAACGTGTTAGTAATCCAATTGTAGGCGGTTCGTGTGTGGATCTCGTCAGCATATCGTCACAAACAGGTGTGTAACTGACACCCTCTCATAGACTAGATTGGCAAAAGCCGAAAAGCCGAAATTGCGAAAAGTCGGTATTTTGGGAATTTGCGAGTGTGCGAATGCTCGTAAAATAGTTGGGTTTGTATATTTGGTAATCTAAAGTAATAAACTGCAGTACGCGCGATTTCGTACATTTTGATAATTTGGGCTTAATGGGCCAAAGATCGGGTTCATGGGCCAACGGGCCCAATTCGGTAAGTATGTGCGGTAAGTGTTCTGATAGTACGTAAATAGTTAGGATATGCATGAAAACGCTAAAAGTAGCTAAATTACTATAATACCCCTATGTATGGAAAATTACTGTTATACCCCTAGGTGTAAAATTACCGTTATACCCCTAGGGTTAATTTTGACTGAAAAGCATGACGATCTGATTCTGTATGATGTATGCCATGATTATATATCTGTTGCATGGGGACATGGGTTATATTATGGAGGAAGCGTTCTGGTGGCTATGCCACAAATATCTGATCTGGTGGCTCTGCCACAAATATCTGATCTGGTGGCTCTGCCACATATATCTGTTCTGGTGGCTCTGCCACGATTATCTATATCTGGTGACTCTGTCACATTATCTGTTCTGGCAGCCATGCTGCAAATTCTGTGGTGTGTAGCGGTTGGGTGGGTCGAGTTGTCTCCCCACACGGTGTAAGGTTGGTACGGGGGTGTATACGGTTGGATATGGTTGGGTTTCTGCATAAACATGTAATATCTGTTCTGTTCTGTTATGGGCCTATGGGCTTTATTCTGAATTCTGTTCTAGGCTAAGGCCAACTTATTCTATTTCTGTGGTTTGAGCTGATATAGACTATGGTTGGGTTAATTTACACACTGAGTTTCCCCAAACTCACCCCTTTTATTTTCATTCACGCAGGTAATCCCCAACCATAGTGGGCTTGGAGCTGTGAGGGAATTCGGAGTGGCCACCCGTTCTGAAAGTTTGATTTTCTTCTGGTGAACTGGACATCCTTTTATTTACGTTTGAAGTTTTGGGTTTTTAAATGTAATAAGGCCGCTTAATTATTTTTGATGGTTTTAATATGTATTACTAAGATAGGTAATACTTATTTTAACTGTTGAAATTGGATAGCTTTAGGGCACGTTTTCAAAAACAACAGTTGATTTCAAAATAACACGACAACAAGCAAAGCTTCTGCAATGAAAGTATTTTCCAAAATTAATCACTTTTCCTAAAAATGACTTAATCAAATCGGTTTCTTAGAAATATCCATGACGTTAAGGTGTGGCAATGGCGATATGCATGTCTAGGATTGGATCCGAAGGGAGCTTGGTACTTAAGCAGTCCGATGGACTCACCACCTCTTTTCCGGTTTCCTACCTGGTGCACAGCTTCCATTCGCTTTAACCCTTAATGAATTAATCTTTTGATCATCAAGTACAATTTTCTGGACTTAGAATGGAAATTTTTTTTTACGTTTTTGATATGGCATGCCGGATCCGGCCATAACTTCTGGGCCGGGTTTGGGGTGCTACACCAACTGTTATATGCCATCTAATATTTTAATTTGAATCAAAGTCCTAGTAGGATAATCAATTAGAATAAATAATAGATTGATTGGTTCCAAAAATGAAAATTCTTCTAAATGGTCATATAGTGGAGGCAGGTGCTCTAGAAGAGACCCAAGACATAACTAATATGTAAAACTCTAGAAGAGATTCAAGTACCTGAAACTGAATTTTAAAATAATGAAAATAAGAGATCTCAATAAGTTATGTCAATTCAAGAAAATGTAAAATCTAATAATAAAAATGGTCGACAATGATTTTGCATGCAATATTATTATTGAAATAATGAAATAAAAGGAAGATCTTGAATAAATCTATTGAGAAATATAGATATGGAACAATTTATCAAAATAGAAAGACGTAACTCAAGTAAAATTAAATTCGTGGAGTTTTTGGACTAGTAGTCTAAATATCTAAAGGTATAAAGCCAGTGACGATGCAATTGAAGTAGTTTTACAAAAGCGGAATAAAAAATTGAAGTTTTTCTCTAAGTCTTGGCATTTATTGTGAAAAGATATAATATTCTTTTATGGTGGATGTAATAACCTTTAGATATATTATTAAATTGACAATTTATAAAAGATTTAACTTGCCTCTAATGGTTATTGTTACAACCTTTTATGAATCACCATATAGTAATATTTATATTAAAATCCTTGAAGGATTTAGGATGCTAGAAGCATATTGAAATTCTCGAGAAATTTTCATTTATATGAATTGAAATAATTTGAACATATGTGGTAAATTTGACTTAGTGAATAGTAGTTGAAGGAGGATTATAATATTATCCAAAATACCTATTTGTGTTTTTATAAAAGAATCATAATTAAAGTTTGTTATGATTATTGTTGAATCTCCTGAAGAGATCAAAATATATTTCCCCCAAATTTCTCTCACTCATGACTTTTAAAAGAATGATAATATAAATGCTTATCAAATACATTCAAATAGTCATTTGAAAAACTAGTATTTAAGATTGAATACGTAGAACATGAGGTGGAGTAAATACGCGTTGCACTCTTTTTCCCTTAACCGAAGTTTTATCCCATTGGGTTTTCCTGGTAAGGTTTTTAATAAGGCAGCATATTATGTGTATTATAAATTGTGTACTATTTTTATTCATTAGGTTTTTATCCTACAGGGTTTTTTCTAATAAGGTTTTAATGAGGCACATTATCTACCAATGGACATCCAATGGGGAGTGTTATGAATATCTTATTAAATGGATGTCCATCATTATCAAGATAAAATTTTAATATACTTTAAATTCTAATAGTTATTAGAATTAGATCTGTACTTCTTTTATATTTTTTATGCCTATAAATAAAGACTTTGATAAAGCATTGTAATCACTCCTTTTGATCAATAAAATCAATAAAGTACATTCTCTATTGGTTTCATATTTTTTTTGTTCTTTATTCTCTCCATCTCTCTTTATTTTATAATAGTTTCATTATTTTAAAAACATTATTTTATTCTCTCAATTATTTTTCAAAACTAATTGACATTTAGTATAAATTAAACTAATCATCATTTAATTAGCACAAATATATATATTTGAAATTACAAAATATATTATTTAATGAATTAAAAAATGTATAAAACCATGTGCAACACACGTGACATTAAAAGCTAATTTTGGAAAAGTGTTAAGTTTAGGATAAGTGACACTATAAGATCATGACACATAGTATTGGTAATGTCACAATAGCTCCATTATCATATGAAAATGGTTAATTTACCTAAATAATTTAAAAAAATTAAATACGGAAATAGGTTGTCAGCTGGATTATATATAAAATTGGTATGTTTTTTTGGATCACGCTTATCTGACAGGCGCAACCACATTTTTTTATATTAAAATATTTTTTTTGTTTTTTTTTAAATATTATTTTATTGGTGGCGCCTTTCTCATAGGCGCCACAGCTTGTATTTTTTTCCCGGTATGGGGTAGGTAGTGCCTATCTGGTAGGCGCAACTAGTGGAGTCTATCTAGTAGGTGCGACTGGTGGAGTCTATCTAGTAGGCGCGACTGGTGGAGCCTATCTAACAGGCGCCACTGGTTACGCCTATCTGATAGGCACCACTGGTGCTTAATTTTTCCCCTATATATACTCCCCCGAAAAGGAAATGGGCAAAAGATATACACAAAATTTAGTAGAAAAAAAGTCGACATAATACATACTTATCTAGCTAGGTATCTGAGAGTAAACCCTCTCTTTATTTATTTTATTTTGTATTTTTTTCTCTTTTTAAAATGAGCAAAGAGTCTATTCTAATGTGTCTATTATAATGTAGTAAAAGACAAAATTTGCTTATCTTTCCTCTTCTTTTTTATTTGTTCACACTGCGGCTTCTCACATTCAAAAAGAATGGTAATACTTCATACATATTTAATTAAAAGATTAAAATAAAAATAGTTGGTTGAAAGGCCCAACAAAAAGTCGGGTCTAGAGGAGTTCAAGGATAGAAATAACCAAGACTCATCTCAGCTACAGTACAAATAGAAGCCGATCCCCTTTCATTTATTTCTTTGTATTCTCTTTCATATTCCATTTCTTCATTCCCTTCTATGCGACTCTCTAGAGTTCATCTAAGTGATGTGCGCGATACAAAGTTCACGGTACAGAACCCTTGTTGTTCATCCTATTGTCTCGGCTCGTCCGAAATAAAATAAATATAAATAAAAAAGTCTCTTCAAAAATCGAGAATCTCAATAATGTATTGTCTTTTATTTCTTTTTATTTATTAGCCTAAGAAGATAGGGAGAAGAAAAAAAAAGGAAAACAAAAAGAAGGATAAGATATTTTAGTTTATTTCTTTTTAAATAGAATGTAGAGTTTGTTAGTAATTTTATTATTTGAAAGTTATTTTGTTAGGTTATTAATTTTGTTAACTCCTGAATGAAAAAATTTACATTAAAAACTTTATGTAACTTTAGAGTTTGTTAGTAATTTTATTATTTGAAAGTTATTTTGTTAGGTTATTAATTTTGTTAACTCCTGAATGAAAAAAATTACATTAAAAACTTTATGTAACTTTTTTTCTATTCGAAAATGTTTTGAGAATTTTGAATTTTTTTTAACAGATCTAGTATTGAAGATGGAGAATCAGTTTTTCGTATACGTTTATTTTGATGGAGAAATTTTGACAACAACCATGAGATGTATATTTGAATGTCGCAAACAAGTAGCAATAATATTTAATAGAAATATCTTGTTTGATGATATGAAAGAAAGAATTAGTGAAAAATTATAAACGTTGTGGGAAAAGGATCTCGAAACTTTTCTACAAGTTTTCAGTTTCGACGGATCCCATAAAATTCACAGAAATGGAACTTGTAGATGATGAAGATGTAGAGACAATGGTCGCTCTTTATTGTGGGACTCGAAGCAACCAAAATGCACCGATTTAGTTGTTTGCTGAGTTAGCTGGTGTGAAGCCAACTGAAGACCCCACTCCATTAGGTGAAGAACATGGAGTTCAAGACATGGAGTTCAAGAGCTGTGTATGGTGGTTTCGATATCGTACGTTGATAGTCAATCACCTATACACGGGATCGACATTGATCTTAATGTTGCACCCGAGACTGATGTGGTTGGTGATGATATATACTATAGTAGTGATCCTTCTAATCACGAGGTCAATAGTGATAGTGATCCCGACGTGGATGAGGTCCCAGATGATATTGACGATGAAGGCATGAATGATGATGGAAACGTTAACGCGTCTTTAGTTGGGAACCAGATTCATTGTATTATGATACATAATAATCCTGGGGCACACATGTCTCGGATAGACCCCCGATATGGTACATGCAGTCAAATTCTCGGAGTACCCTGAAATACTACCTGCTCACCGGCTGGCTGTAGATTTCGATCCTGAAGAGTTGTTCATGGGCCAGAGATTCGAAAGAAAGGAAGAGTGCATAACGCCCCAATATTATTATTTTGGTTTTGTGAAATTGGGACACAAATTGTGTATCTACTTCAGTGGTTAAGTGTTTTTGGTGTGAATGAGAGGTCTCAAGTTCAAGCCTTATCTTGGGTAAAATTTTGTCTTTTTTTTAAATGAATAAAGTCATATCTTTGGTTAGCAGACTTTTATTTAATTGTTTGTAAAATATTATCAAAATGGGCTTGCTGGTCTAATGGTTAAGTAGAGTATTGGAGTGTTGGAGGTTCTGTGTTTGAGTCCTTGTGTGAGTGAGGGAATTAATTTTGCTGCCAGCTTTGGGTAAGAATTTAAGATAACAAGGAGTCTGAGTAGTGGTATATAGTGGGGAGTCAAGTGAAGAGATTTTAGGAGCGCTTTAGGGAATGTTTGGGGATATATCCAAAATTTGATCATATTTTCCTTTTTGGAATAAAAGAAAAGAGAACTGTTCTCTCCAGCTTTTGACGTCCCTTTCTCCTTTTTCTGTCGAATTTGATTTTGATTCTCTTTTGGTCCTTCTTTCGTTTTTGTGTTTGTCTCGTCCATTCCTATGTAACGTAAGTCGCATGTGACGTAAGTGAAATAACGTTGGAATTATTTTTAGATGCTGTCATCTTTTTTGTTGGACTAATTTTCGGGTTTTGACAGCAGCAAATCGTGAGGTTTAAGGCTCTCTTCGTGCTATTTCATAGCAAATCAATCCGAAGCTTTGCTATAAATGTTCATCGCTTTATGGTTGAGTAATGTGGTTTCGGGATTTTGATTAATCACAAAATAAGATTGATTGTAGTGTTGGAATGGACAATATTTAGGTTCTGGAGTGCTCAGAGTTTGATTTAGCTTCAAACGAAACCATGTGTGTACTTGATAACGCGAAAAATGAGATTCAGTAAAAGCTGAAAAAACGTTCTGTCGATGCCACACGGGCGGGTGGTCGCCTGTGTGGTAGGCTGTGTGGAGGGACACGACCGTGTGATCAACGAGCCAGGTCGTACGCGCATGACACGACCGTGTAATGGCCAAATAGGCCGTGTGCGACACACGAGCTTGACTGAATTGGGTTGTGTGAGCCACAAGGGCATGTGAGTCCACACGGGTAGTCACAGGGTGTATGGGATTCTGGGCCACGCCGTGTGATCTACATGGCCAAGGCCAATTTGAGCCGCGTGGGCCATACGGGCGTGTGAGCCCATTTTTCTGAAAAGTTCTCTAAGGTTACACAGGTCGCCCAAATCAGCTGTGGACCTACTGTAGGGTCTGTAAGCACTACTTAGACTCCTATATGTGTAATCTGTCTGTCTGATTTCTATACTGAGCTTGACTATTTATTCGAATGTATGGACTACTAATTACATAATAGCATGACACTTATTGCATGTTGCATTGCATCGGGGTGGGATAATGATATTTGGAAGAAGTGTTCTGAAAAGCTCTTAAGCCTGTTATCTAGTGGCTCAGCTACAATATTCTGATTATGTCTCGCATTTCGGTACAGCATGGTGTGTAAGGGTGGGTGAGTGTTTTTAACCCCACATGGTGTGTAAAGACGGACGAAGATAGTGTGTAGAGGCTGGTGGGTAGGATTTTGATTTTTGTTTCCGCATACTGTATCTGAGATGGGCCAGGGCCCTAATTTATAACTGAGACTGTATCTGAATGGGTTTAGGCCCAAACGGAATTTGTAATGGGCTCAGGCCCTAAACTGTATATGACTGATTTCTGATGTTTAACTGTGTGCATGTTTTCTGTAGGGGTTATGCACTGAGTTTGCAAAAACTCACCCTTTTTTATTTAATCTGTACAAGTAATCCCCAGACTTGATGGATCAGTGTAGCGAAAGACTCGATGGTGGCCACACATAAATTTGAGAATGCTTTCCGTTAACTTTCAAATTTTATTACTTAATTGGGGTTTTAATGTAACTGTTGGACTTTGGACTGTTTGGCTTTAAATTTTGGTTTTTAAGACTTGATTTACAATTTTATTACAACGAGGTATGGTCAAACTCGATTTTCACTAAGATCGAACGATTTCCTAAAATAAGTGTTTTCCAAAGCTTCAGCTAAAAAGATGCGATTTTAGACATAACGAAGAACTTGCGTTTTACTTCGAATTAAGATAAAAGCTAATTAACTAGAACAGGTTAACTTGATAAACTCGTTTTCGAATCTCATTCCTTGTGACATCTCCATATTCGGCCATAACATCTTGGTTGAGTTTGGGGTGTTACAAAGTGCTTATTTGCTATTAAGCTATATAGCATAAATATATCAGTGGACTACAAATCACCGTGTCTAAACTGACATTATATATTGGGGAGTGTTGGAGGTCAGCGGAAGGCTACAATTGGCAGATACGAGTTGTATTTATCCAGAATTCACAGATGTGGGAGACACGAAATTTTCTTGGGTCTCACACATGCACTGCAACACGTATGACAGAAGACTATCAAAAACTTGATTCCAAAACTATCTGTACGTGTATCATGCCCATAGTGAAAGACATGCCGACCATCAATGTTTTGATACTGATTGCCAAAATGCAGAAATAATTCCAGTATTGAGTATCATACCAGAAGGCATGGATAGCAATTGTATAGATATTTCGATGCATCATACAATTAGTTACAAGGATGGATAGCTGCTATACGGGAGTACATGCCAAGGACTATCATTGAGTTTCAAACACGACCTTATTACGGTCCAGATGACTAATTACAATCGAAAAAAAGAATTTTCCAACGGATGTTCTGGATGTTTGATCCATGCGTGTTTGCATTTCCCCACTGTAAGTCGTTTGTGCAAGTAGATGGGACATGGCTGTACGGTAAATATACACAGATCTTCCTTCTTACGATTGCTCAAGACGGCAACAAGAACATGCTCCCGGTTGCATTTGCCATCGTAGGTAAGGAGAACATAGAGTCGTGAGAATTCTTCCTTGCATACCTATGAAGGTATGTTATTAGTAATGATAATATTTGCATCATCTCTGATAGAGGGAAAGGATTAATTGCCGCCATTAAGCGTTCCGGTGTGCCATGGAGATCTGTTTACTGCATCCGGCACATTGTAGCTAACTTTCACCGAGATTATAAGAATACAAACTGGCGGAGACAAGTTGTGAGAATGGGTAAAGAATAATCTTATCCTTTCAATATATAACCTAATGTTTTAGGGCGAGACTGTAACTTATATTTTCTTAATACATACACAGTGCACGAGTTAGAGTCACATTTTCTTGCAAAGGATGACTCGACTTGAGAGTGACATGGAAAGTTAGACGAATACATCTTTCTGACAATGGCTGGGTACCATAGAGCTGTGGCAATTGGCTCAAAGTTTCGACGAGGGCTTTCGTTATGGTCATATAAGGGGTGAGTAAAATTCGATTCAATTCAAAAAAATAGAAAAAAAATTCTAATTTTGAATTATTCGAATCGAGTTAATCGAGCTAATTGAATCAACTCGAAATTTTTTTATAATTTTGAGTTCAAGTCGAGTTGAATTTTCGAATTCGAATAACTCGAATAATTCGAATAAATCGAATATAAACTATATTTTTTAAAAAAATTTAATTATTAGGCTTTTACTTAATTACTTTAACCCAATTTCTCCCAAACCCAAACATTTTATTTTATCCCATTTCCCCAAGCTGGTCAGCCCAAAGATTTATTTTCCCAAATCCCAATTCCTCCTCAAATAAAACCCCAAGCCCTAGCAGGCAGCAAATTCCATTGTCCAAACCCAAATTATTTTTCTTCTTCTTTGTTCTCTCCATTTCCATTCAATTCAAACCTTAAAATATATTTTTCTCAAAAAATCCTAAAATAAACCATTCTTCCTTCTTCTTCTTCTTCTTCTTCTTCTTATTCTTCTTCTTAATTATTAGTTCATTCAAACCTTCAACTCAAAATCCTTACCTCCAAATCGAGTTGTTGTTCCTTTTGACCAAGGCACTCTGTTCTCTTCCATTTTAAGCTCAATTTTTTTGCATCTTTAAGGTTTGTCTTGAAACATTTTTGAATTATTGAATGATTTTCGCTCTATTTGCATATGTTTCGCTCTATTGAATGATTTTCGCTCCATTTTCCTTCTCCACTTACTTGTTTGCTATTGTAGAATGGGGCACAGCACAATCATCATATGGTTAATTTTTTAAAATGAAAGAATTTAACTTTTTTAAGTGCAACTATTGGAATCTCTTGGTAAAGTCATTTTTGGCTTTAAAATAATTAAAAATGATACCTCCCCACTCCCCAGTCAAATGAAACATTTAATTACACTATTAAAATAATTGATTTTTTTTACCAATAATAAAAAATAATTAAAAAAATTATTATTTTTTGTTTTGGAAGATGTAAAATTCTTTTTTTATTATTAATAACTAAGCAATAAGCACGACCTCATATAATATTAGTAATAATGTAATATTAATAGAGAAAAAATGCATAAAATGATGAATAAAATATTGGATTACCATATTTAATAGTAATAATGTAATAGTAATAGTAATAGCAATAAAGAATTTTTCTAATACAATTCGATAAAATAACATTAAATGATGAAGAAAATATTAGATTATCATATTTAAATTATAAATAAAATATTAATTAATATTGTAAATAAAATAACTCTCAACTAAACTTTTTTAAATACCATGTTAACTAACTTTTAAAGTTTAAACTGTAGTTTAATAGATACAAACACCCAAAACTTTTAATAATAAATCTTTTTGGCAGGTTAGATCTCAAGAAAACTAGGCTTCAATTTTCCTTTCATGTAGCATAAATTCATTTAGGGTTAATTACAAGTCACGAGTTAAATTTTAATTTAGTTCTTAAATTTTAAAATATTTCAATTGAATCCTTAAATTAAATTATTGGTTCAATCAAGTCATTTCATCGTATAGCTATTAGTTTTGGCATTAAATTTTAACTTTGATCTAACATGGTTCTTTCTATTCACATATAATTTAGTGAATATTTTTAAATGCTCATATTTAAGTTGGCAGTTAATGTCAAAGTTGATAATGAAACTGACAAATATTATATTTTATATTTTCAGAAAATGAATTAAAGCATAATTAAAAAGCCTAGTATTTTTATTCAAACTTTTCTAAAAGTAACAAGATCCAATTTTAACTAAAATTTTCATCTTATTCTTTTTTTTTGTTTTGTTTAATTTATGCTATTGTGCTATTATATTAATTAATTTTTAATTTAACCGATTTATTAAGTTTGATTTTAAATCAATTATTGGTCATGGTTAGTGATTGCAACAAATGTTTACCTGTAGATGAGTGATCCAAAGCGAGATGGTTCAACTCAAAGTTCACTGATGCGTGATATTTGTAACAGGTTTTAAAGATTTATAAATGAAATGTTCTTGAGACTAACTTATTATCATGATTAAGGCAAGTGTACCTATCGAACAGTAGTATAGTTCAGCAAGACCGGATTGTCGAACCCAAAGGAACTACGAGTACTAGTATTTACTTCCTTTTTATTATCTAGCCTAAAAATTAAGAGGTTTGGTTATCTAAACTAATTACTAACGAATAATGCACAAAAAGAAAATTTAGGAAAATTCTTTTGGAAAAATTCGATTGATTAAGATAATACCTAAGGAAAAATCCACCTAGACTTCACTTGTTATTTGACTCTAAATCAGACGATTTATTCATTTGACTTGATCCGTAGGAATCCCTAAGTTATATTATTATCTCTTTCAAGACTAACAACGTCTAACCCTAGGTTGAATAATTGAAATCTCTTTCTAATTAACACCCTAGAATTGCATTAACTCGATCTATGGATTCTTTTACTAGGTTTCACCCTAATCCGGCAAAATCTTATCACCCTATCTCTAGGCGTGCAATCAAATCTGCTTAATTATGACAAATTTACTCTTAGACAGGGTCTATTCCTCCTCTGAAGAAGAGCTTAACTTGAATCAATATCCTGGAATATCAAAACAAGGATTAAGAACACATAATTAAGAACAAGTCAAATATTTATCATAAAATTTAGATAATAATAACAAGATTCGTCTTAGGTTTTATTCCCCTTAGGTATTTAGGGGTTTTAGTTCATACTAATGAAAGAAAACATCTCAAAAGAATAAAGATAAAAAAACATAAGAAAACCCAAAACTCCTGAGAGAATTTGAAGGGAGATCTTCAGTTTGATGATGAATCCGGCTTCTGAGATGGATCAATCGGCTTTTCTGGAGCAATTCCCTGCTTCCTCCTCTGTGTCCCCCTTCTAAGTGCCTCCTCAGGTGTTTAAATAGTCTTTGGAATGCCTAAGAGCCCTCAAAATTGACCTTTTTCAAATTGGACTAAACTTAGGCTCGGCAGGGACACTCCCGTGTGCGATTACTTAAGGCCATGGTCAAGGCTGTTAAATGGGCATGGGCATGTGATCTACACGTGTAAATCGTGCTTCGACCTTGCCAAAGGGACACGGCTGTGTAGTCAACCAATATGAAGAGGTTCAAATCGTGCTAGAGCCTGTTAAACCTACATAGGCGTATGGTGAACTCTAGGCCGTGTTGATTTTCCACGTTGGCCCGTTTTCTCTGTTTTTGGCTCGTTTCTCTGTCCTTTTGCTCTCCTATGCTCACCTAAGTATAAAACATGAAATTAAAGGATTAGGAGCATTGAATTCACCAAATCTAAGGAGAAATCATCCATAAAATGTGTTAAGCATGGGGTAAAAATATGTATAAATTACGGTTTATCATTAACAAAATTCTTCCCCAAGTAGAGATGATCAAACAACAACCAAGGAAAATGTTTGAAAAAAGATTACTCTAAGGGCAGCTTGTTGGAACCATTTCACCAAATTTGTGACTGAAGAGAGGGAGAAGAGAGCAAGGTGCAACGCATGTGATGTTACTTACACCATAGAATCAACTTCGAGTTCTACAACGAATTTGAATAACCATTTGAAAACATGCCTAAAAAGACCTCAAGGTAATACTTCTGATCCGAAGTAATCAGAATTAGTATTTGTGAAGGTTAGCCAAGAAACAACGGATTTATCAACTTGGATGTTTGATAAAGTTGCTGTTAGAAAAGCATTGGTTTGTATGATAATTGTGGACGAACTACCTTTTAAAATTATCGTGGGAGAGGGTTTCAAATACTTTCTTTCTATAGCATGCCCACAGTTTAGTCTTCCATCTCATTGGACAATTAGAAAGGATTGTCTTGATTTATTTAACTCTATGAAACGTGTAATGAAGAATTGTTTTGAAAAAGATATAAGTAGAGTTTGTTTGACGATAGACACTTGGACTTTATTGCAGAGGATATCTTACATGGTTTTAACAGCACATTGGGTCGATGATGAGTGGAGGTTGCAAAAAAATATTATAATTTTTTGCCCAATATCCGCTTATAGAGGTGAAAGCATAGGTCAAGCCATTGAAAAATGTCTTCAAGATTGGGGGATTAAGAGGGTCTTCACTATTACGGTTGATAATGCATCCGCCAATAGTGTTGCCATTAAATATTTGAGAAAGAAATTGAGTCATCGAAATGCTTCTATTGAAAATGGAAAATTTATTCATATGAGATGTGTTGCACGCATTCTTAATCTCATTGTGCAATACAGTATTAAGGATGCTTTTGTGTCTGTGGATCGAGTTAGAGGTGCTGTGAGGTATATAAGAGCATCACCACCAAAGTTGACAAAATTCAACCAACGGGTAAAAGAAGAAATGATAGATAGTAAGGCTCAATTGTGTTTAGATGTGCCTACAAGATAAAACTCAATTTATATGATGTAAAAGGTGGCCGAAAAATATGAGCGTGCATTTGAATCATGTGTACGTGATGAACATAAATTTTTTTTGACCTTACTACTAGAGATGGAGTTCCTACATTTGATAATTGGGAAATTGTTTGAAGAGTTATAAAAGTATTAGAGCCTTTTCATCATCTTACACTGTAAGTGTCTGGATATTTGCATGTTACCTCTCATTCACTTTTTGAAGTATCGACGGATGTGCATTGTCTTTTTGATAGGTGGCAAGATTGTGGAGATCTAGACATAATTTCTATGACTTCCAAAATGAGAGATAAATATAATAAGTTTTAGGGTGAAGGAAACTAGATCAACATGCTAGTTTACTTGGCGGTCATCTTTGATCCGCGATGTAAAATGAGTTTTTCGAACTTTGAGGTCAACTTGCTTTTTCCTAATGTTGCTAATGACATTATGAAAATGATTGATAAAGAATTGCATTGCTTGTTCAATGAGTATTCTTCTAATGCCGGGAGATTTCAATTGTTTGAAGGTAGATCTAGTTATTTGACAAATCTTTGCAGTTCAATGGAAATAGATCAGTCAGAAATGAAAACGGGCTTGGCCAAACAAAAATACCTTAAGAAGAAGAAACAAGTTGGATTAGAAAGCAAATCTGAGTTGGATAGATATTTGGGTGAGGACGAAGAATTAAACAATTCAAGTTCATTTAATTTATTGTTGTAATGGAAAATGAACAGTTCTAGATTCCCTATTTTTGCACAAATGGCTTAAGATATTCTTCCTATTCCTATTTCAACGGTTGCCTCGAAAAGTGCATTTAGCACGAGTGGACGTGCTCTCGATAGTTTTAGAAGCTCTCTAACTTCTCTCATGGTCGAAGCTTTGGTTTGCACATAAGATTGGCTTCGAAAATCTAATGATGCCATCAATATTAAAGATTATGTTGATGAATTTCAAACCATGAAAGATGATCATATATAAATTTTAATTTATAAAGTAAACTTTTGTGTTATTTATATTAGTAAGCATTCCCATAATTTAACTAACACTTTTGTTTTTAAATTTGCTAGACTTATCCAAAATACCCGAAGATCAAGAAGGTAATATACTTAGCATTAATTTATAAAGTTAGATGTTTATTTAATTTATTTTTACAAACATTTTTTATCATTTAACTAACTCATTCAATACTTTTACTAGATGTTTCAAGATTATCAACGGTGTTTGAAGCACAAGATGTAACACCCTAAACCCGGCCTAGAAGTTTAGACCAAATCCCGGATGTTACATTGATCACCAAAGTGATCGTAGGTGAATTTTCTTACAAAACAAGTTGTCACTTCAAACCGTAACCTTTAATCGTTTAAAAATCCAGTCAGTAAAATTTCAATTGAGATAATATATGCGTAAGCAGAATAAAACTTAAATCAGAACTTGTACCACTATTTAATAAAACCTTACATTTTAAAATCAAATGACAAAGTTGAAACTAAAAACACAAACTGGTAATTTATTTTCCACTAAGATTGTCTGAGACCTCCGTATCCCAAATCCAGCGCCAGAAAACAGAAAAGGTACTTGAAAAGGAAACACTAAGAGGGGGTGAGCTACACGAGCTCAGTGTGAGTTTGAATCAAGACTAAGAACAGAAATACAATACCCAATTCAATATCGATCAACTATAGATATATGCCAAAACAAAAGATAATTTCGTGATCAATGTCTCAATGGAACGTAACATTTCAAACATACAACACATCACACCTAGAACACTCAGTCATATGTGTTTTCAATCAGACAGAACACAATCAGATAATGAAGCACCCAGAATACTCTGCGTATGTAAGAGCAGTCAAGCAAGAAAACCTACCCATCCAGCCAACACACCTCTCCGTCCCCCAATCACACCCCATAAGAGCTGATTAAGCTCATCCAACTAAAACACGCCATGTAGGACCTCAAAAGACCCATCCAACCCTACATACCATGTAAAGTCATTCTGGGTTGCTCGGCAACAATGACCTGCCACCCCGGGTTGCCCGGTAATGATGGCTTATCAACATGCAGTTACACTGCCAAATCAGATCAGACTTCCTTCTCTCTATATCCCAAACCTGAAATCATAATGCAAATGCAAGAATGCACACCAAACACTGTCAATTACACAGATGCAGAATTTCATAAACAGTCAGTCAATTACAGAATCAATGTACACAATTTCCAAACAGTCACACACACACCCACATCACTTAAGCACTGAAGTAGATACTCATTTATTAGGCAATATGACATTAACGAGTCACTTAACTAATGCAATGATTGTGTAAAACAGATATGTCTGAGTCAAAACAGAGTCCTGACTACCCTTACTAAGACCTAGTCAAGGGTCGGAACACACAGAACCACAAACAGGTCATTAATCAACATAATACAAAAATTTGGCAAGGTAGGACCACATGGACGTGTGGAATAGCCCAGGCTGTGCAGTGGTCTACACACCTATGTGGAGGCCACACACGCCTATGTGAAGGCCATACATGCCCGTTTAGATGGGGCATACGCCCATGTGAAAGCCCGTGTAACTTACTGTCCAAAAATGCTAGAAATTAAGAGTACAGGAGATACGACCGTGTGGAGATCTCACACGCTCTTGTGGGACACATAGTCGTGTGGTTCCAAAAATCATCAAAAATCCTAAATTCCCAAACACACACACCCATGTGCCCAGGGGACACAACCATGTGAAAATCGACTATATTCCCCAAATCTGCCACATGGCCGTGTGGCACCTAATCTTGCCCAGAAACCTTAATTCCTAATTCTAGATGGCCTTTTTAACAGGCACACGCCCGTGTGGCCACCCATATGGTCACGAAACCACTCTAAAACAGCCCAGAAAACATGAATTCCGACATCAAATGATCCTTAAACCTCTAATAGTGCAGAAAAACACCCTAACTAGTCGAATTTTTACGCAAAATTGCAACAATTGACACTTTAAATGGTAACTTCAGAAACCCACAAAACCATGTTGAAATTCACAAAACCAAATCAAAATTTTGTCAATAACAAAAAGAAAAAGTTTTCGAACCCACACCTAATTCGACGACAAGGAACGAAACTCTCTCAAGATCCGCTAGTAAAAAGCCGTTTCCAAAAGAAAAAGAAAAGGAACCCCTACAAAGAAGAAGAAAGAACGTCCAGAGAAAAGAGAAAGAAATAAAAATAATAAAATAAAATAAAATATAAATGATTAAAAAATTTAACTTTAAATAAAACTACAATTTAACCAAAAAAAACATAAAAATAGTACTTTTCCGAAACCCTTGCATAAGGACTCGAACCAAGGACCTTGAAGTATACTAACACTCACCCGACCACCAGACCAGCAGTCCCATTCTGTCATCTAAACACACAACTAACCACAATAGCATAACCTTCTCACTAACCTAACCACAAAACTCAAAACTTTTAGCCCCAAAATTTGAGGTGTTACAACTCACCCCTCCTTAAAGAATATCGTCCTCTTAATTTCTAACTAACAAAACTGTGAAGTAACACAAGCTACACCACCACGCTTCTGCTACGTACTCTAGCTCGAGCAGAACCAAATCAAACTTAAGACCTCAGACACACACCTAAAACACTTAATCACTGAAGCAGATACATATTTGTCCAATCACATACAATTTTAATATTCTAATCTAAACATAGAAACATTCAACACTATACATGTATCAAAATTATCGAGGACACTCCCGAATTTGATGTTCTGTGGACCTGCGTCGAAAATATGCTCCCATCTTTTTCCAGCAATCGATTAGATGGCACTTCTTATAGTGCTCACAAAACGGAGAGCTCCCATCACTACTAGCACCCTCCGTAAAACTGTTATTACCACTCAAATACGTTCTAACACGCTTCGAAGAATGAGGCTCCAACCTCAGAGGACCGCAATCTCTTTTCTTCCCACAATCCACGCACCTATCTTATAGAGTTTCACTAGTCTCCCTTATCCTAGCTTCGAACACTTCCTCTAATACCTCCCCTCAATGAGGCTCCAACCTCAGAGGACTGCGATCTCTTTTCTTCCCACAATCCACGCACCTATCTTACAGAGTTTCACTAGCCTCCCTTATCCTAACTTCGAACACTTCCTCTAATACCTCTTTCACTACCTAAGTCAATGCCTCAGTACCAAGCTCCAGGTTATCGCTACCAAAAGTTGATGGAATCATACTGACCTCTGACTCCTGAACAGTTTCACGCCCCAGAGAAGTAGATGACTCCTCGAAATCTTGCTTACTTTTAGAATTTATATCAATCCTGTGGCTAACTTAAGATATCTACATTTTCAGAAAACGAACACAACTTAAATACAAAAATCTATATTTCCAATCTTATAATTTCAAATTTCTACCTGGACCAGCATCGGAGTCTCAAACAGTTTTTTTCCCGTAAAACATTTACAAAACTCAATCATTCAACTGATTGTGGTAAAGTTTCTCAAAAATTTCTTTTCTAAAACCACCACGTGTGCACACAGATACGTAAAAACACAGGCTGAGTTTTTGCAAACCTGGCTCTGATACCACTAAATGTAACACCTTAAACCCGACCTAGAAGTTTAGACTAAATCCCGGATGTTACATTAATCACCAAAGTGATCGCAGGTGAAATTTCTTACAAAATAAGTTGTCACGTCAAGCTGTAACCTTTAATCATTTAAAAATCCAGTCAGTAAAATTTCAGTTGAGATAATATATGTGTAAGCGAAATAAAACTTAAATCGGAACTTGTTCCACCATTTAATAAAACCTTACATTTCAAAATCAAATGACAAAGTAGAAACTAAAAACACAAACTGGTAACTTATTTTCTATTAAAATTGTCTGAGACCTTCGTATACCAAGCCCAGCGCCAGAAAACAGAAAAGGTACCTGAAAGGGAAATACTAAGAAGGGGTGACTACATGAGCTCAGTGTGAGTTCAAATCAAGACTAAGAACAGAAATACAATACCCAATTCAATATTGATTAATTACAGATATATGCTGAAATAAAAAATAATTTCGAGATCAACGTCTCAATGGAATGTAACATTTCAAACATACAACACATCACACCCAGAACACTCAGTCATATGTGTTTTTAGTCAGACAGAACACAATCAGATAATCAAGCACCTAGAATGCTCAAACAGATGCGTATGTAGGAGCAATCAAGCAAGAAAACCTACCCATCCAGCCAAAATAACTCTCCGTCCCCCGATCACACCCTATAAGAGCTGATTAAGATCATCCAACCAAAACACACCATGTAGGACCTCGAAAGGCCCATCCAACTCTACACACCATGTAAAATCATTCTGGGTTACCGGCAACGATGATCTACCACCTCAAGTTGACCGACAACGATGACTTATCAACATACAGTTACATTGCCAAATCAGATCAGACGTGCTTCTCTCCATATCCCAAACCTTAAATCATAATGCAAATGCAAGAATGCACACCAAACACTGTCAATTACACAGAAGCAAAAGCTCATAAATAGTTAGTCAATTACAGAATTGATGTACACAATTTCCAAACAGTTACACACACACCCACATCATTTAACCACTGAAGCATAAACTTATTTATTAAGCAATATCACATTAACGAGTCACTTAAATAATGCAACGATTGTGTAAAACAGATATGTCTAAGTTAAAATAGAGTCCCGACTACCCTTACTAAGACCTAGCCAAGGCTCGGGACACATAGAACCATAAACAGGTCATTAATCAACATAATACAAAAATTTGGCAAGGTAGGACCACATAGCCGTGTTGAATTGCCCATGTCGTGTAGGGGTCTACACGTTCATGTGGAGGTCATACATACCCGTGTGCAGGCTCCACACGCACACGCTCGTATAAACAGCCCATGTAACTCACTGTCCAAAAGTGCTAGAAATTAAGAGCAGAGGGGACACGATCGTGTGGAGATCTCACACGTCCGTGTGGGACATATGCCCTTGTGGCCAGGCCGTGTGGTACCAAAAATCATAAAAAACCTAAATTACCAAACACACACGCTCGTATGCCCAGAGGACACAATCGTGTAAAAATCAACTATTTTCTCCAAATCTACCACATGGCCGTGTGGCATCTAATCTTGCCCGAAAACCCTCCTAATTCCACATGGTCATGTGAATAGGCACATGCCCATGTGGCTACCCATGTGGTCACGAAACCACTCTAAAACAGCCCAGAAAACATGAATTCCGACATCAAATGACCCTTAAACCTCTAACAGTTTAAAAACACCCCCTAGCCAGTCAAATTTTTACGCAAAACTGCAACATTTGACACTTCAAATGGTAACTTCAGAAACCCACAAAACCATTTCGAAATTCACAGAACCAAATCAAAATTTCGTCAATAGCAAAAAGAAAAAGTTTTCGAACCCACACTTATTCGGTGACAAGGAACGAAACTCTCCCAAGATTCGGTAATAGAAAAACGGTTTCCAAAAGAAAAAGAAAAAAACCCCCACGAAGAAGAAGAAAGAATGTCCAAAGAAAATAGAAAGAAATAAAAATTAAAATAATAAAATAAAATAAAAATGATTAAATAATTTAACTTTAAAAAAAACTACAATTTGACCAACAAAACATAAAAATAGTACTTCTCCAAAACTCTTACACAAGGACACGAACCAAGAATCTTGAAGTATACTAACACTCACCCGACCACCAGATCAACAGGCCCATTCTGTCATCTAAACGCACAACTAACCACAATAGCGTAACCTTTTCACTGACCCTAACCATAAAACTCAAAACTTCTAGTCCCAAAATTCGAGGTGTTACACAAGAAGAAACTTAAACTATTCTATAATGGTGTTATTGTTATTAGTTTGGTTTGGTTTGTTGTTGTTGTTGGTTAATTAAACTTTTGTTGTGTTTTTTTTTGTTTGTTTGGATTGGTGTAGATTTCTATTGCATTTTGGACTTTTGCTTATGTTTTTTTTATTTTAATGTTGTTATTTACTTCGAGTCATGCTATTTACTTGGACTTTTACTTATGTTTTTTTATTATAATATTATTGTATTTTTTTGTAGTTTATTTGGACTCATGAAGAAACTTAAACTATTCTATAATGGTTTTTGAACTGATCTGTTATTGTTATTAGTTTGGTTTGGTTTGTTATTGTTGTTGGTTAATTGGATTTTTGTTGTGTTCTTTTTTCTTTTTGGTCTGGTGTAGATTTCTATTGTATTTTGGACTTTTGCTTATGTTTTTTTGTTATATAATATTGTTGTTTACTTTGACTCATGTTGTTTACTTGGACTTTTACTTATGTTTTTTTATTATAATCTTGTTGTATTGTTTTTAATGTTTATTTAGACTCATGAAGAAACTTGAACTATTCTATAATGGTTTTTGAACTAATGTGTTATTGTTATTAGTTTGGTTTGGTTTGTTATTGTTGTTGGTTAATTGGACTTTTGTTGTGTTCTTTTTTTTTTTTGACTGGTGTAGGTTTCTATTATATTTTGGACTTTTGCTTATATTTTTTTTATTATAGTGTTGTTGTTTATTTCGACTCATGTTGTTTACTTAGACTTTTACTTATGTTCTTTTTATTATAATCTTGTTGTATTGTTTTTGTTGTTTATTTGGACTAAATCTTGTTTTTGTTGTATGATCATGTTTAAAAACTTTAAAGAAAATTATTTTTTTGAAAAATTACATAAAAATAAACAACACTAAAGTCTTTTTTTTTTAAATTTAACTCGAACAAATATATTTGATTCGATTCGAATTCCATCTCAGTTGACTCGATTCGAGAAAATTTCAAATTAAGTTAGGATGATAAAATAAGATTCTAGGCATTCCAAAGCCTATAAATACAGAAGAGGAGAAAGAGGAGAACGGAGAAAGGGGATAAGGAATTGCCCCAAGGAAGCCGATTGATCCATCTCAGAAGCCGGATTCATCATCAAGACTGAAGATCTCTCCTCAATTTCCCTTCAGGAGTTTTGGGTTTTCTTTATGTTTTGTATGCTTTATTCTTCGAATCTTATTTAGTTATGAACTAAATCCCCTAAATACCTAAGGAGAATGAAACCTAAGACGAATCTTGTTATTATTTTCTGAATCGTATGATAAATATTTAACTTGTTCTTAATTATGTGTTCTTAATTCTTGTTTTGATATCCCAGGATACTGATTCAAGACATGCTCTTAATCAGAGGAGGAATAAACCCTGTCTAAGAGTACTTTTGTCATAATTAAGCGGAGTTGATTGCACGCCTAGAAATAGGGTGACAAGATTTTGCCGGATTAGGGTGAAACCTAATAAGGGGATCCATAGATCGAGTTAATGCAACCCTAGAGTGTTAATTAAAGAAAAGTCTCGGTTATTCAATCTAGGGATTAGACGTTATTAGTCTTGAATAGGGATAATAACATAACTTAGGGATCTCTACAGAACAAGTTGAATGAATAAATATTCCGATTCGGAGCCAGAATAACAAGTAAAGTCTAGGTGGATTTTTCCTTAGGTATTGTCTCAAGTCAATCGATTTTCCCAAAAGCGATTCCCTAATTCTTTTCTCTGTGCGTTATAAGTTTAGATAATTAGTTAATTAAAACAAATAAAACCCCTTTTATTCTTAGGCTAGATAATAAAAAGATAGTTATTACTAGTACTTTTGGTTCCCTTGGGTACGATATCCCAGTCTTGCCATTACTATACTATTGTTCGATAGGTGCACTTGCCTTTTCGTCGTGATAATAGTTAGTCTAGGTTTGATCTTCATTATAAATATTTATTACTTGTTACGAATCACGCGATCAAGTTTTTGGTGCCGTTACCGGGGAACTGAAATATTAGTAACGCTCAATTTTTATTACTTCAGCCATTTATTTATTTTTTTCTTGCAATTTAATTTTATTTTAGTGTTATTTATTAATTTACTTTTTCTTTCTCTTGTCATGTTTTTATAGTTTATGACTAGAAGAAACCCATCGGGACCATTACTTTTTGACGAAGAAATCAATCGCACAGTTCGTAGAAACCAAATAGAAATAAGGCACAACTGAAGATACATAGAGAACGAGCAAGAAGACGATACTCAACCTCCAACCGACAAGATGGATGAAAACCAAGACAATCATCTACCTCCTACAATTGCGGCTAATCAAAATCCTGCTCCACGTACTATGTATGATTATGCTAAACCTTCTCTAACAGGAACTGAATCTAGCATAGTTAGACCTGCTGTAGCTGCAAATACTTTTGAATTAAAACCTAACATTATTCAAATGATACAACAGTTTGTTCAGTTTGATGGTTTGCAGGATGAATATCCCAACGCTCACTTAGCAAATTTTCTGGAATTTTGCGATACATTCAAAATCAATGGCATTTTTTATGATGCCATTCATCTTCGGTTATTTCCTTTTTCATTGAGGAACAAAGCTAAACAGTGGTTGAACTCGTTACCACGAGGGTAATTTACTACTTGGGAACAAATGACCGAGAGATTTTTACTAAAATATTTTTTGTCGGCTAAAACGGTTAAATTACGTAATGATATCTCTTCTTTTGTGCAGATGGATTTAGAAACACTTTACGATGCATGGGAGAGATACAAGGACTTACTGAGAAGGTGCCCTCACCATGGGTTACCCTTTAGCTGCAAGTACAAATATTCCACAATGGTCTGAATCCCTCGACCCAGCAAATGGTTGACGCAGCTGCTGACGGAACCATCAACAACAAAACACCTGAAGAGGCTTATGAATTGATTGAAGAAATGTCACTGAATAACTATCAGTGGCAAGTCATAAGGACAAAGCCAACAAAAACAGCCGGCGTTTATAACGTCGACTCAGTTACTATGCTGTCAAATCAGGTAGAACTTCTCAATAAAAAGATTGATGGTTTACTTGGTTCTACGCAGGTACATCTAGTAATGAGGTGTGACTCAAGTGGAGGAGGTGTGCATACAAAATATCAATCCTTTAATCCCACAACCGAAGAGGAACAAGTCAACTATATAGGTAATAATAACTTTAGATCTCAAAATAACCCATACAGTAATACTAATAATGCAAGTTGGAGGAACCACCCAAATTTCTCCTGGGGTGGTCAAGGAAATCAAAAGCCACAAAATCCTTAGGGTTTTCAACAGCCGCCTTATCAACAAGAGAAGAAACCGAACCTTGAAGAGATGCTCTCAAAATTCATATCAATGTCAGAAACCCGTTTCCAAAATACCGAGACATCACTTAAAAATTAACAAGTATCGATCCAATGACTCGAAACTCAGATAGGTCAGCTATCCAAACTAATCTCCGAACGACCACAAGGTAGCTTACAAAGTAATACTGAACCTAACCCAAGGGAACACCTCAACTCAATTAGTACTCAAGATAAGGAAGGATTCATTGCGCCTAAGCCAGAATTGATGCAAGGAACTGCGATGAGCAAAGGTAAAAGTGAGGTAAGTCATAACAAAACGGTGAATGATGAATATAATCCTTGTATCCTATACCTAACGTGACGAGGAAAGACCGCTCAGACGAACAATTCAGTAAATTCCTCAAACTTTTGAAAAAATTACATATTAACTTACCGTTTATTGAAGCTTTGTCGCAAATGCCAAATGCAATGAAATTTTTAAAAGAGCTTTTAGTAAATAAGTGGAAGTTGGATGAAGTATCGCATGTGAAGCTAAATGCAGTCTGCTCAGCTATTCTACAGAATAAGCTACCCCACAAATTGAAAGATCCAGGGAGTTTTACAATTCCTTATTTAATTGGTAGTTTAGATATAAGTCATGCTTTAACTGATTTAGGGGCTAGTATTAACGTTATGCCTTACAAAATATTTAAGCAACTAGGTCTTGAGAAACCTAAACAAACTAGGATGAGCATTCAATTGGCAGATAAAACTATAAGATTCCCTAGGGGTATTATTGAAGATTTACTTGTGAAAGTAGATAAGTTCATATTCCCCGTTGATTCCGTTGTTCTAGACATAAAGGAGGATAATAACACCCATTTGATTTTAGGAAGGCCCTTTCTAGCAACTGCTAAAAAAATTATTGATGTTGGCACAGATGAGCTTACACTTCGTGTGGGAGACGAAACGATCACCCTTCAAGCTCGTAATTCTGGCATCACATCGAACATTGAAGGTAATAGTCCACACCAATCTACTAAAACTGACAATATGACTTTGCAGAAATTAAGCTTCAAAGAAGTTCACGAGCCATGTTCCAGAAATGATAGAGGACACATTCATGAAGAACGAAGGCTACGGATAGAGGATCTAGACGAATGGCGAGCACACAAATCAAGAACACATGATAAACCGAAACTACACCAAAACAAGCATGATACCTCTCCTAATCAACTTAAGGTTGGTGATAAAGTCTTACTAGATGTTGCAGATCCCCACATTGTTACTACTACACCGAATGAGGAAATCCCTCTTACGGTACTTAGTATTTTTCCATTCAGTACAGTGGAGGTGAGTCATCCCAAGTTCGGCACTTTTAAGGTAAACAGCACCCGATTAAAACCCTATTTTGATGAGATTGATAGTAGGAATGAGGAGTATAAACTCCTCGAACCACCCTGACCATTCACTAGAGAGGTAAGTCAAGCTTAGACTATAAATAAGCGCTTATTGGGAGGTAACCCGAGCACTAACATATTTTGATTTCTTTATTTTTAATTTCTAACACTTTGAATCATTAACTTTATCTTTAAATTGCAAAGTTTTTAAACACACACGACCAGGCACACTGGCGTGCCTAAAGCCGTAGCCAAACAAAGGAAGAGACACGGCTATGCGATATGTCCGTGTAGAAGTAGGACATGATTTCCCAAAACACGGGATACGATAAATCCCCATGGACGTGCGACATGGTCGTGGGTGAACTTGATAGGTGAACACGGGCATGGGAATGGAAAAACACGGGCGTGCTAGGGGCAAGGCTTGATTCTATTTCTTCGACACGGGCATGAGACACGCCCGTGCTGTTAAGCCGTGGACAACAATACACAGGCGTGGTACCCTAACACACGGGCGTGGGAGAAACGAACAAAGCTAGGCACGACCGTGCGACATGGCCTTATGCCACACACGCCCAAGATACACGGGCGTGGGATAGTAGCCGGGCACGACCTAAATCAAAAAATTCAAAAAACACAGGCTCACCCTGTAATGCCCCGTACCCGAGACCGTCGCCGGAGTCGAACACGAGGTGTTAACAGGCTTAATTCCTACTTAAACAGCTCAAACAATTTATTTTTAAAATTTATTTTTAATTCATTACTTGAACTCGGACTCAACTCAACGAGCTCGGATGCCTAGTTACATCTCTCGAACCCGGACTCAACTCAACAAGTTCGGACATTCGCATCCATAAGTGAACTCGGACTCAACTCAACGAGTTCGGATGCCCAAATATCCTAGTGACATGTCACTCGTATCCTAATCTATTCCTAAGGTTCAAACGGGATTTTCCTCGAACACATCTTCATGCCATCTTCCGTAAAATACCGAAACCAATACTTAGTAGCACTTTATATTTAACAAATAATTCACATAATTTGCATTTTATTTGAAAATAACCACAAAGCATATATTTCATGATAAAAATCAGCATATCATATAATTAACATCAATAACTTAAAAATAACAATTATACTCTATTATTTACACATGAACTTACCTCGTATGCGAAAATGGCTACTTTTACCATTTCATCCACAACTTGGTATTTTCCCTATTTTAGCCCGAATTTTAGTTTTCCTTGCTCTATCATTTAAAATATAGTCTAATTAGGACTCACATTATTCAAATTGACCCAAAATCATATTTTGGAAAAATTACAATTTTGCCCCTAAAATTTTGCATATTTACACTTTTGCCCCAAAGCTCGTAAATTAAACTTCAGCCTATTTTATTATGTTTTATGACATGCTGATCATTTTTCCCTTCTATGGCACCATCAAATTCTCACTCTAACATGTACTTATGACTATTAGGTATTTTTACCGATTAAGCCCTTTTGCTCGTTTTCACTTAAAACCGAGTAGCACAAGTTGTCTAACATAATTTAAAACCTCATATTCTATCATAAAACACCAAAATACACAAATTTCAACTATGGGTATTTTTCCAAATATAAACCCTAGGTTAAATTATTGCTAGCATAAGCTAAATCGAGCTACTAGGACTCTAAAAACGTAAAAATCATTAAAAACGAGGCTAGAACGGACTTACAATCGAGCTTGAAAGCTTGAAAAACCCTAGCCATGGTTTCTCCTTGCTACATTCGGCCATGGGGTTGAAGATGAGCAAAATTGGCTTTTAATTTTGTATTTTAATTCATTTTACCCCTAAATGACCAAAATGCCCTTGCTACTAAACTTTCCAAAAATTCCATCCATGTCCAATTTTTGTCCATAGACTTAGAAATTGGTAAAATTTCTATTTAAGACTTCCTAATTAATATTTCAAAACAATTTCACACTAGAAACTTCTAGAATGCAAGTTTTGCAAATTATTCGATTTAGTCCCTAATTTCAATTTAAGCACTTTATGCATAAAATTTCTTCACGAAATTTTCACACAATCATGCAATCATATCATAGACCTCAAAATAATTATAAAATAATTATTTCTATCTCGGATGTTGTGGTCACGAAACCACTATTTCGACTAGGCCCAAAATCAGGATATTACACACCCTAAAAGTACACGGGCGTGGCCCTAGGCCGTGTGCACCTCCCCTATATAAGCAAATCACTGTTCATTTTCTTTTTCCTATCAAAACCCTAGCCGAAATCTCCCCTTCTCCACTCCCTAATCCCTATTCCGGCCACCATCCCCTAGATTCCCATTTTCCCAACCCCCAAACCATCCTAAAATCCACTTCCCCTGCATTAATCCTCACTTTCCCATCTCTTTTCCCTCCATTTTCCTTCCACACGGCTGTACCCCCTGCCGCGCCCGTGCGCAGCCTCCAATTTCATTTTTAAAGCTCAATCTCTCTCCCTTAGCGTCTTCAATGTCATCTTCAAGAGGAGAGAAAATCGTCGTATCAGCCTCAAAGAAGAGAAAGGGAGCGTCATCGTCTGCGAGTCCACATCTCATCGCGAACCATCTAGTGATGAAGATGTTTAGAAATATTTATTTTATTATTTTATGTTTTTAATTTTTATTCAAACTACTTTTTATTTTTATTTTTATTTTTAATTTTTAGTAGATTTAAAATTTTATTATAAATTTTGGTTATTTCTTTTCGAGTATTTATTCTTCCTACTATCCTCTAAAAAGTTCCTGATTTTACCACAGTTATATAAAGCTCTTAAGCTCATCCTCACATAGGAATTAACACTCCACCGGGAAAGGTTCTCCACGACTGCCATGTCCTGCTCGACCACGACCTAGCTACCACTAGATATAATATTCTTTTGGCACAGGACTTATGGCCCAATAAACCTCTACGACCGCTGAAGTATCCTCATCCACTCTCAAATCGATCACTCTCCAAAACTCTAGTTCGAGGAATTCATCATACAGGAAGTTTCACTTCTCTCCTTATCTTATTTTTATACTCTAATATCAATCTTTGTACATTGAAGGCAATGTACATCTTAAGTGTGGGGGGTATTTATTTCATTATCAGAAAAATCCCTAAATAATCATCTTGTTCTCTTGAAAAAACTCTCATATCATATTTAGGATAAATTTCAATTAATTTATGATTTTAATTGATATATCTTGAATTAAAACATAGGGATTTATGCATTGATTATTTAAACTTTAAAACAATAAAGAATCAAGCATGATGAGTTAATTTTTAAGAATTCAAAATCTTAGGATGTTTCCCCAAGTCTAGGTGTTACTTTGAATTGGAATTCATGAGTCTAAACATCAATAAGCCATAATTTTTGTGAGATTTTTGAGCCTTTTGAGCATTTATTCATCCTTTCATGCTCACTTTTATTATTGCTTTGAGTGCATCAGTATTGAACTGTTATTCTAGAACTTGCTTGATTATGCATGTCGAGACCACACCATTTGATTTGATATATCAAAATGATTAAGGCACTTAGGATTAACCCACTCATGCCATGAAAAGCCTACCTCCACGATTAACCCCTAGTAAACCCTCTTGAGCCTAACAAACCATTTCTTGTATTACCCTTAATATTAACCTTTAACCCATTATTGTTGAAATCCCCTAAATTAATCCCTATTTTTGTCGAGATTTGAGTTGAATGGATTGCTTAGCTATGTTTTGTTCTTCATATTTAGTCTATATTATTTAGCTTGTTCTAAAAAAAAAACTATGTATGCATATCTGTAATTTCATATTCTGAGAGAAGCTCTGTTGTACGCAAGTGAAGATTAACTCTTTTTCTAGTTAGGCAACTTTTCAATTCAATCTTGATTCTAACCCTTTCTTTCAGCTTGTGACCACACCCCCTAACCAAGCCTCATCACAACTCTCTAAAGACCTTTTGATTGATGTATCATATTAAATTAAAGTGGTGGAGATTTGATTTTCTTGCAAGCCTATGGTAATGACTTTCCATTATTGACTATTGAGTGTTTCCTTTATTGTCTTTAAAACACCTCGAGTGATTTGAGTGAATATTTAGTGAGGATATAAAACTCTGTGATATTCTGAATTAAAGGTAATTACTTAGATGAGGGAAGACACCTATGTTTTCGGAATAAAATGCTCAACTTGGAATGATTGAAACTTTTATGTTCTTTTAGTTAAATTCTCAATGTATGATTACCTATGGATTAATTTGAGATATTATTGATACAAATTATAAGTTGAGAAGGATTTATTTTGATTATGAGTTGAGAATTTTGCTTGAGGACAAGCAAATGCTTAAGTGTGGGAGTATTTGATAAACCGTAAATTATACACATTTTTACCCCATGTTTAATGCATTTTATGGATGATTTCTCATTAGAATTGGTGAATTCGATGCTTCTAATGCTTTAATTTCATATTTTATACTTAAGAGAGCATAGGAGAGCGAAAGGAACGAGAAACGAGCCAAAAATGGAGAAAATTGACTAAAGTACGAAATCAACACGGCCTGGACCTCCTCACAAGGGCAGACCACACGGCCGTGTCAATCTGGCAGAATTGGAGCATGACTCACACGGGCGTGTCACATGAGCGTGTCCCTGCCAAGCCCAAGTTAAGTCCAATTCGGAAAAGACCACTTTTGAGGGCTTCTAGGCATTCCAAAGCCTATAAATACACCCTATAATAGGAGAAAAATGAGGACGGAGAAAGGGGTAAGGAATTACCCCAAGGAAGACGATTGATCCATCTCAGAAGCCAGATTCATCATCAAGACTGAAGATCTCTCCTCAATTTCCCTTCAGGAGTTTTGGGTTTTCTTTATGTTTTGTATTCTTTATTCTTCGAAGATGTTTGCTTATTTAGTTATGAACTAAATCCCCTAAATACCTAAGGAGAATGAAACCTAAGACGAATCTTGTTATTATTTTCTGAATCATATGATAAATATTTAACTTGTTCTTAATTATGTGTTCTTAATTCTTGTTTTGATATCCCAAGATACTGATTCAAGACATGCTCTTATTCAGAGGAGGAATAGACCCTGTCTAAGAGTACTTTTGTCATAATTAAGCGGAGTTGATTGCACACCTAGAAATAGGGTGACAAGATTTTGCCGGATTAGGGTGAAACCTGATAAGGGGATCCATAGATCGAGTTAATACAACCCTAGAGTGTTAATTAGAGAAAAGTCTCGATTATTCAATCTAGGGATTAGACGTTATTAGTCTTGAATAGGGATAATAACATAATTTAGGGATCTCTATGGAACAAGTTGAATGAATAAATCGTTCGATTCGGAGCCAGAATAACAAGTAAAGTCTAGGTGGATTTTTCTTTAGGTATTGTCTCAAGTCAATCGATTTTCCCAAAAGCAATTCTCCAATTCTTTTCTCTGTGTGTTCTTAGGTTAGATAATTAGTTAATTAAAACAAATAAAACCCCTTTTATTCTTAGGCTAGATAATAAAAAGATAGTTATTACTAGTACTTTTGGTTCCCTTGGTACGATATCCCAGTCTTGCCATTACTATACTATTTTTCGATAGGTGCGCTTGCCTTTTCGTCGTGATAATAGTTAGTCTAGGTTTGATCTTCATTATAAATATTTATTACTTGTTACGAATCACACGATCAGCGAGCGATTACGGTGATCAACGTTCTCTTCATCTGCATGTGGGGGTGTGCGAAACATAGATGAAAAAGCCGAAAGGAGTGAAGTAAGACGGTGTATACGGGCCGGAAGGAGCGGAGTACTGAGGAGGATTCAAGCCAGGATGACTAGAGTACTGAGATGGTAGTGGGTTGAAGATATCAAACTCTTAATGATATCCGTGGTCTGACGAGCCCAGGAAATAGTCATCGCCCCCCAAATCTGGATTATAAGAACTATCCTCAGAGTGTAGTTTTGGCTCTGGTGCATGATGCAGATCTGGAAAGGGTTGCCAAGTCTTGTCGTATGTGGGGGGACTATCATCGACCGCCCACCAAACAAAAATGATTTCCCTATATCACAGTACCATTATATGTACTCTAACGAGGGCTGCAGATCCAAAGTACGATCCATCTGAGGTACCGTTCCCAACCGGTTGTTCAACATCGTAATATATTCTTTATACACTTCCCCCCAATTATTTCCATGCTTCCCTCTCCTGTTAATCCCATGGATCTCCCCCAATCGTACTGGCAGTATCAGGATATACTGTATGCAATGAACTGCTGGAGTACTCGATCGCCATGATACCACTCCACTGTCTGAAAATTGATAACGGGTGCGCTAATGCACCATGGGTTTGAGTAGACGTGGGCAGACGAGGGAATAACCACCATAATTTCTAGAATAGAATACAACAACCAAATGAACTGCACAGTTAATAACATTGTTATATTAATGCAAGACGAGTGAGATAAAATAATAAAATTAAGTTGATATTGGAAAAACTTAACCCTCTCCAGCATGATTCTCTATCATTAGACGGTATATCAGAACTGTGTATGACCTCCTGATACCCGGATTAGTGGTCCATCAACAAAAACAAATTGTTAGAACAATATAATCTGAAAAAAGTCAACTAATTGTAATAACAAGTAAAAATTCATCACCTATTAACGAGTGAAAATACATATGATTGGTGACTAACATATGTCATGAATGAGATCTGGTAAAGTGCCGACGATTGCAGCAGTATAAGGCATCTGCCTATGTCCATCGCAAAAGGATCTGTCCTCCGATAAAGTTTGCGATACAACATGGCTAACACTGCGGACCCCCAACTGTATGAACGAGTGTTATGCAAATTGGATAATAAGGGTAAGTACATCAAGTGGACCATATTGCCGTTTGCATCCGACATGAGTACACCCCCTATAAGGTGCATAATGTAACCTCGAACGGCCTACATCACCTCCCATTCATTGGTAGTACTCGCCAAATGCTCAAAATTGGACTTTAGCCATGAAAACCTCAAATTGATAAATTTCCCCTCATTTGGCGAGTGTCCAAGTAAGTCATAGCAAAGGACATTCGGCCTAGAGATCGAACTTACGCCCATGACCGCATTCCCGTCGATAGAGAGCCCGAGCTGTAGTGCAACATCCTCTAGAGTGATGGTGCACTCCCAGCACGACAAATGAAATGTATGGGTCTCCAGACGCCATCACTCGACTAAAGTGGAAATCAAGTCGTATCGCAGATCAAAACTCCAGATCAATGCCGCTGATCCAAACTGGGCTAACTCCAAATATGGCATTAGGCGTTCATCTGATAGAAACCTTACACTATTAACACGACCCCTCAATATGCGGTACGGGCCTTGACATTATTAAATTAGTAAAATAGTTAATACAATATAATTTAATTCCGCAAATAACATGAGTATCAAATAAAAATTTCATTACCATCTCATTAATAGTACTTGATATGTGGTTATAATTATTAATCAAAGAACCTATTTGTTGCAAATATGCAATTAAAAAAATGGATTCATTAAATTTGTTTCAAAAAAATACAATAAATTATTTCAAATTTCATAAACAAAAAAACACGGTAAATATCTCATAATTTCCCATAATTTTCCATGATTAGTTTTTTTCAAACAACATATAAAATTATATAACAACAAATTTAATCAACATTTTAATAAATCAATAAAAATTGTCAAATAAATAAAAATAAAATAAAATTACATTATATAAAAATTATATTAAAAAAATCACAAAACACTAAACTAAACACTAACAATTTATATAACCTAATCATAAATTACTAACAAAATAACTATAAAATTATTATTTTTTAGAAATACATTACAAAAAAAATCAAAACTCATAACTAAACACTAACAATTTATATAACTAATCATAAATTACTAACAAAATAACTATAAAATTATTTTTTAAAAAATATATTACTAAAAAATCACAAAACACATAACTAAACACTAACAATTTATATAACCTAATCATAAATTACTAACAAAATAACTATAAAATTATTTTTAAAAAAAATTAGATTACTAAAAAATCACAACACCCTATATTAAACACTAACAATTTGTAACCTAATCCCATAAATTAGTAACAAAATAACTATAAAATTATTTTTTTAAAATTACATTACTAAAAAATCACAAAACTCTATACTAAACACTAACAATTTATAACATAATCCCATAAATTACTAACAAAATATATAACTATAACAAAAAACAAACACTAACAATTTATAACTTAATCATTAACTACTAACAAAATAACTATAAGATTATCTTTCAAAAAAAAATTAGATTACAAAAAACTCACAAAACACAACAATTTATAATAAATTACTAACAAAATTTTTAATAAAATAATTTTACATTACTAAAAACTCACCAAATACTAAACTAAACATAATAATTTATAACATAATCCTAAATTACTAATAAATTAATTTTAAAATAATTACAAACAGAACAATTTATAACATAATCCTAAATTACTAACAAATTAATTTTAAAATAATTATAAAAAACAAAAAAAAATTACATTCATACAAATATTAACCCAAAACCATAAACACTAAACATAAACAATTTATAAAAAATAATTAATAACAAAAAAATTTCACAACATCTTAATTAGACTCTTTAAATTATAAACAAAATTATTTACTGAAATAATAATACATTACCTTTTTTCTTTCTTTCTTTCTTCTTCTCTTCTTCTTCTTTTTTTATTCTCCTTTCTCTCATTTCTTTCTCTCTCCAGGAGCTTAAACTTGGGCACCATGCTTATAAGGTTCACCATTTAAATTTTTTTTCACTTTTGAAGAGACTGAACACTGCCAAAGTAATGTATCAGTGCAGGGCAAAGTGGTGCAGGGGGCTTTTCGGGGTAGTGGGGCCTACCTGTCAGGCGTGACTAGTGGCGCCTATATGACAGGCGCGACCAATCTCGGATATTTTTAACTTGTATTTTGACCCATTGACTGTATTTTGACCTCTATATGTATTTAAATATTTTTTTAAAAATAAAATAATAATATTTTATTTAAAATAAAAAATAATATTTTAATATAAAAAATGGTTACGCCTGTCATATAGGCGCGACCCAAAAAAAACATATTATTTTCGTAAATAATTCAGATGACAACCTATTTCAGTATTTAAATTTTAAAAAAAATTATTTAGGTAAATTAACCTCTGAAAATTAAATAAAATTTATAAAAATTTAAAAAATATATAGTAGTATAAAACATCTAAAAGCTTTTAAATCTAAACTAAAACCCACTGCAACTAAAATTTAAAAGAAACAAAAAAGTAAAAGTCCTATCATAATTTTCAATGGCTATCATAATTTCCTAATATTTTGTTCACATCAAACTTTATAGTAACATACTCTAAAAAAAACACTTCACAGCAACATGAAAGACTCTTCTTCCCAAGTCAATCACGCATTTTCGTAGACTCTTCTTCCCAAGTCGATCATGCATTTTCACCAAACTTTACTTCCTCCCATGTCATTAAAACAAGCCAAATAAAGGGCAAACTTTATCTCATGGAGCACTCCAAAGTTGTTTATCGGATAGAAGTCGCAAATAAAACTCTGGTTTTTAGTTTATGCTTGTGATAAGCTATGAAGGGATCATGTCCCAGCAGTTTAAAGATATTCAGGTTTGTTCTTCTAACACGGATGCTTTTTGCAGGACATGTTTCATCAACTGTAACAGAAGATGATATAAAATGTCTGAAAGGTATCAAGAATTCTCTAAATGAACCAGATGGTAAGTTAAGCAACTGGAGTTTCAATAACAATTCAGCAGGTTTTATATGCAATTTTGCTGGAGTTGAATGTTGGACGGAACGAGAAGATCGCCTGTTAGGTCTTGAGCTTCGTGACATGAAACTCTCAGGACAATTACCTCAATCTTTACAGTACTGTCAGAGTTTTCAGACTTTGGATCTGTCGGCTAACAGGCTTTCTGGTACAGTCCCTGCACAGATATGTAGTTGGTTACCTTATTTGGTAACCCTTGATCTGTCTAGCAATGATCTGTCAGGTTCCATCCCATCTGAATTATCTAACTGTGCTTATCTAAATAATTTGGTACTGTCAAATAATAGACTTACGGGATCAATTCCAGAGCAGTTATCAGGTTTGTTACGTTTGAAGAGGTTTTCTGTAGCAAATAATGATCTCAAAGGTGCAATTCCTTTATCCTTTGAGAATAATAGTAAGGTAGACTTCGCTGGGAATAGTGGTCTTTGTGGGCCTCCTCTTGGAAAGTGTGGGAATTTAAGTAGGAAGAGTTTGGAAATTATAATTGCAGCTGGGGTTTGCGGTGCTGTGTTTTCAATTTTGTCGGGATTTGGGTATTTTTGGTGTTGTGGTAGGAAGACCAAGTCCTATCCACAAGCCAGATAAACACTGCGGTGACTTCAATTGAACCTTAATCTTATAGTGTTCTAAAAACATATATTTTTTGTACCAATTTGTTCAGATTTTCTTTTTGGGATTAAAAAAATGTATTTAGATTAATACAGTATCCATCATATTTTTTTATCAATTTAGTCGTGAATTTAAACCTCAAATGTCTAATAGTAAAAAATAAAACCCTAAACCTTAATGTGTAATTCATGTATACGTTGCTTGGATTATCAGGAAGGTTTCAGAGCTATGTGTCGAAACTATTTTTTTGAAAATGGGGAATCGACTTTTGAAAATGAAAATTCGGAGTCGCCACCAATCCTTTTTGTGGTGTGATTGGGTCACCTTATAAAACATTTTGGTCTACGAATTTTGAGAAAATAGGCTCGGGAGTCAGTTACGTATGACGAAGGATTAACACCCCCAATACGCCCAAAATCGTACTTTATTGATTAATTTATGTCTTAATGTCGAAAATTAAAGATTTCAAAATATTTTAAAGTATGATCCTCCTTTTTGAAACATTTGAGTAAATTAAACATGAGTTAAAGACCATCTCGCTTCAAGGTAAAACGTCACGTCTAGTACGGTAGGACACAACGTTTTTGACCCCCGATTATGAGCTTGTCCTTTATTTAAAAAATTCGTGCACTTTATTTTTTTTAAAAAAAGGGTATTCAGATATTTAAATCAAATGTAAAGCCACAACACAGCACGGTAGGGCATGATTTTTCGAATTTTTTAAATACAGAACACTGCCTCCCCTTTTCAAAACTTGGAGAAATTCAATAAGAAGGATATTTGAATATTTGGATCGAACAAAAACCGAAACCCAATATGATAGGGCACAATTTTTCGAGCTTCCAAATATCGAAAATTGCCTTTGTTTAGGAGAAAATTTGGAGAATAAATCGATTAAGAAGGATATTCGAATACTTAAATCGAATAAAAAACGAAGCCCAGTACGGTAGGGCACGTTTTTTAAAATGATTAAGTATAGAAAATTGCCTTTATTAAAAACTATTTGGGAATAAAATGTTGAATAAAATACTTAAATCGAATATATAAAAAAAAACGAACCCAATACCGTAGAACACGTTTTTTAAAACGATTAAGAGTAGAAAATTGTCTTTATGTTAAAAACAAATTGAGAATACATCATGAAATAAAAAAATTAAAACGATTAAAATTTGGGGAGAGAAAAAAAATGATATGCAACATAATAATAATACAATTAATAACTCAATCAATATAAATAAAAAATAATAATAAATATAGAGAAAATTAGCAATAGCGATAATAATGATAAAAATATAATAATATGATAAATATAGCAATAATAATATTAATAGTAAAATAAAAACATAATGATAAAATAATATATATTAATGACGATATTAAATATAATGATAAAAGTGAAAATTAAAATAATAACTATACTAAAATAACATAATAATATAGTATGTAAAAACAATTTGATAATTTTAAAAGAAATAATAGATATAATATAATAAATATAATAATGAGTAAAAGAATTATCATATTTAAAATAATTAACCTTTAATAAAAATATAATGAATATATAATATTAAATAATTAATATAATAATATGAAATCAAAACTCAAATTAATTAGTTTTAATAGAAAAATAATAAAAATTTAATAATAATAATATGCGTATAAAAAGTAATATTAAATGACTAATAAAAAATAGTAAAAAAATAGAAATAATAATAATATAATAGGACGAATAACATTGAAAAGCATGTACAGGTGTAAAATAATAAACAAAAAAACAAAATAATAATAATGTGAATAATATAATAGGTGAGTCTAATATTTTAAAAACCTGAAAGTAATTAGAGTAGTAAAAGGCTTGGGATTTAATTATAATCAAAGCGAAACATGGGGTGCGAATTATAAAATACAAAGAAATAACAAATCATGAACTGGGATCAAAGTAGACATGCGTGTAAAGGGGAAGGATCAGCAGCATAAATACTCCCTTCAAAGCACAAAAGCAGGGGTCCCATCCCTCCCAAATGACACCATTTTATTTGCTATTTAAAAAACTAAAAGGGCCAAACAAGACAGAAAAGAAAAAATTGAATGGTAGTCTGCCATTTTTAAAAGAAACCATAGCCCTTTTATTTTTCTTTGCTGGGATTTGATGACCAAGAATCAAGCCACTGCTGGACCACCACCATTGCCGGTCACCGCATACAGTGACCGAAGTTTAAAAAGATAAGTTCTTTTTGTCTTTTTTATCCTCTTTAATAGATGAACGAACAACAAAATGGTTAGTTTCGAAAACACAAAGGAAAAAAATGAAAAAAGAAGAAACAAACAACAACCTTGGTGGTTTTCGGTTTGCCAGATCTGTTTTGCTTTCAATCGATGGTGTAGGCTTTCTGTTTGTCTGACTGGTGGTTATTTCCCTATATTCAAATGCTTGTATTTTGGTAAAATTCTTGCTCTTTGATTTTTAGATGCCACTATTTGTATCAAATCTGCGTTTTTATTGAATAATCCAAAAAAAAAACATTGTTACACTCTCATGGCTTTATAGCCTAAATTCTAACTGTTTTTGCCTCTTTTTGCTGCAGGTGAAGGCGAAACGTGGGAATGGAGGCATGGAGGCAGAGAACGCGGGTAGTGGAAGCATGGAGGTAGTTGGAGGCTAGGGTTTTGGCTGAAAATGTTTTGGGGTTTGCGAGCTAGGGTTAAGTATTTGAGCTTTAAAATTGGGTCTGTTTTTATTTTTTGTTTTTTTTGTTGTTGTTGAATTCTATTTTGGACTTGATTTTGTGTTTTATGTAATTTGGGCCGGGCAAAAATTGGGTTTTACACTATGTATGATATATTTTACATGGTTCAGCGACTATGTATGCTATATTTTACATGGTTCAGCGACCATCGCATATATTAATGTTCTAGGAATGTATACAGTACGGAATGACTTTATTAAATGACTTTTTCTTAAAGAACTAATTAGATATTTGGAAAAGGAAATCTGTAATGATAAACGTGAGTTTGATATTTAAAAAAAATTAAATTGATATTTGGAGAAAATAAATGATAAAAATGTAACTTTACCATATAAAGAAAAATGTGGTATAATAACTTATATATATATATATTTATAAATGAGACATGGAGAATATATTGATATGTGAGATTTAGAAATTGGGAAAAATGTTAGGATGAATAAAAGTGAAAAATATAAGGATTAAAAGTGCAATTATGCCATGAAATGGATTATTGTCTTTAATGGTCAACGAAAGGATTTATAAGGTGATAAGGATAATTTTTAATTTGTGTCGTCGGATTAAATTGAGAAATGGAAGGATTTGTTCAGATGTTTTCCAATACAGAAGGTAGAATAATTATAAAAGAGTAAATTGTTGAAGGTCCTATAGAGAAATAAGCCATGTAAGTAATGGTGAAGAATTTAAAATTTGAAAAGAAAAGAGAATATGAAGAAAACAAGGGTTTAATAATAGTCGTTGGATTAAACCCATTCCCTATTCCCTATTATATTATGACTGACATGAACCATTGATGTGGAAACTTTAAAGGGAGATCATACATTATATTATGACTTGAAAATAGAAGAAAATTTCCCCTATTCCCTTGTTAAAATGGACAGCACAATTTGGAGGAGAAAAATTTTGATTTCTTCCCTTTCTTTCATCCTTTCTAATCTCCGTTGATTCCCCATTTGAACCCTAGGTGAGATTTTTGCAAAATCCAAAAGAACCCATGAATTTCTTTTGAAAAACCTTAGTAATAGCTTGCTTTCAAGACCTTTCTACCACCTTTTTCATCTTTAAGCTGAGATTTTCAAGTTGGTAGGAAGGGAAGTTGAAACTAGAATGAAAAAGGAAACCATAAAAAAAAAAAGGATATTCTCATCACTTTTATGGTATTTATTTGAGATTATTTGCATGAAAAAGCTTCTAAAACTTCTATTTATGTTTGAGTGTTAGAAAAATGGATACGGAAAAAAGAAAGCTTTTAAATTTGTGAAAGGGTGAGAAACTTGATTTTGATTTTGTCTCATCCAAATGTAAGTGTCCTTTAATTTCTCTAATTTGATAATTATGAGAATTTGAATCGGATAATTAGTGAAATAAATTGTTATAATAAAGTAAGAAAACAAGTGTATTGATAAACTAATAGTAAAATTATACAACTAAAATAAATATTTTCACTAAAACAATTTGGTGACAACAGAATGATGTATTTTCTTTTTAAATTAGTATAAGATTTCTGTCGATCAGAGATGACTTTCAATCGATCTCGAAACAATTTCACAATGTCCTCAGTTCTAGAAATTAGCTTGGGACTCAAAACTCGGTGTTCATTTAATTTTATCTAACATAAAGGAGTACGACACCTACGACCATACAAGGTCTCGTAAGGTGTCATCTGAATACTACGACCATTTCGGAAATCTATTACACAACCATAAAGCATCCTCTAGAATCTGAATGACTCGCTCAGACTATCCGTTGGTCTGAGGATGATACACAATACTGAAATTAAGTCAGGTGCCTAAAGCTTCATGAAGATTTTTCCAGAACCAAGATGTGAATCGCAGATTTCTATTAGAGATAATTGAGACTGGAATCTTGTGCAGTCTCACAATTTCAACAATATACAATTTAGATAACTTCTACAGGGAATAATCTATTATGATAAGGATGAAGTGAGTGAATTTGGTCAACCAATCAACGATGACCCAAACTGAATCTTTCTTAGTGGGGGTTAAAGGCACACTAACAAAATTAGTCGTTACACGCTCCCACTTCCACTGAGGAATCTTAACTCGCTTGTAACATCCTCAACCCGTATCCCTCGCCAAAATCGGGTTACGAAGTATTACCGGGGTTTACCGATCAAACAGACATAAATTTCAAACATTTCGTATCATATAATATTCATATGTATATACCAAACTAATATTAAACTTATAACCTCATTTAGAATTAATCCACAAAATGTTTAATATTTAAACATCGTAGGTACATGTCGACACAAAAGGAAAAAAATCACCATGTTTGAGTTCGAGACCGTTGTTGGATGCTGAATTGACGATCAAAACTTAACACCTAACCTGTCCACGGAAAATAAAATCGTACGCTGATTATAAACTCAATGGTATTTTTATAATCCGAATAATTAAAAAAAAACAATATAATATACACAATTAAAATTAAGCACAGTTGAACATTTAAAACCACATTTATTTATATAATAAAACAATCCATACAATACTCAAATATTGAATACATTATTTTATACCATATTCAATTTCCATCACTTGCTATGTAATAGCTTTTCTCACTTTGATCCACGTATCAATTAACAATAATATTATCCATTCCATATCCATTTCATGAACACATAATTCATGCATTTCATTTGCATATTTCAATTCACTATCTCATTTCAATTCACATATCAATCATAGTGTCATTTCATTTAATTACCCCTATTAACACAACTCAGACTCGGACAGATACACGAATCCAACCAAAATTCACCAGTTTGGCACCCAGTGCCTCATCGGATAATTCGAAGTAATAATTTGACACCCAGTGTCTCATCGGTTAAATCGAAGTAAATTGGCACCTAGTGCCTCATCAAATTAATCCGAAGTAGTAAATTGACACATAGTGTTTCATCGACTCGAAGTCGAAGAAATCTCTGAACTCTTCCAATCCTATGGCATGCCATCTATATTCGACTCAATTTAATATAGTTAATAGGGTCTCAATTCACTTTTAAAATACAACCAATATTCATTTCAATTCAAATAATCAATATATTCAATATATATACCAATTCAATCAATATAAATTCAATAAATTCATCACATACTAAATCAATCAATTTCAATTGTAAAACACAATAATTCTCACCTCAACATTTACCATATACATGAAATTAAAATACAACAATTAATAACTAAGTTCGGATTATAGAAATACAAATCGAAATTTCGAGCTATTCCTCGTCGACTTTTTTTTCCCCTTTTTAGTCGAGGGTTCCGGTATGATGTTAGCTACGGACTTAAAACAATTAAAAATCATCAATACAACACAATTCAATTTCATATTGAATATTTCAATTTTTACTCAAATATTACATAATTTCCAATTTAGCCCCTAAACCGAGACTAATTTTTATTTTTCACATTTAATTCTTTATTTTCATGCAAATTTCACTTTAGGCTAAATTAAACTCCCCATTTTCATATAAATTCCTAAATTTTGAATTTTTTACAATTTAGTCCCTATTACACAACATTTACAATTTATTCTACAATTCAATCCTTTTTTCATTTCTAACTTGAAAATCTATCAATTTCGTCCCTAATACTCTAATTTTCAACATAGACAAAATTTAAAATTTTAATAAATTTTAAAATTTTGACATAGGTCGGGTAGTATTTAATACCAAGATTTTAAAAATACAAAAATTATGAGAAAAAGGAACTAAATTGACTAACCAATAAAATTTGGAAACTTTGAAACCCTCGGCTGTGGCTTCCTTTTTTCTCCTTCTTCTTTTTCTTTCTATTTCGTTTAACTTTCTATGTTTCTTTCTTTCTTTCATTTTCTTTTATTTCTTTGTTTTATTATTATATAATATAATATATATTATAAATATATATCTTATGCTGCCTCAGTTTTAAGTAATGACATAATTGCTTCTTTGGTCTCTTTAATTTTTCTTTAATCTATAATTCAACTTTTACCCTATATACAATTTAGTCCTTAAAACAAATTACTTTTAATTCAAGCAAATTCACTTAATCGAAACCTAATTAACTTAATTTATGAGTCTGATTTAAAAAAAAAGGAGTCTCGGGAACACACTTTTTTTTAATTTAGTCTTTTTCAATTAATTAACTATAGAAACGTTAAAATTTCTTAACGAAACTTTAATACCACCTTAATGACACTCTGTAAATGTTTTTTTAAATATTTACGGCTCAGTTTATAAAAACAAGGTCCCGATACCTTATTTCCTAAAACCACTTAAACTTAATAAATCACTTATATAATATAAATTATCAAATCAAAAACCTTTTTAAAAATCACATTTGACTCGTAAAGATTAAATAATAATATTTACGAACTTACTCGTCGGATTTGGTGGCCCCGAAACCACTGAAAAATGGGTTGTTACATCGCTAAAGCAAACCGGAGGATAGCTGATTCTCAGCCTTAACCTTTTGGCATGTCAGACAATGTGATACAAAAGCAACCACTTCCCGTTTCAGTCCGGGCCACCAATATATTTCTTGAAGGTCCCGATAGATTTTATTTCCATCAAGATGCATAACATAATAACTGCTATGCGCCTCATGTAGGATTGATTGCCTCAACTTCTTATCATTAGGCACGTAAATCCAACCTCTAAAGAACATGTAACACCCCTTACTCGTACCCAAGACCGGGACAAGGTACGAGGCATTACCGTACATAAACAGTGCATTTTTCAGAAAATACAGGTCATAAAATTTCATTCCAAATTTAAACCGATCAATCAAGATCATATTATCCTTATTATGACCTATGAAGTCTAAAACATACATTAAAAGTAATAAGGAACTAAACCGAGAACTTAAGAAAATTCAAAAAAAATTCTAAGTTTAAGCCTCAAACGTCCGTGTGGAGGCAATACATATCCTGTGTGCTTTGGGACATGCCTATGTCCTATATCTGTGTGGAATTTCTAGAATTTATTTTTCATTTCGAACCTACAGGGGTTTTCACACGGTCGAGCACATGCATGTGTCTCTCACATGGCCTAGACACGCCCGTGTCTAAAAACCTGAACATTCTGTTTATGACGTCATCACTTATATAGGGGCACACGGCCAAGGCACACACCCGTGCGCTAGGCCGTGTCCTCCACACGGTTGAGACACACGGCTGTGTCTTTGCCCGTATGTTTACTACCATGCGTACTGACTTAAGAATTTTAGGTGCATGGGACACACAACCATTCAACACGCCCATGGGGCAGACCGCGTGTCACACACAGTCCAGACACATGCCCATGTGTCTACCCGTGTGGACCATTTAAAGGCTATTTTCCAAGCCAATAGTCACTCATACATCCAAACATACTTTATAACATGCAACATGACATATTCAAACACTCAAATATTCCACACCATGGCACTCTCACGTCTTCATAAAGTCATTCTATTGCATATTCATTTGTTACACTATTTAGAGGCATTCCACACCAATTTCATGCATTATTAAACTTATTATCATGACTTCAAATTGTGCATTCATACTTATAGTCATTTTAAGCCATTAGGTCATCCCTTATCCTTTAGCACCCAATTCATACTTTACCATACATTTATCGATCAACAACATATCACATCATTATCCTGCACTCACCACGCAATAACATATCCTCCCATCAAAACACTAGCACATGCATGCATGGGTAATTAGATTACAACCCAAATGATCAAATATGAACCATATCACATGACCATTATAAAATAAATCATCATTATCATAGGCCTTCATAATTTGGCCAAATAGCATGACACATACCACAAAATGGCCAAGTTTCCTATACATGCCATACTCAAAATAATAATTTCATTATACCCAATAGTCCTTTGATAGTGTGATCGAATACTTCGACAGCTTTTGATCCCCGAGCTAGCTTGGTAGAACTACAAAGGATGGAAAGAGAGGGGAGTAAGCATTAAAGCTTAGAAAGTGCACATACAAATAATATGAAATGGTAGTAAGGAATCAACATATAGAAACATAGCCACATATACATAAAGATTATTCATCATTCAAACCTTTCTACTTACTCGTCATACACACATATATACTTGCTCATCGTAAATCGATCTTTATTAAGGCATTACTCATAGGTTTAGCATACATACTTTTACTCATCGTAAAGTATCCATAACCATACCTCTTTCATATGTCCTTCTTGGGACTCTCATTACATTCATTACATTACCCGTTGAACTCTCGGAATACTATTGGATACGCAAAAACCTTGCACATAAGTGCCACATATACAACGTAGTCGAAGCTACCACAAAACATGTAACACATCCATAATGAACTCGGACCTCTCAATGAGCTCAGATGTTATATGAATCGCATCTATTATGAACTCGAACCTCTCAACAAAATCAGATGCTTGCATCCATAATGAACTCGGACCTCTTAACGAGTTTGGATGCCACATATCTCACGAACCCGGACCACTCAACGAGTTCAGACGTCTTAGTTCCTAGTGACATGTCACTTTTATCCTAAACTATTCCTAAGGTTCAAACGGGGTTTTCCTCACTTGCATATGGTATCTCCGTCGTACTTGCTCGTAATGTCGTGGATAACAACCATAATAACATTCATGCTTTCATAACAATCAGTAAGCATATAACTCATAATTACAATAAAACATTTATTACAATATATTAAAACATTAAAACATATCAAAACACCACATTATTTGCATATGTATTTACCTCGGTACAAAATGATGATAATCGAGTTCAATCATCGTATACTTTATTCTTTCTTCGATCAAGTCCTGGTTCACATTTTTCTTGATCTATAATGTCAAATTTAACTTATTTATTTTTCACATTATTCAAATGAGTCCATAAATCATACTTTTTCAAATTTATATTTTGACCCTTAAACTTTTGCATATTTACGATTTAGTCCTTAGGCTCGTAAAATGGAATGCTTGCATTTTCTTGGTTACCCAAGCCTAGCTGAACCTTTATTATGCTCATATCAGCCCATATTTTCTTTTATTTCACATTATTACTACTCACCTTAACACTTTTACAAACAAGTCCCTTGTTTAGATGTTTTCACTAAAAATCACCTAGTAAAAGATGTTTATCATGCCTCAAACATTCATATTCCGCCATTAATCATCAAAATACATAATCTCACACATGGGTCAAATTTTATACATGAACCCTAGCTTAAAATATAGATAGGAGTGGGTAGATCATGCTTCAAGGACTTCAAAAATGAAAAGAACATTAAAAACGAGGTTAGGATGCACTTACAATCAGGCTTGAAAATGTTGAACAAACCCTAGCTATAGTGTCTTCAAATTTTTGGAAATGAAGGAAGAAGATGGACACCAATTTTGACTTATTTTCCCCTTTTTATTCTTTTAATTACCAAATGACCAAAATACCCCTAGGGTTTCTCTTTTACATTTTTCCTATGCATGTCCATTTTTGTCTAAAATTATAGAAATTGATCAAATCGCTAATTAGGACATTCCAATTCATGATCTAAAGCAATTTCATGCTTAAAGCTTCTAGAGTGCAAGTTTTGCACTTTATTCAATTTGGTCCCTAAAATGCAATTAGACATTTTATGCATAGAATTTCTTCATGAAACTTTCACACATGCATGCATTCATAACATAACCCTCATAAGAATCATAAAATAATTATTTTATCTCAAATTTGTGGTCTCAAAACCACTGTTCTGACTAGGCCCTAATTCGGGATGTTACAACTCACCCCCCTTTAGGGATTTTCGTCCCTGAAAATCTTACCGATAAAAAGGTTTAGGTATTGTTTCCTCATAACCTCCTCGGGCTCCCATGTAGCTTCTTCAACCCCATGTCTTTGCCATAAAACTTTCAAAAGAGCAACACTTTTGTTTCGCAATTGCTTGACTTCCCAAGCCAAGATCTTAACAGGTTCCTTACCATAAGTCATATCCGGTCTGATTTCAACTTTAGTCGGTACAATCACATGTGAAGGGTCAAATCTATAGTGGCGCAATAGACACATGAAATACGTCGTGAATCTTTTCTAATTCAGTTGGCAAAGCCAATCGAGAAGCAACAGGCCTTATCTTTTCGGTAACCTCATACGGTCCTATAAAACGAAGACTTAACCATAACTAAAGAATAAATAAGATATGATTTCATACGCAGGGGCAACCACCGGACAACCCATAACTAAAGAGGATAAAATAATAGAAAAACTCTCAGAAATCCAACAAGACTTGTCCACTGTTATAAATGGGCTAAACCAGCTTGATGAAAGGCCTTCTGGAGGATGGGATCAATGGTGGCTCGATATGGCATGCAGGGCTACCAAAATTTTTAAAAGCCTAAGACGAAGAATATCGAGACAGAATCCTAGAACAATATGTGGCCTTTATTACAATGTAAAGAGTTTCACGAGATAAAAACTTCAGATGCTCAGCTAAAAGCATCTTATCTATAATTTTTTTCAATTTTTATTTTCAGGAAAAAAGCCTTTAGAAAGCACGCGCCTACCCGTTTTTATTGTTTATTGTAAAAGAAGACTCTCGTGACTTGTATCTAGGCTATCGATGAGGCCCAATGAAGCACCTGAGCCTTTATATAAGGAACTCAGATGTCTCTTATTAGGGAATAGATAGAAAGAGAGAGCAAAACCTATTTATTGTTACTCTAGAGCTTTGTAATTTATTTTGAAGTTATAAAAATTTAGTCTTTTGTTCTTCAAATGTTTTCTTGGTTTGAGATATAGAGAGAGACGTGTAAGGCCTCTATTTAGTAACCATAGCTAAGAGAGGGCGTGACGGTGAAGCAGAGGGAGTAGGCTCTCACGAGATTGAGACACTCATATCTGAACAACAACTTAGAGAACTTAGCCATAAGCTTATCAGGTGTAACCTTCTTTCTTTATCTATCAGGCAAAACCAGTTGTCTTGACGTACGATTTACAGTGTGTATGTTCTTCTCTTGCAGAGAAATTTCGATTTGGAAAATCAAAAGCATTGTAAACATTGGTCATTCTCTAGGCCTCCAATATTTCAGGTATAAGTTAGTCAAATTTGTTCAACTTTAACTTTTATTTAAAAATACTTTAATTTGTTATATCAAAACATATTATAAAATAAAGCTTAGTTTAACAACTATTTATTAAAAATTAATTGTTTAAATAAATGGCTTAAATTGAACATCTAAACATGGGTATAAATTTACATAACCAATTTTAAAATTGATTAAATTTAAAAAGTAAATAAATATAAATTTTAATTTCACATAAAAAGATTTTAATATTTACAAATATGATATGGAGTAAATAATTTTTAAATAAATTTAAATTTAATGGTTTAACCATTTTGAAAAGTTTTACTCTAGGCAATAAAGGAAAACAATAGTACGACATTTATTCAAAACCTATAATGAGATATGATCAAAATTTATAATGAAATTATTCAAAAAAATATTCTAAATAGGAATTAAATTGATTAAATCATTTAACCATTTATTTAAAATTAATTAAATAATATAATATCAATCTGTGCATTGCATGATATGTAAATTAATATATTATAAATTAGAGGGTTCTTAAATTTTTAATGGGTTTATGTGTGGCAAGAAAGAAAGTAAGAATTTTGGAGAGGAAATTTGCCACATAAAATCCTTTGTATTTTTATATGAATTTTAATGGTGTTTTGTAAGTTATATTTTAATAGTTAGTTCTTCTGATTTTTTTATATTCAATAATTCAATTTACAATTTTACATAATAAAACACTATAAATTTTAAAATTATTTTAAAATATTTCTTTTAAGTTTATCACTATTTTTACACATTAAATATACTATTAAAATTGAAATAGGTATTTAAAATATAAATAATGTTACAATAAACTATTTAGTTGTCACAATATTTAAATTTAGTTAATAATTCATATTCACTAATTAATAAACTATATATAAAAACAGAATTTTATACGATCTAGCATTGTAATATTTATATTTTAAAATAATTTCAAAATATTATTTATTTAAATTCATTATAATATTAATTATCATTTTTTAAAAATTAAATTTGTATATTGTTATGTTTTAAATTAATAAGCATATTATTAAAGAAATGTTACAAAATTTATAAAAAAAACTTTAAAAATATAATTAAATGTAATTTAATTTAATTTTCCTTATTCTCAACCTCCTTCAGTTAATTGTAATAATTACCCAAGCTGTTTGGCAGGCTTCTTCTGTAGCTAGGTTGCGGTCTTTAATAAGAAAAGAAAAACGGGAGAACTTGTTATCAATATATATTTGATATATTTTTAAAGAAATCAATATATGTTTGGGCTAAAATATAGAAATATGCTGAAAAAATAAAAATAAAAATAAAAATTGAGAAGATATGCTGCTTTTTTTTTTAATTTACCAATTTATGTTATTTTTGAAAAGAGAAAAGAATATATGTCTTATTAAAAATTGATAATTTAATTTTATTTTTAGTTAGATAGTTAAATATTAGTATTTTTGTCCTTGAATTTTGGATTCAATTATTCTCCGGCTCACATTTTTATTTTTTATTTCATGTTGTTTTAAATTTTTTTATTTTTAATTAAATTTTTTAACATATTAACTATTTCGTTAGATAGTTAGATGATTGTGATTTCATCTTTGAGTCTTAAGTTTGATTCATCTTATAAGCATTTTGATATATATTTTTTATTTCATGTTGTTTCAAGTTTTTTTTTTAATTAATCTTTTTAATTAATAACCCTTTTATTTATAAAATCAAATAATTATTGCAAATATCATATTTTTAGTAAATAGAATTTTTGTATGTGTAATATTTATTTTTCAATCCATATCATGAATGTAGTAAATTGACATTTTATATATTTTTGCATGTGTATTTGAAATATTCACATATAAAAATATTTGAAATATCATACTCACAATGTAGATGAAAAATAATTATATTTGAAATATTTTACATATTTGAAATAATTATTTGATTTTATTATATTAGAAATCACCATACCTCACAATATTGGTGGAGAATGTAAATATTTAACATATAAATATTATATATAAAGAAAAATATATCTAAAGAATTAGTTGATGTTTTAAAAAATAATTACATATTTATTATTTGATTTGATAAATAAAAGAGTTATTAATTAAAAATAAATAAATAAACTTGAAACAACATGAAATAAAAATATATATTAAAATACTTAAAACAACATTAAATAATAAAAAATAAATGTGAGTATGAGAGGAATCAAACCTGGATTCAAAGAAAAAAACACTAACATTTAACCATCTGACAAAAAAAAAATTAAATTATCAATTTTTAATGAAAATGCATCCTATAAGATGCATTTTCATTTCTCTCTCTAAAAACAACACAGATTGATAAATTTAAAAAAAAAACACACATTTTCTCAATTTCTTTTATTTTTTCAATATTTTTTTATAATTTAACCTATATATTTTATATATAATTAATATTATGGAATGTCAAAATATAAGAGATGCTTTTGTTTGGTAAATATTTTTAGTTTAAAATTATACAAAATCTGAATATATGCTCTCTGAAGTAGCCCAGCCTCCAAATTTTTTAGGCAATGAGAAAAGAAATCATGACACATAACAAGCATACAAACGATTGCATGTTGATTATTGTTACACTATGTTTAGCGATCTTTAAAAATAAACACTTTTTACTTAGAAACTAAAATTTTTAGTTGTTGTTGAGTCAAAAGTACTTCTAAAAGTATTATTATTTTTTTTATCTCTATATGTTAATATCTAATATGAATTATATATTCATATTATATTTTAAAATAAAATTATTGATTAAAAATTTTAAAAAATATTTCTTAAAATAATACAAATATGTTAATAATTAATTATAAATATTTAATGATTATATTTATAGTTTATATAACTCTAATTAAATTTTATAAATAATTAATATTGATTGTTTAAAAATATTTAAAATTTATATTTGATATATTAAAATATTAACAACAAGTTATGAACTATTTTTTATATTTTTGCTAAAATATCATAATATTAATTAATTTAAATATTATTTAAATGCATATTTATTACTTTATAATATCATATCTAAAATTAAAATTTTATTTCTAAAAAATATTTTTTTGGCTGCAATACTAAATAATTAAAACCAATATTTTTAAAATTGTTTCTCAAAAAAGCATTTTTTCTTTAGTCTAATAGAAAAGTCATACCGTTTAATGTATTTATGTTCTGAAGAGATTCAATTCGAATGATTAGACGGCAGCCATTGCAGCGAAAAGAATTTGAAGCTTTGAAATGGTTTAACCATGGTCCTTTAAAATGCCTGGAAAAAGCTTTCTAGGAGGAGCATACCTTGCAACTCTTCCTACAGTATCCCGAAAACTCCTCGGAACCTACCATGTAAGCCGGGTTCTTTTCGCACTCGCCAGCCTTAGCCCAGAAAAGACAGTTCCCATTCTTATCAACACAGTCTTCGGTCTGGCTCTCCATGTTATCAAAGGACTGGACATGGATCCACTTTGTGGCGGACCATTTCTCGCCCTTTATCACCGGGCAACTTCCATGTAAACTCTTGGGATCAGTAGTTGTATCAGGATGAAGATTGAAGAACAGCAATGCATCGCCTTTTCTGGGTTTCACTGCAAGTACAACCGATACAGTTGAGTTAGATACTGATGGCTACAAGGTTGGATTTCTAACACAACTTATCTGAGAACGATTAAACAAGAAACTAGCCAATCAATTATACATCATGTTCCAACTACTCTTAGTTAAAATCGCCAAGGGTAACCATAATACCAGCATATCCCGTTTTCGCACAATGTGACCAGCTATCGTCCTTGGGCTGAGTAAGTTTTCCCTGCAGAAGACAAACAATGAGCGATGAACAAAATAAAATGGATACGTGTAGTATAGGAAGAAAACAAATGTTAAAAAAAGAAACCAAAAAGACAACCAAAGAACCGAATTCACCGGCAAATGCGTACCTCTGAATTTGGAAATACAGTTTCCCCACCACTCTCAACGTCAGACAAATACATAAGTACAGTGGCAATACGGTGACCACCCCTCTCGAGGTTAACCTTGTCATAAAAATAATCAAAATGTGGTTCATATTTCTGACCATGCTGATAGTGCAGTATTTGTAGTGCCTCCCCATTCTCTGTTTGCAACGCCGTGTCCAAGTCAAATGCGAAAAGTCCTTACAATTGGATGAAGAAATTGTAGAGTATGACTAGCATGTAAAAGAAAAAACAAAAGTACCTACTGGAAGGAAGGTCCATGCTGCAATCCTGGCTTCAATATCAGCAACTACTTCATCCTTCATGCGAGATACCGCAGAAACATTTGAAGTTCAAGAATCAGCACATGCAATGATGATATGCTTTCCAAACATGATCCATACCATAAATATAAACAATCCGAATGATAACAATAAGCATAGAGTAAACGATCTCTAAACATAAAGAAATGCATAACTAAACCTAAGCATGATTTCATCAGCGACAGTAATCATACGGCACAGGTTTGAAAAGGCTTTGAATAAACAAAACCAATGTGACTAACTCGCAAGTTATATTCTTTTAGAACCATTCGTTCAATGAGGAAACAGATTCTTTCGGCAAAGACCTGGCTTTCGGATTAAGTTTGAATGAATCATGAGGGGAAAAATACACAATGCATCACCCATGACATTTCAGAATACAACTGCTTTCAGTACAAACACTTCGGAATACAATGCGTAACATTCTTCTAGACTGTTGGTTCAATGGGGAGACAGATTCTTTCAGCAAAGACTCGGCTCTCGGATTAAGTTTGAATGAATAATGAGTAGAAAAGCCACACAATGCATCAACCATCACATTTCGGAATACAAGTTCTAACATCAAACACCTAGCATTCTGCCATTCAAGTGATTAAAATCTCACAAGCACCACGCAAATTTCAGTTCATATAGTCAGTCTATATCAAATACATGTTCTCAAAAACAGAACAATCTCAAACAGCTATGACCAGTATCCCACGGAAGGGAAAAAAAAGCATGAAAGTACTAATACAATGACATAATAATAAGCAGCCAGATGCTTCATCCTTTCTTAAACAAAGCAAGAATAAGATTGCATAAAATTACACAAAAACAAGATCATATGGATAATAAATCAATTCCTTTTACTTCTAAATTCAACAATTCGACTCATAAATTCAGCATTCCTCTCTTAAATTAACATAAATTCCAGTAATTTCACAGTTTTAAGCTAAAAAAAGGAATGAAAGACAATTCATTTATATACCAGAGCTTTCTCAAGAAACATGCCGGAGCTGGTTCGAACTTCACTTTCAATACTCTGGCCTGATACATCATCTGCCACCATTGACTTCTCTAACTTATCCTTAGCCTGAAATTAATACAATTTTTTTTTATATGTTGAAATTCTTCAACAACAAAAGAGAAAAATGGTTGCTTACCCGAAAAATAAGGTGATCACTTTCCTCACTTGATAAAAATCCTTTGTAAATAAAAGCCCTTCAAGAAAAAAAAATCGTAAATTTTAAAGTTTTGAATTACCTGAACTGCAAAAAGGATTAGAATTTGAAGTTACCTAGGGCGCCATGAGAGTTGAGTAACAGAAGTGGGATCAAATTGAACAGAAGAAGTTCCTCCTCTCATTTTAAGCACCGATCCATTAATCTCAGCCGAAACCAAAGTAAAATTGATCAAAAGAAGAAGAAAGAATCCGAGAAAATACTGGTACTCCATGAGAAAAGAAATTCTATTTGTTTGGATCCAATATTCGCAAAAGAATTAATCTGTTTGTTTGCTTGCTTGTTTTCTTTTTTTCAAATCATCTTCCATTTAAGAGTGAATTTAATTGGCGGCCATGGATTTGGCCAAAATATTTAATGTTTCCGTAAGAAAGCTTCATAAAATTTCTGGCAGATGTCAGAAAATCTTAATTGGAAACAATGAGTTCTTCACTTTATTTTGGCTTATCCTAGAAATCCGTCTTTAAACTTTGTTTTTTTTCACTGATACTTAAAATTCTTTTCGTTAGTTAATCGGTTAATTCTATTTAGAGAAAGATAACTAATTAGTAATTCACACAAAATATATTATTTTCTCTTTATATATATTTTGGGTAAATTATACTATTAATCATCTAATTATCAATGTATAATTTTTTTAATTTGGTCACTAACGCTTTAGATCGTTTCCGTTTTACTCACTTTCCATCAAATGGCTAACGAGATTAATGTCATGGTCTTTTTTAACTAGTATAATAATATATTTAGTTATCGATATTTACACATTCTATCAATTTGATTCTAACTTTATATAATTCAATAAATTTAACACTTTGTATTTACAAATTATATCAATTTCATCCTCAAACACATATAATTAAATATAAATAAAATTAAATGATTATTTTATATTATAAAAAAATAAAAATATATATAAGAGATGAAGACTTTACCAAAATGTTGAAATCGATTGGGGTTTTAGTTAAGAATCTACTTGTAAAATTTCACCCAATATCTACTGATGACTGTTAGCTTCATCATCTCCACATAGCCATTGGAGAGATTCAATATATAGGATGAAATTGGTTTGAAATTTTTGTTTTTATAATTATCTCTAATCAGTTTTTTGAAAAACAATTTCTTCTTTTTATCTCTGGATGAATTCCCTTACTTGCATTCCTTTTATCTATTTGTTTAATGAAAAAAATTAATTTTTTTTAATAATCTCATTACAGTTTCTGATCATATTTATTTTTTTACACAATATTTAAAATTAGCTATAGTCTTTTCTTAACGCATAAATAAAAAAATAATACGCTTCAATATAATTGAACTTACATTATCCTACATTGACAATAATACCCCCTACACCTCACATGTTGAAAAACAAAAAAAAAGAAAGAAAGAAAAAGCCCAAAATCTAAACTCAGCCCATAGAGGAAGAGCTGGAATTTTAAAGGCCAAGAAAACTGTTCGATCCGTTTTCAATTATTAAGCAATTCAGCCAGTTTCAATTCTCTAGTTGCAATCTAGGGTTTATAGCAACCTCTCCAATTAGATCTATAAATACCCTGAAAACCCTCACTTTCGCCACCTTCCCTCTTCTTCACAACTAGGTTTCATTTCGTTTCCTTTCAGCTCTCAGATCTATGGTTTATGGTTTTCATTTCACCGAAAATTTCTTTCCTTCGTTTTGTATTTGTCATCGATCAATTGATGAGAAAAAAAAACTGCAACAATATGAATGGATTTATTCCATGATTACTTGTATTTAAGTCTCTGATGATCGTTCCTTTGTTTCATTTATTTATTGAAATTTATTAAAAAATTCTCGATTTTTTTCGTTGTAAATTTCTTTAAAATTTTGAGATATGATGAGGTTTAATTGGTCCGTGTTTCTGATTCAACAGTGACAGACAATTTTTTTTTACCAAACTCTGATCTCAAAATTCAACTTGCGATATTTTTTCTATTTTTGGATTAAAAGTTTCAATTTGTGTTTCCAAGTTGAGAAATTAATTTGATTAGCTCTATGATTATTCAGCCTAATATGGGCAATATACGCTATTCCGATTTGCAGAAATGAGCAGAAATTTTGAGAGAAAGAATGAGAGCTAATTTTGAACATTGTTTTGATTTTATCTTTTGTTAAACTGCTTTATTCCATAACTTCTGCTGTGATGAATTATGAAATAAATTCACATGTCAGACTTCAGAGATTTTTTTTAAAAAATCTATGAGAAGAAAATTCATGATTTCTGAGCAGATAATGTATATTTTTTATAGTCCTCTATTTTATAAAACGGATTTTATGAAGAGAATAATTATATTTGTGCTTTATATTATACAAATTAGTGATTGAGAATTTAATCGTATTTACCTATTAAATAGAATGTAGAAAATTAATTATTTAAAATTATTAAATTATTTAAAGTTAGGATTAAATTGATAAAATTTGTAAGTATTTGAGGATTAAATGTGTTATTATAGTAATTAGAAAAGGACTTTCTTTTATCAATTTAATAGTGGGCAACTAAAATATAAATTAATTCTAACATTAGTGTCTAAAATAAAAATTTTTAAAATTGAATGATCAAAATAAAAATTTAAACATAATTAGGGGATTATTTGTATAATTTACTCTTAATAATTATATATAAATATTTGAAAGATGAGTCATTTAAAAGGTTTTGTAATGAAAGTAAATATTAATTATGAAAATAAATTATAGATTAAAACTAAAAATAACAATAAAATTATTCAACTTAAAAACATGTACATAAAAATATATATCTTACTACTTATATAATATTATAATAAAAAAATCACAATAAAAACAAATTGTTAAAAAAATTATATATCCTAAACCTTAATTAATATATATAGCTTAGGAAAATTATTTGATGCATTCGAACAAAGGTAAAATGCTGCCATGTGATTTTAGGAGAATATTAGAAAAAAATAAAAGGGTGAGTACTCGATACATTGACACTATACTTTTTTTTAATATTTTTTTAATATTTTACTATTTTTCTTTTGGACATTTATTGTAAGTGTAATAATTTTTCTAAAAATAAATTAAAACAGACATGTATCATGTATTTAAGGGTGTGTAAATTTTGGGTAAAATCGAATTAATTTAGTTAGCCGATTGAATTTGGTTAATCGGTCAGTTAATCGAATTAATTCGGCCGGGAGTCTGTTAATAATTTTTTAAAAATTCAGTTAACGGTTAATTCGGTTTGAAATTGGTTGATTAACTAAATTAATTGGAATTTTATATTTTTATATATATTTTACATATATTAAATTCGGTTGATTCGATTAATTCAGTTAATTTGGTTAATTCGGTTAATTTTTTATATGTTTTATAATTGTTTTAATCAAAAAATAATAAAACACATATATTTCGATTAATTAGATTAACTGACTGAATTAATCGAAAAAGTTTAGTTCAGTTAACGGTTAAGGGTTTAAAAGGACAAATTAATTCGATTAATGATAGTTCATGTCAGTTAATCAATTGAACACCTCAAATGCACTAAACCTTACTCGTGGAATTAAAAAACTCCATTGATAATGGACAGATTACTAACACTATAACTTATCTAAAATTATAATCATTAAAAAAAATTTAACACTTGAATGGTTACGAGTATGGTTAGGGCTGCAAATGAACTGAACTTGAATGAACAAATCTCTATTCATGTTCGTTTGTTTTTAAGCTTGTTCGTATTTGGTTTGTATTCGTCAAGAATTTTAATTTTTTGTTCATGTTCGTTTGTTTAATGATCAAGAACATGTTCATTTAACTTAATCGAACATGTTCACGAACATGTTCATGAACATATAATTGAACATGTTCATGAACATATAACAATGTTAATAAATAATAAACAAACAATAAATAAACACAAATACACATATATTGTTTAGATATAAAATAGTCAAACATAAATATTAATAATTATATAAATGAAAAAAATACAAATCAATATAAATTTATTAATATATACTAATGAAACAATAAATGAATTTTAAGATAATTTTATTAATATATACTAATAAAATTTTTATAAAAAAATATCATTAATAAATAAACGAGTCATAAACGAGCTTATTCTAGAACATAAATAAACCAAAAACATTTTCATTGGTGTTCATTCGCTTATCAAACAAACATAAAAAATTATTTATTTATATAAATAAACATAAATAGATGTTATACAAATGGTTCACAAACGTTCTGTTCATTTATACAATTAAGAGTCAGAAAAGAATGGCTGAACATTTTTTGGAAAATGACACGTGACTTAATTTGCTGCGTTACGCTTTTATGCAGTCATTTGAAGGAGTAAAACACAATTATACCAAACATGTATTTTAACTAAAATTATATAAAAATCTCAAATTTCAATTTCTTCATCAACGACAATTTCAGTATCTTCTTCTCCAAAATTTTCTCTTTAAAAAAAATTGATTTGGCAATAACCATCCCCAATTTGTAACTTTTATGGTTTAGCTTTTGGTTTCATTTTTGTCACTTCTCATCCAATGAAAGAAAAATAAAAGACCTAGCAATCTTCTGCCCTATTCAAAAACATCTTTCAAAATATCAACTTTTCACGGAGATATATTTTGACCACAATTTTTGTTAGTTTCATCCTAAAAGTGAAAGAAGAACAACAAAATCAATTTCTCCAAATCAAAAACCATCAGAAATCTTAATTTTTTTTTAAATTTTATTTCCCCAAACTAAAATCCCAAAAGCTGGATGTTCTCTTCATAAATCAAAATGGGTGTTTGAAATCGAAACCTCTAAAGATCTTGAGATGGAAACATGATCGAGGCCATCAACGACGACGCTGAGACAAGATTCCCCATCGTGACTGGAGTGAAGGACTTGACGAAGGTGAAGACAAGCTTGAGCTCTGCGATAGTGGTGGTGAAAAATGAAGCTTTGCATTTGAGTTGTGGAAGGATAGAAATCTATGGGTTTTGGGATTGAAATTAGAAATAGATTATAAATTTTTTTTTAATGAAGTTTTATTTTTTTTTAAGGCTTGAAGTGGGGTAAAAAGTTCTCAAATTAGAAAAAGAAAAAAATATTTAAGTTTATTTTTTTTTACTCAATTGAATATTTAACTTTTAAAATGTATTAAAAACCCTCAAATATTGGAAAAAAAATTAAGTTTTTTTTTTTCACTCAGTTGGGTACTTGAACTTTTAAAATACATTAAAAGGATCCTCATTTTTTTCAAACAAACAATTAAGCCCCTACTCTTATTAAAATTTAGAAAAAATTATAAAAAAATAAAATTTAGATAAATTATTAAATTTTAATAAAAATATAAAAATCGTAAAAATTTTATTAAAATAAAAAATTAATAACCCTTAGTTTTTTTAAATTAAATCCATCACGTATCGCAACATAGCGTGAAATGTGACGAAAAATGATAAAAAATAAAAATTAAAAAATGCTTCTTTCGGTACGATAATTTTTATAAATTTTTTTATAAAATTTATATTTCTTTACATTTTGTATAACTTTTTTATGACTTTATAAAATCTTATAATTTTTCATATTTCTATACATTTTATAAATTTGTACGATTTTTATAAAATTTTATAATTTTTTTATATTTATTTACGATTTATATATATTTTTATAATTTTTAACATTTGAATTTTTTATTAAAATTTAATAATTTATAGCTTTTATTGATTATAAATTTTATAATATTTTCTAATTTTCAATAAAAGCAGAGGCTTAATTGCTTTTTTTAAAAAAGTTTGAGGTTCTTTTTGATACATTTTGAAAAGTTTGAAGCTTAATTTTTATAATGAGTGCAAAAAATAAGTAGGGCTTAATTGTTTTTTTAAAAAGTTTGAAGCCTTTTTTAATTGAAAAAAGGGGTAAAATTGTTTTAAAGTCCCTTGACTTAGCAATGAAGCCTTGGATACCCAGTTGTATTTTAGCACTGCATTTCATCCTCAGACAGATGACTAATCTGAGCGTGTAATTCAAGTATTGGAAGATATGCTTCGATGTTGTATATTAGAGTTTGAAGGTAATTGGGAGAGGTATCTACCTTTGATTGAATTTGCTTACAATAACAGTTATCAGTCCAGTATTAAAATGGCTCCGTATGAAGCTTTGTATGGTAAGGAAAAATATGCATAGTGATGTGCCATATGGTATATTAATTAAGGATATATGATATTATGTAATAGGTATTTGTAATGTTAAAGTAGAGTTTTCTTACATGAGGAACTTTGTTCATAATATGATAGTGAATGAAAATAAAAGGGAGTGATAATAAATATTGTAGTGAAAGGAAATAAAGGTGTTATAAATTTAGTCATTAATATTTTGCACTAAAACAGTCTTACATAATAGCTATAGTCTGACTTTTAAAATCCACCAAAAATTGTGAAAATTGAATTAGAGGTTGAATTAAATATGAAATTAAAGCCTATTGAGTCTAGTTTCATATAAAGAAAACTTTATAAGCAAAATAATTTCATATTAAGAGATATTTGAATTTGTGTAAGACAGAGTCAGGATGATTTTGAAAAAAAGGGTAAATTTTTTTTGCAAAAATATGACAGGTGGTATGATAAGAGTGGTTCACATGTCCTAACAGCTCATGCATTAACATCGTTAGACTCAAGTACCTTTTTGGAAGACAGAAGCAAAGTACAATGGCACATTGAACATTTGGAAACTTTAGGTACCACATTGAAAATTTTGCTAAAGTTCAAGGGACAATATATGAAATTATACCAATATATAATAATTATAATAATTCATTTCCAAAACAATTAAAAACAAAAATACAACATATATTTATACAGGGGTGGAATTGAGCCCATCAATGGTAAAAGAGACAGAATCATGAACAATCAGATATAACAAAAACCAAGCTTTGATGATTGGTCTACTAGAGTTTTAGGTTTATCAAATGAAGCTTTCTTGGGCTGAGAGTTTTCCTTAATTTCTTTGACAATAATATTTTTAAATATTTTTATACTTTTTAATAATTTAATTTTTTTTTTAATATTTTTAAATTTTAAAAAAGTTATTTTAGTAGCTAACGTTATAAGAAACAATAAAAGCAATATTAAAACATAATTGTAACTTACAGAAAAGTTAAAATATTATAAGAAACAATTAATAAATAATAAAATACTATTTAAAAAATTAATTAAAATAAAATTTAACAATAAATTTTAAATATAACATAATAAAAATATTTATTATTATTACCAAATTTTGGAAAAAAAGTAATAAAATGTAAAATTTTATAATTAAAAGTTATCCAAAATCTATATTTACTAAAAAGGGTGTGAAAATATATTATAAATAATGATATCTAAAATTTTAATTGTGATAAATAAGAATTAAAGTTTTTAACTATTGAGAAAAACATATAAAAATAAACATTAATAAGGGTTGGAGAATAGTTGAAAAACGAAAAAAAGGTCAAATCATGCTATTAGACCCTTTACTTTGTCTAAATTATGGATTTAGTACCTATACTTTAATTTGATCAATTTTAGTCCCTATACTTTTTGAATTTTGAAATTTTAGTCTTGACCCAGTGATAATAGTTAAATCTATTTGGTTAATTGATGTTATTAGTTCTGTATTATATGTAAAGTTGTAGATTTAGTCCACATTCACTAATTAGACCATTCTTAGTGGTTATATTTTTTGAATTTCAAAATTTTAGTATTAAAGCAAACGACGGTTGTTAAATCTATGAACTAATTTTCTTGTGAGTAATATTTGAAAATAAAAAATAGACATAGCATTGCACATATGATGATATGTTTGACACATTTTAAAAATAACAAAACTTAACTTAATGAATTTAATAGTTATCATTTGGTTTGAACCAAAATTTTCAGATTCTAAAAGTACGAGACTGAAAATGGCCAAATTAAAGTACATGTACTAAATTCATAACTTACACAAAATACAAGGTCTAATAGCAAAATTTGACCAAAAAAGTACTTAATTTAAAAAATAATAAAAAGTTTAATTTACCTGTATAAACTCTTTTAGAAGCTGGGAATATATCAAAATTTAAGATATATTAGATTAACTAATCAAAATCTCAAAATTTTTATTTTTGCCAAAAAATTAATTTTGATTATCACATTGTTAATTTTTTTATATATTTAAAAAAATAGAATCAAAATAGTAGTTATAGAAAATCATTTTTTTAAATTATTAAATTTTATTTTATTGTTTTATGAAAGAAAATCTTTAAATTTATAATCTTTTCATTTGTTTCCATTTCTAAAAATATTAGTCAATTAGTTGGTATCGACATTGTTGCCGGTACAAGAGGATGTGGTTTTGAATGTGCTGAAGCGCATTATCCTCTTAATTAAGAATTGAGAAAGGGTTATGAGTAGTTTTAGACATTGTCTAAAAAATAAAGACTAAAAATCGTGATGCTACACTCATAAAAAATATATAACGGTTAAAGACATTATTATATATTTAGCATCATAATATTTTATCGATATTAATTTTAATAAAAAATATAATCTTCTATCATAATATTTATGAATTAGATTTTGGAAATTTATAGATTATTTGTAACAATTATTAAATTAATTATATGCGAACAAATTTAAATAATTTATACAATGAAAATTTTAATAAACTTTAGAAAATGATACAAATCTAATTAACTATTTTAAAAATACCAAAAGTATCCCTATCAAATTTTTAAATACTTAAATTAACCTATTAATTCTAAAGATTCTATGTGGAGTTAGACCTACTCATGGGTCAGGTCACCCACTCGGACCCGCTTAAAATATGAGAGGATTTGGATAAAATACAAGGCTCAAAAAATAGGCTTGGGTAAAATTTAAGATCCGTTTTCTATATGGGTCGAGCCTTGGGCAAGAATTTTGGCATGATCTCGGCCTAACCTGAATATAATACATTATAATCATATGTGTTAAATAATAATTATATATTTATATTAAATCACTAACTCAATATCAATTAAACCCATTACTCAAAACTTAAAAAACACATTTATCCAACTAAATAACCTAACCCAAAATATAAACTTTTAAAAATTATATTTAACACAATAAAATATTTATTATATTTTTTTAATGTAATAAAATATTTATTAAATTTATATTAGTGTTTTTTTAATATAAATACTTTTTAATATATTTTAATGTGTTAGAAAACTTTTATTTTAATACTTTTTTGTGCATTTAGTGTATTATATATATATTTAAAATTTTTTAAATAAAAATAATATAAAAAATCAAATATGGGCGAACTAGGTCGAGCCCAAATTTACCTTTCTTAAATTGGTTTGGACTTAGACAAAAAATAAGCCCATTTTTGAGCGAAGTTAGACCCAAGGTTGGAAATTTAATCTAAATACTTTGCTTGGACTCGGCCCGACCCATGAGTACATCTATATTGAATTGATTTTATATTATACTTGGAATATAATCTTGTGTTACGAGATTGATCTTATAATAGTTTAATATAAAGCTATTTTTTTATTGATTTCATATTTTTATAAAATGATTATATTTCAATTTTAAAGCTTTTTCTGCTTCAATCAAATTTAAAGTTTGAGATTAATAATTTTTAAATATTATAAATAGTAAATTATCAAATATGTTATAATTATCAAATGTAATGATAAATTGAATTAAAATGTAAAATGTAAAGCTTGAGATAAATACATTGTTAATATAAACCCAAAAATTGTTTAAATCCTAAATAGTATATACAACACATTTGATTTTTTTTTATAATGACTTAATTTATCTACGAAGTCTTTAGATATTTTAATTCAGAGGTGATATTTTTATATATAATTTATAAATATTTAATGAATTTAAATTTAAATTATCTCTTATAAAAAAGTTGAAATGAGCAAAAGTAATGATTTAATAATTAGCTTAGCCTTTCGGAAAAAAAAATATACCTTAGTGTTGCCCATTATAAAATATTACATTACCCACTATTACTATAGTGTAGAATATAAGATAATTTAAATTAATTGAAGAAAAAGGAAAAAGAAGAAGAAGAGATAAATCCAAGAGTCTTTTATCCAAAATTAATTTTATTAGTTTATTTACATATGTAAATAAAATAAAAAATTAAGACACCATAATATATAATTGAATCATACTAACTTCAATAAAAATATAACATGTTCTTTTTAAAGGAAAAACATTATAAAGAACTACTTAAAGATATACCTAAGCCTCTTGGGAGGCGTTTTAAAAAATTGAAGGCCACTATTATTGCCAATAGTCATTTTTGCTAGCCTATCAACATCTTTGTTGTATTCTCTGGAGACACGATGAATCGACCAATGCACCATTTTAGCCAATAACAGTTGGATTCTTTTTACTAAAGCGAAATTTGAACCTTTTGTAGAATTGCTTTGTAGAGCTTGTACTGCCTCTTGATTGTCTGAAAAATTATCAATCTGTTGAATCCTCTATCGAGTGTAATCATCATCAAACCATTCCAAATACCCCATAATTCCGCATCAAGATAGAATAGATTCCCAAAAATCGATTATAGCCAAGAATCCAACTTTCGTGTCTGTCTCGTAAGACCCTCCAATCGTGGTAAACCCAGAATCCTCTTTTACTACACCATCTGTATTCAATTGAATCCAATTCTCGGATAAAGGTGGGATTGAGTCTGAAACTTGCCATTTAGATACATTTACCTTATGGTATAAGGTATATTGTTTAGCCCAACTGTATGAAACTTTAACCAACTTCTTGAAACTCCACGTTATTCTCTAAAAAAACAAATAAGTTACGATTCTTTCAAATAAGCCAGGCAACCATTCCAAAGAAACATTGGCAATCCACCCCTTCTAATTGCATTCTAAGTTTATTCTATAAGTTGGCAGCTAACCACTCATGCAAACCCCTAGAGAAAAAAAACATTAAACTTATCTGTTGGTATTATACGAGACCATATATCCTTACCTGTAGGACAATCACGAATGATGTGTAAGATATCTTCAGAGGCCTATCCACAAAAACCAAAAGAATCATTCAACCCAATCCCTCTCTTCAAATGCTTCGAATTTGTAACATCCCAAAAATCGGGTTAGTAATAGAGGGTTTGAGTCGGATATTGGAATTAGGATCGTAGTTAATAATTAAATAAAATATTAAAACAATAATCATAATTAAAAATTTATGGGAGGAAATTAAAATTAGGCGCTTCATAATTAGTTAAATTAAAACAAATTTTAAAAATGAAACCAGATTTGAAAATAATTAAGGAAATAATCTTTAATTTTAAATAAGGACCTATTTGAAAAAGAGAAAGACCTGGAAGGGGCAAAAAAGGCAATAACCCAATTTTTAAAAATCAGTTGCTTATTTAAACACCCCATTATCCCCTTCCCTCTCATTTGGTCTCTCACTAAAAATTTTCCCCAAATCTACATTTGAGATTTTCTCTTGAAATCAACTCATCCCTAATGATTTTCTAGCTTCCAAACACCTAAACACCTTCCAATTTTAAAGAAAAATCACAAAATCCTCATCAAATTCATTATTGTTCTTCAAACATTCATCTTTGAATGAGCTTGATAACTTGGTGATTTCTTCAAATTGAGGTAACATTTTGACTTATTATGATCAAATAAAGGTTGTTGTTTCTTTCATTTGAAATTTAATTGAGTATGTTGAGATTTCTTAATATTTAGAGTTTTTAAACCAAATTTTCATTCAGAAATGGTGAATCTCGAATTAATGAGTTAACATGCTATTTTTGATTGATTTCTAACTTATTTTGAACTGATTAAAAGGCATTTCAACTAAATTTAATGGATCGTTAACAAATATTTAAGAATAAAATGTTTTCCCTGTTTTAAATGTTCACGAGAGCTTGATTTTTCGAAAAAGTAAAATTTGATTAATTAAATGAAACTGATGGTTTAGATCTATAATTAAATGATAATTAGGATGTTTAGAAACATATTTGAGGTTTAGGAACAAGGATTTGACGAGGAAACTCTTATTTCAGCAAAGCTAGTTAGACTTCGATATTGAGAAAATGAGACTGTAAATATGTGATTTTGCTATGGTTTGAATGTGACTAAGGCTGAAATTAATGAGTGTGTAATGTGTTTATTATGTATGCGAAGCACCGAATCAATTATGTGTTGGAAATGTGCCCATAATGTAGTAAATATTAACTATTTTCTATTTATTTGAACGATGAATAAATAAAGTTAATTCCACATTCCACTATTATATCTTTTGTATTTATGTCTTTTATATTTTACATATCTAGCAAAATTGTGACAAGCAAATATTAGCTCATTGATTGTCTAAAGTTTAAACTGAAGATAAGTGGCATTGTAAAGAATGTTTACATTGTGAGAAAGACAACTTACTTCAGTAGATAATCTAAATGAGTCTGTAATCTCGTAAAGGAATCAAAGTAAGCATTTGATTCAAATATTAAGAAAGATTATTATGTCGTCTACAATTTCAATTGGAGAGATGACTAGTCTACTATTTAAATACTAGTCTTCAATTAAGTATGCATTTTTGTCCCATTTTTAATGATTTCTATGTTTTCGGGATCATTGTAGCTTAATCTAGCTAGCCCAGGGACTAATTTGTGAAACTGTTAAACTATTAGGATTTTTCCATTGATTTATATGCTTAAGCTTTGATGTTTAATGATAGAAAATGAATGCTTGTTGTTAGATAAACAACTTTTGTAAAGGAATTTTTGATGAAATTATCGATTATGGGGCTAAATTGAAAAATATGATAAATTCGTGGTAAATTTTATGAATTTGTGAAATATATGGGCTGCTATTAGTATGTATATAAGTCGGCTAGGCTTGGGTAACGGTTAAATTGCATGAATTTGGTTTTCCGAGCCTAGGGACTAAATTGCAAAGAAATTAAAAGTATAAGGGTAAAATGATAATTTTGTCAAAATATTTGTTGGACTAATTTGAATGAGAAATATATTAAATTGAGTTAAATTTATCCGCATAGATCCAATCAGACCTTGTACGGAGTTAGATCGAGACAAAGAGAAAATATTAGATTAATCGTCTCCATATCTACGTACACTCGTCGAGGTAAGTTTGTGTAATTAAATTGAGTATTTATATGTTTTAATTGAATTATATGTATGTGAATTGTATAATTTCCATGTATAAATATCAATCGCATATCCAACGACGTACGACGATTATCGAGTCCAGTTTGAACCTTAAGAATTCGTAGGATACAAATGACATGTCATTAGGGATTACCGATTTTAGCTCGTATGAGCTTACGATTTACAGCTCATGAGAGCATATAGATTCATAGCTCATATAAGCATAAATGTACAGGAATTGACGAATTACAGTTTAGCACACTATGTGTGAGCTATCCCGAGTATCCAACGATATTCTAAATGGTTCAACTGGCAACATTCTAATACGATTTGACATGAGTTCGATACGAACTATTACAGGTATAAATATGAATTACATGGAAAATGACATTTCATGGTATATAGGTATATGAAATGGAAGATACATGTATATGGAATTTGATTAATTGTTGAGCTTATTCAAGACTTGGTTTATATATGTGTTTACATGACTAACATGGTTGATATATATGTGCTGAGGCATTGGGCTAATATGTGTTAGGATATGCTTTGTTTACTTACCTAAATTATGACTAAATGGTAAGTTAAATTCTATGTTATATGAACTTACTAAGCTTAAATGCTTACTCAGTATATTTTCTGTGTTTTTAGTGAATCGGAAGCTTGTTTGGGTTGGAAGCTTGTCGCAGCTATATCACACTATCCATCGGTTCTTTTGGTACTTTCGGTTGGTTTAATTTTGGTTATAATGGCATGTATAAGTTATTTTGGCTAATGTTGTCCTATATGCTTTGTTGGTAATTTGGCCATTTGTTTGGCTAGTGTTTTGGCACTTTGATGATAGTATAAGTCTAGTATATGGTATGTAAATATTTTCTCTCTAATAATTGATGAATAACCTGGTATGGTTGAATTATGGAAGATGAAAATTGTGGTATGAATATGCATAGTGAATATGTGCTATGTGATAGGATGTAATTATGGTAAAATTGGTGTTTTGGTGGAAATAATTTATATGGTCATTTGATGCTAGTGATTAAGTAGTATAATTGGTACCAAATGGTATGTTTTGATAATTGATCTACATGGTAAGTTTTGGTGCAAATATGCATATATGTTAGTTGATCAATTGGTTATATTGAACACATGGTTAGTCATGTTTTTAAATTGTCATTTGAGGTGCCTGAGGGCATATTGGTTGTATGTGAACATACCATTTGTATAAGATGGTTTTGGTACTTTATTGTGGCTTGTTATATGCATAATGTTGAGTGAGGTTCATGCCAAATTGGGTGAGAAAAATGGCTTGTAAAATGACCTATTTTCGACCACACAAGCAGAAACACGAGCATGTTTCTCAACCGTATGTGACACACGACCAGGTGACACAGCCGTGTGTTCCCTGTAGTTTTCAAAGGGTTACAAGTCAGGTTGTTACATGGCTTAGCACACTACCTGACACACGGGCGTGTGAGGTTACTTCGAAGGGTACATGTGTAACACCCCGAATTTTGGGCCTAGAAGTATTAGGTTTTAAGTAGGGGTACAGTTAGGAAACTACTCATAAATATTTAGTTGTGTAAGAAAGTAGCACAAAAATCTGTTTGCTTCAGTGGTTATGTGTTCTGGGAGTGTCTGAGAAGTCTTGCGTTCAAGCCTGGGCAGGTGCAAGAAGTTTTGTTTTTTTAAAGGAATAAGCACTGTCTCTAGGCAGTAGGCTTTTAAATAAAAATGGATATAACATGACAGAAAGGGCTTGCTGGTCTAAGGGATAAGTGGCGTGCTATGGTTACTTGAGGTCTGAGGTTCGAATCCTACTTTGAGTAGTGGAGTGTTTTATTTTGCTACACTTGCCGTGTAGGTAGTTGAGGTTGACTGAAACATTACTGAGGGGAGTGGAGTTTGAATTGGTCATGGAGGGATTGTAGAAGGGAATGTTGGGATGTGGATAGTGATCGGTTGGAGAAATTTGAGGAGTTTGAAAGGGATTCAAATTGGATGGTTGAGAGAGTGAAAGAGAAATTTGAGGAGTGGATCAAGGGATGAAGGGAGTACTGGTGTCGAATTGGGATTCTCCCTCAAAATTTTGTTTTGGCTCTTGTTCCCTTAACATTCAGTCACCTATTCTTTCCCTTGCCAAATTCTTTTGCTACCATTTTCATTTCTTTTCCCCTCCTCTCCTCTTCTCTCTTCCTCAAGCCCTTTTCTCTCTGTCGATTGTGCCATTGGTTTGGTTGTTGTCCCCTAGCCATATCTTAACTGTTCCCTTCCCTTCTTGGTCCATCTTGTTGCCGTCATTATCATCCAGTTGCAGTCCCATTACTGTTTTTCTTTCCCTTCTCCCATTGCCGTATATTGAGGTTTGCTACTGTCCCGATTTATTTCCTAGCTTCACCCATTAGTGAGGTTTCAATCGTTTTGCTTTGGCTGAATACTCTCTCTTTCTTTTCTCCCTCTCAATTTTTTTCTCTTTTTTTCTGGTTGCCGAATACTTTTTCTCTTCCCCTCTCCTGCCTTTTGGCTTTTCTCTAAAAAGGGGGAAAAGTTGGCGTTGGTTACTTCTGTTCAAGTGGACTGTTTTCGGTTGGTAAGTCTTTTGGTAAGGGGGAAAATTATGTCCCAATTGATTTGGAATATTTCATTTGTTAATTATGTTAAGTTCCAAATCCTTTATTATGTCAAATTTTGATTTGATAGCATCAAATTGCATCGGACTCGGTTTGCCAGCGGAATCGTAGGCTATATCTTTTGGAGTAGTAGGGGTAGGCAACATAACTAAAGTTCGGTTGTTGTTGTTATTGGTGCTAGTTTTAAGTGTGACTAATTTTGGGCATGGAATTTCCATTTGTTTTAGGTGTGGGTTATCTCGGGAGTGTTGCATATCAAAGATCAAATCAGGTGTGTAAAAACACTGCCATAATCGTAAATCGGTAAAAGCTGAAATAGGTGACCGTTGACGCTACACGAGTGTGTGCTCGCTCATGTAGTAACCTGAACGCGTAAAAACTTGGGCGTTTGATCGTAGAGGCCACCATGAGCGATTTTATGAGATTAGGCCGTTGTAGGCCATATTGGATTGAAATGGGTTGTATGGGCCTCACGGGCTCGTGGGCTCCATATGGGTAAACCACACAGACATGTGGAGATTATTGGGCCAGGCTGTATAGCTTACACAACCAAGGCCATTTTTGGGCTTTGTGGGCCACACGGGCTTGTGGGCCCACATGAGCCACATTATGGGCTTTGGACCCATTTTTACTGTTTGACTGTTAAGGTTGCACGGGTCGCCCGAGACGACTGTGACTTACTGTTGGGTCGGTAAGTGTACCTAGACCCCCTAGTTGGTTGGAAACACAAAAATTTATATACTTTTTCATACCCAATTCAACTTAAATTCATGCAAATTCGGTTAAATTCTTGTCAAAAAATAATTAGTTAATCTTATAGTTAATTTTGATTAAATTTGGTTATTTTTGACAGAATTACACAATTGGAGAAAAAGGCCCCGGTGAACACTGCGAGAAGAACAAAACCAAGAGTAATTTGAAGTATCGAGGCCAATTAATTTCCAGCCCAAGACGGTCCAGAAATGTGTATTAATTCATAATTAAATTAATTTTAATTTATTTCCTATTTAATTTAGGTTAAATGAATTAATTTTAAGTAATTATGAAGAAAGGGCCTAATGAACCGTACTGGTTGAACTGAATGAAGTGAGCCGGACCAGCCACTAATTGGGCTGACCAGAATAGTCCTTTGGCCGACCCAAATCAGCAGTTTAGTTGATGAAATATGCTTGCAAAAAGGCCCTTGAAAAACCTCCAAAATTGCGTTCAAACCCTACCTTTATTTTAGGCTTTGTAGATTTGCCTCAGCCTATTTTTAGCAAGGTTGAAAGCTTCAACCTTGCCATGTGTGTGGCCGGCCATGGGAGGGCTCTCTTGGCTGCTGAATTTTCTATTTTTAGCAGCCCTCTTCAGCTATAAAAGCCACCCTATGCTGCCCATTTCAAAGCATCCCTCAACATCCCTCATTCCACAATATTCTCTCATCCTCTCTTGACTTCTTTCAAAGTTTCCTCTCCATTTTTCCATCCCATTTTCCCTTCCTCTTGTGCCGATTTCCTCTCTTGAGAAAGAGGTGTTCTTCAGCCATCTTGAGCAGCAATCAAAGGATTCATAGAAGCCTTGCTCGGCGAAGACAATGGAGACTAAGAACGGAGCAACAGTCAAGCCGCAGAGAAACACTGGATTTGCTTTCTGTTCCCTTTCTTTTTAATTTTTGTTGTTTTTATGATGAATGTATCTATGAAAAATATTGTTGTTGAAATGGTTATTTTAATCAATTTAGCTTGAATTTAATTCGTGTTGGGTTGATTATATTTTGCCTACTTGAATTATTAAAATAGTGTTTATGCTGTTATAGGCCTCAGTGAAATGCTTGATTAAGTAAAATCATGCTTAGGTTATCTGGCATTATAATTGTTTAGATAACTAAAGAATTAATTGTTTAAACGGATTGAAATTGCAATTAGTGGACTCAGTACTTAATCAGTGCATGTTTAATTTTTCTAAGGTAACTGAAAATTAAATTAGCATTGTATTTGGCGATACATATGCCTTCATAACTTGCAAGATTGTTGTGATTAAATTGTTTCAAGGTATAGCTACTTTGTTACTTCACATAATCTTTTACATGTTTATTAAGTTGAATTAATCGGTTGAATCGACATAGGAATATGCGAGAGATAATTTAATTCAATAAGTATGCATGTGCGATAGCATGTTTACTTTATTGAATCTGTTTAGTCGGTTGAATTGGCACAATGATATGTTCAAGAGATAAATGGAATTTTTTTTAGTAAATGTATTCATAAGTTAGCAAATTACTGGGTTGCCGTGAATTTATTCATAACAGCATAAGCACGAATTTAATATTTCTAAGTTAAAAAGGTATAATTAATCCAACACAATTATATCATCTTGATTAAATCTTAATTGAAATCGTGCACTAGAACTCTTTTATTTTATTTAAATTGTTTGCTTAGTTTTAAAATCTTAGTTTATAAATCACTCTTTTCAAACCAAAATTATTTTTACCTCACCAAAGTGTTTTAATTAATTTCATAAATATTGCTTTTTACAGTCCCTGTGGGTACGATAACTCGACATTTACTTGTCACTTTATTACTTGTTACGATTGTGTACACTTGCACATTTCCACTGTTCCAAGTTTTTCGCGCCGCTGTCGGGGACTGTTTCTAAAAAAAACACTATTTGTGAATTTGTTTATACATTTTGGTTCTTTTATTTTCCTGTTCAATTTTACTTACTTAATTAATTATTCTCTGATTATTTCAGGTGTTTATGAGTATTGACCGAATTATTGACTTACTCCCAGTGGACCTGAAATAGAACGAACCTTTCGCCAACGAAGAAGACAAGCAAACCAGAGAAAGACCGAAGAGATGAATTTCGAGAATATCAATCAAGGAAATGGAGCAAACCTTGCTCAAAATCCTATCCTTATTGCTGATGATAGGGATAGAGCTTTACGACAATATGCCGTACCAGTTTTTAATGACCTTAATCCAGGTATTAGAAGACCTGAGATCGAGGCACAACAATTCGAGTTGAAGCCAGTCATGTTCCAGATGCTTCAGACAGTGGGCCAGTTTAGTGGAATGCCTACTGAAGATCCTCATCTTCATTTAAGACTGTTTATGGAGGTGAGCGACTCTTTCAAGCTAGCTAGAGTACCCGAAGATGCATTACGATCGATTTCTACATGGCAAGAGTTAGCAGAGAGATTTCTTGTGAAGTATTTCCCGCCTAGCAAGATTGCTAAGCTGAGAAATGAGATTACTGATTTCCAAAAAATGGATGATGAGTCCTTGTATGAGGCATGGGAAAGATTCAAAAAGTTATTACGAAAGTGCCCTTATCATGGAATTTCGCATTGCATCCAACTTGAGACATTTTACAATGGTCTCAACGCTCACACAAGGATGGTAGTAGATGCTTCTGCTAACGGTGCTATCTTATCTAAGTCTTACAATAAGGCTTATGAAATCATCGAGAGGATCACCAATAACAATTATCAGTGGCCAACCAATTGAGCAACGTTAGAAAGACGAGTTGTTGGAATCCATGAAGTGGACGCTCTCACTTCACTTGCATCCCAGTTATCTTTGATATCTTCAATGTTAAAGAATCTTACCACTAATGGGTCTAACAGTTTTGCAGCTCAACCACCTAACCAATATGAGAATATAGCCTGTGTCTATTGTGGGGAAGGACATGTGTTTGAAGAATGTCCATCAAACCCAGAATCTATGTACTATATAGGTAATCAAAACCAGAACCGAGGAAGCCAAGGGCTGCAATCCAACTTTAACAACCCATCATGGCGAAATCACCCCAATCTTTCCTGGAGTAACTAAGGGGCTGGAGGTAGTAACAACTATGCCCAACCTAGACCAACCCAGTCGCCTAGTTTTTCACAGCAAGTTCAGAAACCAGTTCAGGCTGAATCGTCTAATAGCTTAGAGAATTTATTGAAGGCATACATGACGAAGAATGCCGCCACTCTAAGGAATTTAGAGAATCAAGTGGGCTAGCTTGCTACTGAACTTAGGAACCGTCCACAATGTGCTTTACCTAGTGATACGAAAAATCTGAGAAATCCAGGGAAGGAGCATTGTAAAGCACTAACATTGAAGAGCAGAAAAACGGTAGAGCCCAATATCATTTAAGCTGAAAAGGAGCATGCTGAAGCTCAAGATTCAGAAGAAGTTCAACCGAATGTTGAAGTTCCAATTCCACTAGAACCAGAACCTGCAAGACCTGAAAAGATAACCTCAAAACCAGCCAATTCTGATTAGCCAACCACTCCGTTAGCAGTAGAATTACTGCCAAAGACAAATCAACCAGTACCAACTCCAGTATATAAACCTCCACCACCTTACCCTCAAAGACTCCAGAAGCAAAAACAGGAGGTCCAATTCAAGAAGTTCCTTGACGTACTTAAGCAACTTCATATCAACATTCCGTTGGTTGAATCACTTGAACAAATGAAAAATTACGTAAAATTCATGAAAGATATCCTGTCCAAGAAGAGAAGACTTGGAGAATTTGAGGCGGTAGCTTTGACGAAGAAATGCAGTGCATATCTTCAAGACAAATTACCCCCTAAGCTGAAGGATCCTGGGTGTTTTACCATACTATGCAACATTAGAGCAGCTTATTGTGGTAAGGCACTATGTGACTTGGGCGCAAGTATCAACTTGATGCCTATGTTGATATTTAAAAAGTTGGGGACAAGTGAAGTTAGACCTACTACGGTTACACTTCAGCTAGCAGATCGATCCTTAGCACATCCAGAAGGAAAACTCGATGATGTATTGGTACGTGTAGATAAGTTTATATTTCCTGATGATTTTGTAATTTTAGATTTTGAAGCAGACAAAGAAGTACCAATTATCCTAGGGAGACCGTTTTTAGTAACCGGAATGACACTTATTGATGTGCAGAAGGGCGAACTTACTATGCGCTTACAGGATGATCAAGTAACATTTAATGTTTTCAAGTCAATGCGATTTCCTGACACAATAGATGATTGTTCTGCAGTATCCAACTTAGAGGATTTAATAGTGGAGAAGGAACTCAACTCTGTTGAGGATCATCTGGAAAGAATTTTGACATCAGACCCTCCGAGTGATGAAGAGGAGGATGAAAACTTAGCTTTGTTAGAAGCTAATCAAAAGGTATTTTATCCACAATCCCGTTTTGAATCTTTGGATTTAGAGGAGAGAGATTACACAGAGCCAAAAGCATCAATCGAGGAGCCACCTAAACTAGAACTCAAGGTATTACCTTCTCATTTAAAATATGTTTATTTAGGTGACGCTTCTACTCTGCCTGTGATTGTTTCAGCAGAGTTAACTACTGAGCAAGAAGAGAAACTTATCTTAGTTCTAAAATAATTTAAGAAGGCTATTGGATGGACCATAGCTGATATTCGCAGTATTAGTCCATCTATATGCATGCACAAGATCATCTTAGAAGATGGTGAAAAAGGGATGATCGATGGACAACGAAGGCTGAACCTCATCATGAAGGATGTAGTGAGAAAAGAGATTATCAGGTGGTTAGATGCGGGTATCATTTACCCCATCTCAGACAGTTCATGGGTAAGTCCGGTCCAGTGCGTACCAAAGAAAGGAGGTATCACGGTCATAGAGAACGAGAATAATGAGTTGATACCGACTAGAACAGTTACGGGATGGAGAATCTGCATCAATTACCGAAAGCTGAACAAGGCAACTAGGAAGGATCACTTCCCTTTGCCGTTTTTAGACCAGATGCTGGATAGACTTGCGGGGCGAGATTACTACTGTTTTCTCGATGGATACTCGGGGTACAACTAGATTTCGGTAGCACTGGAAGATCAACATAAGACCACATTCACCTGCTCGTATGGTACATTTGCATTTAAACGTATGCCATTTGGTTTATGTAATGCACCTGCTACATTTCAAAGATGTATGATGTCTATTTTCACTGACATGGTTGAGAAATTTTTGGAAGTTTTCATGGATGACTTTTCAGTGTTTGGAGATACGTACGATGATTGCTTAGCCAATCTAGCTAAGGTACTTAGGCGATGCGAATAAACGAACCTAGTACTTAACTAGGAAAAGTGCCATTTTATGGTACGAGAAGGTATCGTTCTGGGGCATCGGATAACAAGACATGGGATCGAGGTAGACAGAGTAAAAGTAGAAGTTATTGAGAAACTCCCACCTCCAACATCTGTAAAGGGTGTTAGGAGCTTTTTGGGCCACGCCGGGTTCTATCGAAGATTTATCAAGGACTTCTCCAAAGTTGCTAAACCTTTACGCAAATTATTGGAGAAGGACACGATATTCAAATTTAATGAGGAATGCTTAAAAGCTTTCAATGACTTGAAGAATCGATTAGTCACGGCACCCATAATTGTCACACTAGACTGGGACTTGCCATTTGAATTGATGTGTGACACAAGTGACTTCGCAATAGGAGCTGTCATAGGCCAGCGAAGGAACAAAGTTTTTCATCCCATCTACTATGCAAGCCGAAATCTGACAAGAGCTCAGTTAAACTATACGGTAACAGAAAAAGAGTTACTTGCTATCGTATTTGCTTTCGACAAGTTTTGATCTTATCTTGTAGGTACTAAGGTAACTGTCTATACAGACCACTCGGCAATTAAATATTTACTTGCCAAGAAAGATGCTAAGCCGAGGTTGATCCGATGGGTACTACTACTTCAAGAGTTTGATTTGGAAATTCAAGATCGAAAGGGAGTAGAAAACCAAGTAGCGGATCACTTGTCCAGATTAGAGCCGCAAGAAGGGAATTCTCCACTTGTACCGATTTAAGAAACATTTCCAGATGAACATATACTGAAGGTAAGTCATGTCCATAATACCCCTTGGTTTGCTGATATTGCTAACTTTTTAGCTTGTGGTTTAATGCCGTATGATAAGACATATCAACAAAGGAGAAAGTTTCTTCACGATGTGAAGTACTATTTCTAGGAGGAACCATACCTGTTTAAAAAGTGTGTAGATCAGATGATTAGGAGATGCGTGACAGAAGAAGAAATACCGCAGATTCTATACCACTGTCACTCAGCCCCAAGTGGGGGTTATTTCGGAGGAACTCGTACTGCAGCCAAAGTATTACAAGCCGGATTCTTTTGGCCAACACTATTCAAGGATGCATATGCATATTAAGAGTTGTGACCGATGTCAAAGAGTTGGAAATGTCACCAACAGAAATGAGATGCCTCAAACAAACATCATTGAGGTCGAATTATTCGATGTTTTGGGTATTAATTTTCTTGGGCCCTTTCCTTCGTCTTTTGGTCACAAGTATATACTGGTAGCAGTAGATTATGTGTCCAAGTGGGTCGAGGCAGAGGCATATCCAACAAATGATGCTAGGGTTGTGATGAAGTTTTTGCAGAAACAAGTGTTCACGAGGTTTGGAACCCTAAGGGCCATCATTAGTGATGAAGGGTCCCACTTTGTGAACAAGTGGTTAAAATGGTTACTAGACAAGCACGAGGTGAAACACAAGGTTGCAACGGCTTACCATCCGCAGACGAATGGACAAGCTGAAATGGCAAATAAAGAAATCAAGGGCATATTGGAAAAGGTAGTTTGCCCGAACCGACGAGACTGGTCTAAAAGACTAGATGACGCTTTATGGGCCTATAGGACAGCGTACAAGACACCTTTAGGGATGTCAACCTATAGGCTAGTTTTCGGTAAAGCATGTCATATACCTTTGGAGTTAGAGCACAAATCTTACTGGGCTCTTCGACAACTCAACTTAGATCCTAAGCTCGCAAAAGAAAGACGGATGTTCCAACTCAACGAGTTAGAAGAATTCCGAATGTTCTCATATGAAAACGCCAAATTACTCATAGAGAGACTCAAGAAATAGCATGGCAAACACATCCGGGTTCGAGAATTTGAAGCAGGTCAGCAAGTATTGTTGTTCAACTCGAGATTGAAGTGCCTTCCAGGTAAGCTAAGATCACGTTGGTCCGGTCCATTTACAATTCACAGAGTCTATCCATACGGAGTTGTTGAACTCCAAGGTAAGAGAGGTAATTTTCAAGTTAATGCTCAGCGTTTGAAACACTATTAGGGGAATAAAACAGAACGAAATAACGCCTCGTTCATTTTATCAGATATTTAATAATTTTCTTGTTTTGTTTAATAAATAATTTAGGGTCTATTTTCCGGGTTTAGTATGTTTAAATAAATTCTGTCTAGGAGGTTGGAACTTAAGCGGGACCATTTGTGACCCCTCCAATCTTTCCTAGGAATTTATTTTAACATAATTTTCCAAGAAATTTTTCTCTAATCAATAAAATAAATTTTTGTTTTTCAAATAAAAGGGTCAATTTGATCCAATTTTTAATTTGCAACTCAATTTTTAATTTTCATTAAGTCTAGGGACTTAAATTAAATTATTTTTAAAATTTGATTGCTCTTTTCGTAAATAATAAAAACTAGATGCCTCTTTTTGTAAATATTTTTTAAAGGGCTTCTAGAAAAAATGTTTTTAGCTAAAAAAATGATAATTATTAATATATAATTATACCCATCATAATATATTTTAATTATTATCAATTTTTGGAATTTGTTTGATAAGTTTTGATAATAAGATGATAATCTTTAATATATAATTATATCTATTTATATATTAATCTTTATCAATTTAGCATGAAATTAGGATTTTATCTTTGTTTTAATAAATTAAAGAGCAATTAATAGTTAATATATGCATATATCTAATTATTAATTGTTGTTATCTTTATATAGGATTAGAATTTAGAATTTTTATTAGTTAATTTGTTTTAAGAATTCTATTCTAATTCCTATTTCTCCCCTTATAAATACTACCCATCTTCCTATTCACCTAACACTTAAAATCCAAAGCACCAAAATACCCAAGTGCTGAAACCCCAAGCAGCAGTAGCTCCAAGCAGTCGGCCAGCACACGCCCAACTCCATCGCACACACGTCCCGCGCTCAACGCGGGCGTTGCCTCGAGCGGCCCCAGCCTCAGCTCGCACCAGGCCTTCACCCCGCGCACGGTACCTACTCTCCGCACCATCCTGCGGGCGCCTGAATCCCACCTGTTGCTGAACGCCCGTGTTGCTACCAGCCCTGCTGCACACCGTTGCTCCCACACGCATCACGTTCGCACGCCCTAGCTGCTTGTGCGGCATTCCTCTTCTATCCATCCTAAGCCACAAACCTCCAACCCTTCTTTTAAATTCCCATCTTTTTCTTCATTATTATTATTAATTCCTAGAGTTCTTATATTTTTACAAAAAAAAATATGGTAAGACCTAGTTTTTATTAATTTTAATTTTATTTAATTAATTTTTCAAATCATTGAATTATTAATAATTTTTATCAAAATTTATTGAGAAACTAATTTTTCCATCTTATGATTAGGTTAAACATGCCTCGCAAGAGAACTCGCGCTTCCGCTCAAATTGATGAAGCACAAAACAAATTCCACTGTGAAGAAGCCAAAGTGAGATACGAAAGTATCTTCAAAAATCAACAGATGCATCCAGAAAAAGGCTTCACTTTAAAAGAGAGCAACTATCGAGACTTTATGGCACATATTCGTCAAGTTGCTGAAACCCTAAATTGGGAGTTATTTTGTGAAAAAAAGACCAAGTGTGGATGAGGAACTAGTTCGTGAGTTTTATGCAAATTTAACTTCAAGCGAGATGATAGAAGTTCCAATTCGCGGAATCAAGGTACCGATAAATTCAAATGCTATTAATGAATTCTTTGAATTACCAGATTTCAAAAACGATGAATATTCCACATTGATAAGCAATATCAAGCCTGAAAATCTGCGAGAAATTCTCGAGGAGCTTATAGTTGAAGGGTCCAGTTGGACTGTGTCGAAACAAGGAACCCACACGTGTCGAAGAGAATACTTAACACCTATTGCAAAGATTTCATATTCGAGCCATGGACTCCACTCTAAAAAAAAGAGCGAAGCGATTCATGCAAAGGCAATAGTGATGGAGCAAAAGATGAGTCAAATACGGAAGGGTCTGCAAATAAATAAAGGGAGGATCTTGACTTTATTTTATTTCTGTTCTTAGGTCATTTTAGGATTAAGTATAATTAGGAATTTATTTCTGTTTTTTGCATAATAAAACAAGAGAGAAAAATCGCTAATAAAATGTGAGCAAGTCACAAAATTTAAAGTGTGGCAATAGATATATACATGTCTAGGATTGGATTTAGAAAGAGCTTGGTACTTAAGCAGTCAAATTGACTCACCTCCTCTTTTCTAAAATCCTACCTGGTGTATAGTATCTATTCACTTAAAACAATGAGGACATTGTTCATTTTAAGTTGGGGGACCGAGAAATTGAATTATTTCCACTCAGGATAAAATTTTTCTTTTAATTATGATTAGGATATATTTTGTTCAGAAATTTGAATTCTGTTAAGTATGCTCAATTTGAGTATGAATAAAGTTCTATTATTTTAATAAATTATTATGTTAGCTTAATAATGACATGAATGTGTTTTTAATAAAGCATGCAAATTCGTACCATAAAATTTTTAGTTCTTTAGGAAAGTTAGATATGCATGAAAGTTTAAGTCTTTAGAATTGACTTAGTAAGTTTCTTGAGGCGAAATCCTAGGGAGCATGAAACGTTGGAAATTATTTAGGCAACTATTATTTGGACCGTTTGAGCCTTTCAAGCCCACCATGGTATATTTTATCCATTGAAACCCAACTTTGAGACTATATGGCCAGATTTTATTCCGACCCTTATAATAATTAGCCATTACTTTTCGCTTAATAATCTTAAAATTGTCCCAAACACTAGACTCAGTAATATTCTAGATGTTTTTCGAAAATAAATTTGGGGGAGTTGACAAGAAGTATCAATTGCTCGAGAATTGCAGTACACAAAGTAAGTGCTCGTGTTAATTGAAAAAAAGAAGAAGAAGAGAAAAGCACATATATTTGAAAAAGAGCATATGAAAGTCAAGTTGGTGTATCGAAGGTAAAAACTCCGAAGGTTCAATTGACGCTGAGTCTAGGGTTTTTTTTTAAACCAAAATTTATCCATCTTTCACTTACCCCTAGCCTAGCCACGTTACAACCCTGATAAAGACCTATTGATTCAAAGTCTTCATGCTACATACATTAGTGGAGAGAAATTGCTATGATCAACATATGAAGACATAAGTTAAGCTTAATGATTGCAGCTTAGTCTCTAATAAAGGAATAAAAATCAAATTGGTAAGGGTTAACATGTCTTTATTACAAAAGCATTTAGTCTAAATTTTGCTATAATAATAAGTTGTTGAATTTAATTTGAACAATATGCATACTTATGTAGCATAACTAACAGATTTCTTGTCTTTGAGCATAAGTATTTTAAGTTCATAATTTTGGGAAAAATGTTGTTCTGAAGGAATTTTTCAAAGGTGTTTCCGAGAGATTCTTTTCAAAAAATTTGCGCATTACTCGGGACAAGCAATGAATTAAGTTTGGGGGTGTGGAAACACAAAAATTTATATACTTTTTCATACCCAATTCTACTTAAATTCATGCGATTAAATTCTTGTCAAAAAATAATTAAATATTATAAAATAATTAACTTATGTTAAGAATATGAACATTATGAATTTTAATTAATTTTATAGTTAATTTTGATTAAATTTGGTTATTTTTGACAAAATTACACAATTGGAGAAAAAGGCCTCAGTGAACACTGCGAGAAGAACAAAACCGAGAGTAATTTGAAGTATCGAGGCCAATTAATTTCCAGCCCAAGACGGTCCAGAAATGTGTATTAATTCATAATTAAATTAATTTTAATTTATTTCCTATTTAATTTAGGTTAAATGAATTAATTTTAATTAATTATGAAGAAAGGGCCTAGTGAACTACACTAGTTGAACTGAATGAAGTGAGCCGAACCAGCCACTAATAGGGCTGACCAGAACCGTCCATTGGCTGAGCCAAATCATCAATTTATCTGATGAAATATGCTTGCAAAAAGGCCCTTGAAAAACCTCCAAAATTGCGTTCAAACCCCCCTTTATTTTAGGCTTTGTAGATTTTCCCCAGCCTATTTTTAGCAAGGTTGAAAGCTTCAACCTTGCCATGTGTGTGGCCGGCCATGGGAGGGCTCTCTTGGCTGCTGAATTTGCTATTTTTAGCAGTGCTCTTCAGCTATAAAAGCCACCCTATGCTGCCCATTTCAAAGCATCCCTTAACATCCCTCATTCCACAACATTCTCTCATCCTCTCTTCACTTCTTTCAAAGTTTCCTCTCCATTTTTCCATCCCATTTTCCCTTCCTCTTGTGCCGATTTCCTCTCTTGAGAAAGAGGTGTTCTTCAGCCATCTTGAGCAGCAATCAAAGGATTCATAGAAGCCTTGCTCGGCGAAGACAATGGAGACTAAGAACGGAGCAACAGTCAAGCTGCAGAGAAACACTGGATTTGCTTTCTGTTCCCTTTCTTTTTAATTTTTGTTGTTTTTATGATGAACATATCTATGAAAAATATTGTTGTTAAAATGGTTATTTTAATCAATTTAGCTTGAATTTAATTCGTGTTGGGTTGATTATATTTTGCCTACTTGAATTATTAAAATAGTGTTTATGCTGTTATAGGCCTCAGTGAAATGCTTGATTAAGTAAAATCATGCTTAGGTTATCTGGCATTATAATTGTTTAGATAACTAAAGAATTAATTGTTTAAACGGATTGAAATTGCAATTAATGGACTCAGTACTTAATCAGTGCATGTTTAATTCTTCTAAGGTAACTGAAAATTAAATTAACATTGTATTTGGCGATACATATGCCTTGCATAACTTGCAAGATTGTTGTGATTAAATTGTTTCAAGGTATAGCTACTTTGTTACTTCACATAATCTTTTACATGTTTATTAAGTTGAATTAATCGGTTGAATCGACATAGGAATATGCGAGAGATAATTTAATTCAATAAGTATGTATGTGCGATAGCATGTTTACTTTATTGAATCTGTTTAGTCGGTTGAATTGGCACAGGGATATGTTCAAGAGATAAATGGAATTTTTTTTAGTAAATGTATTCATAAGTTAGCAAATTACTGGGTTGCCGTGAATTTATTCATAACAGCATAAGCACGAATTTAATATTTCTAAGTTAGAAAGGTATAATTAATCCAACACAATTATATCATCTTGATTAAATCTTAATTGAAATCGTGCACTAGAACTCTTTTATTTTATTTAAATTGTTTACTTAGTTTTAAAATCTTAGTTTATAAATCACTCTTTTCAAACCAAAATTACTTTTACCTCACCAAAGTGTTTTAATTAATTTCATAAATATTGCTTTTTACAATCCCTGTGGGTACGATAACTTGACATTTACTTGTCACTTTATTACTTGTTACGATTGTGTACACTTGCACATTTCCACCGTTCCATTGGTAAAATAACTGAAATGCCCCTACATGGTAAATTGACTGTTTGCCCTTATGTGGCAAAATGACTATTTTGCCCTAGTTGGTAAAATGACTGAAATGCCCCTACATGGTAAATTGACTGTTTTGACCCTATGTGATATGTGTTTATATTTTAGCATGCTATTGTAACTATGTTGAGTACATATATAATATTATGATATGACATGGTATGTGGCATGATGCATTGTATGGGGGTGGGTTTTTATATGATTGGAAGAAGTGTACTGTACTGGCAGCTTTGCTACAAATCACTGATGGCTCTATGCCTATTATACTAGTAGCTCTGCTGCAAATACTGTTTAGTGCTGCAACCGGTGCTAATTTTGGAGTGTAGGGATGGGTGGGTTGATTATATCCCCACATGGAGTGTAGGGTTGGACGGAGATGGAGTGTAGAGGTTGGATGGGTAGGACTTGCATACTGCTTACTGTTACTATACTGTTTACTATTACTGCACTGTTTACTGTTACTGTAATGGGCCAAGGCCCAAACACATGACTATTTCTAATTGAGATGGGCTAAAGCCCAGACTGATATTGTCACTGTTACTAAAAAGGGTTTAGGCATAGACTGTGTTTGTTTTCTGACTGTTTACTTATATGGGATTACACACTAAGTTTTCATAAACTCACCCATTTGCTTATCTGTACAGGAAATCCCCAACCTTAGACGGATCGGTGCTGCGAGGGATTCAGAGGTGACCACATTACTGCTATTGCTTTATATTTGACTTTTATTTACCATTAAATTTTGAATTGGGTATTTATTTATGTAATAAGGCCTCTATAAGGTTTTAAATTTTAATTTGGGATTTTTACTTGTTTTGATATAAATTGCTAGATTGTAGGAAGAAAACGTGTTTTTAAAAGATAACTATTTTTCAAAAACACCACGCCTTCTTAATATAATTTTAAAGCTTTCGCAACAAACATAGTTTTAAAGTGTAATAACAATCTAATATGATTTACAAATTTTTGTTAATGATATAATAAGGTTTTAATATATAACGAGCTTTCCAATGAAATTATGGAATTTCGAAAAACACTTTAATGTGACACCGCCAGATTTGGCCATAACGTCTAGGCCGGGTTTGGGGTGTTACAACACGGCCTAGCACACAAGCATGTGGCTTGGCCGTATGACCAAGTCAGAGAGTTACACGGGCACAGACACGGGCTGGGACATGGCTGTGTATCCTTATTTTGAATGTCCACACGGCCTAAGACACGAGCATGTCTTTTGGCTGTGTGAGTTATACGGCCTGGCCACATAGCCGTGTGACCCCTATAACCTTGAAATTTTTCCATGTTTTCTGTTTATTTGATCTGTAAACTTTGGTAATGTTCCGTAACCCTGTTCCTGTGACGGATAAGGATTAGGAGTGTTACAAGCCCACACTTGACAGACGTAAGCTTGAGGATAGTAGAGAAAACTACTCGGTCGAAGCACTCATCCTAAAAGAATCGAAAATGTACAATTTTGATTAAGTGTTTATTAATTTAGATATTACAACCAAGATATTGTTTAGGAAAAAGTTTTAAAACTCTGATTTTTCCCTAATTTATTTTTTGTTGCGTTTTCCAAACCCATTTTTCTAATATCGGGAGCTTCCACGAGCAAGGAAAAGGGCAAAGAGAAGGTTACCTAGCCTTCGATGTTCGAATGAAAACTATTCGGTGAGTGATCTAAATTGCTGCTACTAGGCACAATTCAATGCATTACTAGGGGGGCTTAGGTTAGCCTAATCACTTATCTTAAGTTCCGAGAGTAAGTATCTCTATTTTATCTATTATCATTATGCAAATTATGCTTAAGTGATAAGATATGCTATGTGAATTGACTTGAAAATGTTATGTGCCTTATGACTTAATATGTTATGAACTTGTTGGTATTTATGCATAGTATATGGGATTTTTATGCTATACAATAATGAGTGATCAACAAAAGGAAAGAACAACATGCTCATACAATTGTAATTATAGGATTTTCTTTTATATGTATATTTTTGTCTAAATATATATATTAATTATTTGCGTAGGGTTTAAATATTGCAATTGATGAAGTTTTGCCTAAAGTAGAGCATAATAATTGTGCATGTCATGTTTTCACCAATTGGCCTGGAAGGAAGAAAATGAAGTCTTATGAATTTGGTTTTTGGGAAATTGTGAAGGCCACAATAGAAAGGGAGTGGGAAGATAAAGTTGAAAATCTTAAGAAAAAAAGATGAAAAAACTGCTAAGGACTTGATGTCCAAGTCTCATAAACATTGGACAAAGGCCTTCTTTGGATGTCAGTGTAAGTCTGACATGGTTGACAATGATATTTGTGAAGCTTTCAACTCTAGCATTATCGAGGCAAGGTACAAAAATATAATCACAATGTTAGAAGAAATCAGGGTTAGGCAAATGACTCGAATTGTTGAGAAGCGAAAGTTTTGCAAATCATGGAAGCAAAATTATGGTTTTGTAGTGAAGAAAAAATTTGATCAAAATAAAAGAAATGGTGTTGAATGGTGGATGGTATGGAATGGTGATAATGACTATGAGGTGAAAAAGGGAAGAAGACAATAAATAGTGAACATTGAAGAGAGAACCTGTAGTTGCAGGAGTTGGCAATTAACTAGCTTGCCTTGTCCACATGGTTGTGTTGCCATATTGCATATAGGTGGTGAATCAAATGACAATTTGGACTGATGCTACCATAAAGAAACCTACGAGAAAGCATATGCATATCCTTTGCAACCTATCAATAGAGGACATGAATGAGTCAAATTTGGAATTGAGCTTGTTCTCCCACCTATTGATAAAAAAAATGCCTGAAAGCCCAAAGAAAAACAGGAGAAATCCAAAAGATGAACCGAAGAAGCAAAAGCTTAGATAATAAGGTTAGGTTGATAGTGACATGCAGAGTCTGAAGTTGAGGGGCATAAAAAACAAAGATGTCCACAACATGTAACTGTTATTTAAGGTTTATAATACTGAGTTTATGTTTCATTTAATAAATATAAAAATTGGTTGATTAAATATGCTCTTCTTTTGTTTATTGCAAACCCAGCCTTAAGAAGCATATAATTTAGTCATTATTAAGCTTATTAATATTATTTTATTTGATACTTGATATATATCCTATTGGTCGATTACATTTGTTCTTTTTTTTTATTTGTTGCATACTCATCAGCTGCAAAATGCAGAGCCTCAAGTCGTAAGTAATTTAGTAAATATTAAATTTATAATTATGATTTCATTGATATTTGGTTGATTAAAAATATTTTTTTGTTTGACGCAGAGGACCAATCAGCTAGAAACTATTGATGTTAAAGCTGCAACACCTTTGGTAATGATAACTTTAAAATTTTATTTGATATGTGTCATTAAAAAAATATGAGCCCGGTTGCTTAAACTATTATTTCTTGTTAGATTGGTAAATTTTGTAATTGTTATTTGTCGCGATATTATATAATTCTTGTGTGAATTTGGCTGTTAAAATTTTTTGTTTGTTTGCTACATAGGCGTAACAACTCACAAATTGTTAGGGTAGCTTCAGCACCTTATAGGCCTAATGCTAAGTCATCAAGTGCACACAAAGGGAAGCAGAAGCTGAACACAGTGGATGACATACTTGTAAAGATTAGACGAACACCTATCATGGGGTATTGCCTTTGATACAATCGTAAACCAACTAAAAATCATACAAAGGCAAGTGCTCCTATCAATTAATAGTATAGCTACGATGAGCAAAGATTGTTCCCACGAAGATTAAAAGTACTAGTAATTATTGTCTTTCTATTATTTAACTGATAAATTGAAGTGATTGATTAAAACTAAAATTAACTAAATTAATTAACTAAAGAACAAGACAAATAACAAATCAGGAAAATAAACGATTAACAACCTAAATTATTCAATTTCTTGACTTAGTACCTTGATCCGTAGAAATTCCTAAATTATACTAATATCTCTCTTCAAGACTAAGAGCAACTGACTCTAGGTTGATTAATTAAAATTTCTTTCTAATTAAAACCCTTATTGTGACATTAAGTCCATTTATGGATCCCCCTTTTAAATTTGACTCTAATGTGATAGATTTATGTCGTCCTATTTCTAAGATTGTATGCAACTCCACTCAATTACGCTAGATCTACTCTTAAACAGGGTTTATTCTTCCTCTGATTTAAGCACATCAAACATGGATTAATAGCCTAGAAATATTAAACCAAGAATTAAGCACAAATAATTATCCAAGTCTTTATTGTGTAAAAATAAAAATCAAATAACATAATCCATTTTAGGGTTCATCTCCCTAGGTATTTTGAAAATTAGTTCATGATAGCAAATAAAAACATCCTAAAGACAATATAACCATAAGAAATAAAGGAACTCATAATAAACTTCAAAGAAATCAAAATGAGATCATCAATGTCAATGGAAATATGCTTCAGAGTCGGTTTCAATGGTGTTTTTCGAGTTTTTTTTAGTATTCTATGATGGCTTACTCCCATATTCTTATCTTTGTCATATATAGGTCTTAGAATGCCCGAAAAACCTAAAAAATGCATTTTTCCACATGTTTGGAGTGCAATTTGTGATTGTGACACAGTTTGGCACATGGCTGTATGGTAGTTCGTGTGGCTCACCCAGCCATGTGTCCAGCCTGTGTGGAATGGCCCAGTCCATTTGGCTCCTAAAACTTGTTCTGATTTTCGCTCGTTTTGCTCCCAAATGCTCTCCTAAATATAGAAACATGAATTTAAAGGATTAAGAGCATAAAATTCACCATTTTAAATTGAATAATCATCCAAAAACACATTAAGAATGAGGCTAAAACATGTTACTTTTGGTATTTCTCAGCCTTTACACATATATGGAAATTAGGGAGCAAGCCTTTTATGTAGGTTCGGCTACCAAAATTTTAACTTCTTTAATCATTTTCAATAACTAATTGAAATAGTACATTTTTTAGTTCGATTTTGAGATCAAAGATAATTGAATCCAATAGGACATCTATTATGGGCTCTTCAGTGAAGACTAACTCCCCAAACAATAAACATAAACAAATTAAAGACCCCGTTAGCACCCAATAATCTATTACATAGAAGCAGAAGAAGTCACATTTCTTTTATATGGCATTTCATATTTCATATTTTTTCATGGGAACTTTTTTCTATGATGACTATAATTTACATGATGGTTTTTTTTTGTTTACACCACATTGGCTGATAATATGGTTTATGGTATAGGAACTGACATTATGATTTTTGTTTTTGTTTGCACCAAATTGGTTGATAATATGGTTTATGGTATATGAACTTTTTACTATCATGACAATGGTTGACAATATGATACATGCATATTAGTTGACTATCATTTTGGTATAATCGCTATAACAACCATTGATTGATTATCAATTTTGGTATTATTTTTGGTAATGCAATTAGCTATTAAGTAAATGCAATTACAATTTTATGGCAATGCAATTATAGTTTCAAGGAATGTAATTGGCAAGCATGAGTTCAACATTTAATAATTTAAAGAGTCAATTAAAATACCAAATAAGAATAGAATACTCTTTTTATTTTAATTTTTTAGAAAAATTAATTTTATTAGTAAACTCAAGTGAATTAGAAATAACCAACAATTACAAGAGATGCCAAATACAGAGACATCATCTTAGCATCTTATAACATAATAGTTAAGGTATCATACGAACATAAAAATGAAATTCGTCTATTATGGATGAGCAAGAACATGAAATATTCCACGTCAACACCAAAGAGCTGGAGAACTAGGACCCACTAGTGAGTAGCATCGCACTAGCTGCTGAATGTAGAGGAATTCGAGAGAGGAGGCCACCTAAAGTGCTAACGGATTTTGTCTTGTTCTGAATGGTCAATAGACTATAAATAATTGTTTCATCAGTTATGCAAGGGCGTGCAAAAACCTTGGAATATTTTTTCGTTTCTCTAAATTTATCCTCTACCTTCTCATTTTGCTTTATTCTACTTTCCCACGCACAATTGTTTCTTAACAAATTGGTGCTTTTGTTTAGAGTGGCTGAGCTATAGTGAACAATACAAAGGCAATCAAAACCCACCAAGAGACTTCTTCTCGCCATGAAAAATCATTGACAACACTTCAAGCCATTGCGACAGAAAACAAGCAAGTACTTCAGGACGTTCTATGCCAATTATCCACGCTCACAGTGCAGTTGGGCCAATCGGTACAGTCAACACTTGTTCAGGAATGATCAAGTGATACCAGAGCGATTTGGGGCAAAGGGAAACTTAAGGATGATCTCGATGATGGGTTTCTTTTTTCTCCAAAACCAGTTTCAGTCGAGCTTCCCCTCTTCATCGGCTGGGACCCAAAAGAATGGATCGCGTCAGCCCAAGATTTCTTCAACTTTTACATACTGAGGATCACTATCGGGTGACGATTGTGTCATTTCGCATGGATGGGATTGCCAAGAAGTGGTTCCGGTGGATGCAGCGCCAACGACAATTAGCTAGTTGGGATCATCTGATTAAAGCTATCTGCAAACAGTTTACTGTAATAGAAATTGAGTCGTCGGAAGGTCAACTCATAAAACTTACTTAGACGGCAACGGTGGTAGAATACCAGACTCGTTTTGAGGATTTGGTTTTGCGTACGACCAATCTTCCTAAGGTTTTTTTAACTCAGTGCTTTATTTTGGGTCTCTGATCGGATACAAAGAATGAGGTGTTATCCAATCGGGTAGCATTCATGAGTGAGGCAATGGCGTTATCCCATTTTCATGAGGCCAGATTGAATGATATGAAACGACTAATGGGTCGCGGTGTTGGGCCCAAGACAGCACCCCTTCTACCCAATCCACTGATATCTCCTACTAGTCTACACAATATGCCTGGCTAACCACCACCCATCGATCAATTATCCAAAGCTCCTAATCCTACTTTTCCCTAACCACGCAAACTCTCAGTCGCAAAGGCTTAAGCTTGACGTGCCAAAAGATTATGTTATTACTGTGATACTAAGTTTGTTCCAGGCCATCGTTGTAAAGAACCGCATTTTTTCTTATTGGATGATGCCTCCGGTGATACCTAACCGGACGGGGCTGGTGAAAATCTCGAGAGTGATGAGAGAGAATTGGACGATCGGGAACACTCCTTGATGTCCTTTAATGCTCTAGCGGGCTACAATACTCTAAATACCTTGCGCATCACTGCGGATGTTCAAGACCGTTCTGTGGAGATTTTGATCGATGGTGGAAGCACTCATAACTTTGTGCAAACTAGAGTGGCTCGTCACTTAGGCCTCTATGTTACTGCTGCGCTGAATTTCAGGGTATTGGTGGGGAACGGGGAGAAGTTGTGGACGGAAAAGTGTATCAGAAATTTACAGGTTCGGGTTCAGAACACTATTTTGGCTACAGATTTTTATGTTTTACCTCATGAGGGCACTGAAATGGTTTTGGGTGTGGTATGGTTGGCTACTTTGTGCGCGGTCACTATGGATTTTTCCAACCTTACATTAGAATTTTGTCTCTATGACACTATCCATCGTTGGCAAAGGGATACCGATATGGGACCTCTTCCGGTGCAGATTCAAACCTTGTGACGAATGAGGGATACTGGTTCTGTGGCTTGTTTCTACCAATTATAGATGTGGAGTACCACAGGACAGAATAAAGAAGTGGAGCAAGCTGATATGGAACAATTGCTTCAGGAATTTGCGAGGGTCTTTGAGTCTACTGGAAGTTTACCACCATCGAGAGAGACTGACCACTCTATTCCCTTATCTCCGAATGTTAAACTAGTAAATGTGCGACCTTATCGGTACCCTCATTTTCAAAAGGGGGAGATTGAACGTCAGGTTCAGCAAATGCTTGAGAATCAATTGATTCAAAAGAGTAATAGTTCGTTCTCATATCCGATGCTCTTAGTAAAAAAAAAGACGGAACGTGGAGATTTTGTATTGACTATCGAACATTGATCTTCATCACAATCAAAGATAAGTTCCCAATTCCCACTGCCGATGAGTTATTTGATGAATTAGGTGGTTCAAAATTTTTTTCTAAGTTGGATCTGCTAGCAGGTTATCATCAGATTCAGGTGCAGCCGGACGATGTGTACAAAACGACCTTTCGCACTTATGACGGCCACTACGTGTTCTGTGTTATACCATTCGGATTAACGAACGTACCATCCACATTTTAGGCCATCATAAATGACATTTTTCAGCCATTTTTACGCAAGTTTATCCATATTTTCCTTTACGACATCCTTATCTTTAGTCGTGACTGGTCTACCCATTTGGAACACGTAAAGAGGGTTTTGAAAGTACTACAGGAGAATGGATTTGTAGTTAAGAAATCTAAATACATGTTTGGGTAGACATTGATTGAATATTTAGGCCATGTAGTATCCAAGGATTGGTTAGCTATGGACCCAAGTAAAGTGGCTGCGATATAAGCTTGGCCTTGTTGGAACATTGGCAGCAGCAACACACAAACAACTATGAATTTGCTTAAGAACTAAAATGAAATCGAGAGCAAAAATGAAAATGAACTTGAGCAAAAACTTGGATGAATAATCAGCAGCACACTTCATTCATTGATAATGAAGACTAAATACATAGTTTTCAAGTTAAATGACTATTACCTAATGATTTAACTACTCCCACTAATTTACTAATACAAGTTTGAATTACAAAACAAGTAAGCTGACATATCAGCTACTACATCAACTTCAAATCAAAGACAAATCCTACTAACTTTGACAATAAGTTACAAAGTAACTAAACTAAGTTACATTGAAACAAAATAATCAAAATGAACAGATCTTGCTGCAAAACTTGCTGCTATACTTGGTTCTGCTCTAATGCTGGTCTGTTTGCAAAGTTGCTGGCCACATGTTGCATTGCAGGCCAATGCTCAACACTCCTCCTTGGACTGTATGCAACACACACCAATTTTGCTTCTTAAATTTTCAAACCTTGCTGTACCAAGTGGCTTAGTCAGAATATCAGCCAATTGATCTTGTGAGCTGCAATGAACAAGACTGATTTCACCAGATTGCTCAGCCTCTCGAAAAAAATGAAACTTAATCTTAAAATGCTTGGTTTTTTTTATGAAAAATTGGATTCTTAGCAATAGCCACTGCTAATTGATTGTCAACCATGATTTCAGTAGGCTCAAGTTACTCTTCATTGAGATCATTTAGTAGCTTCCTAAGCCAAATGGCTTGATTTACTGCAGCAGCTGCTGCTATGTACTCTGCTTCTGCAGTTGATTGAGCAACAGTATGTTGCTTCTTTGAGCACCAGCAAAACACACTCGAGCTAAGAGTGAAAAAATACCCCGAAATGCTTTTCATATCATCAATACAACCAGCCCAATCACTGTCTGAGTAACCAATTAGCTTCAGCTTCTCTTCTTTCTTAAATAACATGCCAAACCTCAAAGTTCCTTTAATGTATCTCAGCACCCTCTTGGCAGCCTTGAAATGCACTACATTACAGCAATGCATAAACCTTGCCAACAAACTTACAGCATGCATCAAGTCAGGTCTGGTTGCTGTTAAATAGAGTAAGCAACCTACTAAACTCCAGTACTCCTTCTCATTGACCCTTGCATGATCACCAATGCTTGACAGCTTCTCTCCTTGAGCCATTGGTGTGCTTACAGGCTTGCAGTTTTGCATGCTAAACTTGTTAAGTATCTTCAAGGAAAATGCATGTTGGCTAATGAATATCCCTCGATCAGTCTGGTTCACTTCCATGCCAAGGAAGTAGGTCATGACCCCCAAATCAGTCATATTAAATACTTCTTGCATCTGTGCTTTAAACTCATTGACCAGAACATCCTTGCTTCCAGTCACTAGCAAGTCATCGACATAGATTGAAACAATCAGCAATGTCTCATCCTTGGATTTCTTCACATAGAGGGTTGGTTCACTTAGGCTTTTCTCAAACCTGAGCTTAGACAGGTAAGCATCTATCCTGTCATACCATGCTCTAGGTGCTTGTTTCAGCCCATACAGAGCCTTCTTCAGCCTATAGACCTTGTCTTCTTGTCCTTTGACTTGGAAGCCATCAGGTTGCTCTATGTAAATCTCCTCCTTGAGAAAGCCATTTAAGAAGGCTGACTTAACATCAAGTTGATGTATCTACCATTTCTTCTGTGCAGCCAAAGCAAACAGCAGCTTGATGGTGTCTAATCTTGTAACTGGGGCAAAAGTCTCCTCAAAATCAACTCCATACTGCTGATTATACCCCTTAACCACCAGTCTTGCCTTGTGTTTATTCAATGAGCCATCTGCATTGAATTTTGCTCTAAAGACCCATCTAACTCCAATAACCTTCTTCTCTAGTCTCTCAACCAAGTCCCAAGTCTGATTCTTTTGAATCATGTCCATTTCTGTTTCCATAGCTTTCTTCCAATTCACATCCTTAGCTGCTTCTTCATAGCTCGAAGGCTCCACAATGGCAACATTGCATCTCTGATAAACATCAGCAATGGATCTGGTACCTCTCACAGGAAGGTCATCAACATTGCTATTATTAGGCTCACTTTCAACTAGCTCCAAGTTGTCATCAGCTGAATCCTCTTCAAATTGACTAGCATTTGAACCATTCCAATTCCAAATCTTCTTTTCATCAAATTTGATGTCTCTACTCACCAAAATCTTCCTTGTTGAAGGATCATAGACTCTGTAGCCTTTCTTATCACTGCTGTAGCCTACAAAAATACATGGAACAGACCTCTCCTCGAGCTTGGTCCTTGTTTCTGCAGGTACAAGGACATAGCACACACATCCAAAGACTTTCAAATGAGAGACTGATGGTTTGAGTCCATACCATGCTTCAAAAGGTGTCTTATCCTTGACAGCATGTGTTGGAAGCCTGTTGAGTAGGTACACCGAGCTATTGACAGCCTCTGCCCAAAATGAGTTTGGAAGCTTACTTTGGAACAGAAAACATCTGGCCATATCCATTACAGTCCTATTCTTCCTCTCACACACTCCGTTTTGCTGAGGAGTGTACACTGTGGTTAGCTGATGATGGATCCCAGCCTGCTCACATAGCCTCTTGAATCTATCAGATAGATACTCAGCCCCATTATCTGTTCTCAATGTCTTGATCCTACAACCGATTTGGTTTTCAACCATGGCTTTAAACTTTCCAAAAGCTTCAAACACATCAGACTTCTGTTTCAAGAAAAAATCCAACAAAATCTGGTCAGATCATTAATGAAAAGTACAAACTACTTACTCCCATTTAGTGAAGGAGTCTTCATTGGGCCACAAATTTCAGAATGCACCAGCTCAAGCTTCTCTCGAGCTCTCCATGCTTGACCAACTAGAAAAGGAAGCCTGGCTTGCTTGCCAAGTTGACAAATATCACAAACACCTTCAAGTGGCTCAACCTTGGTCATATCAACTGCCAAACCAAGCCTATACAACAAATCAAGTGACCTGAAATTTGCATGACCTAGCCTCTTGTGCCATAGGCCAGCACTGTCACTTTGGCTCAAATGTGCCCTCCTTTCAAGCTGACTAACATCCAACATGAAACACTTGTCTGCCATAGGTACTATGACAACTTCCTGACCAAGTGAATCTTCAATAACATAGGAACCACTTCTAAAGAACAAAGAATAGCCTTTTTCAACCAGCTGACCAACACTTAGCAGGTTTTGGTCTATATCGGGTACATACAACACATCAGTAATCAGCTTGTTACCTGAACTTGAGCTGATCAACACATCACCCCTGCCTTTAACTTCAATGAAGCTCCCATTGCCAATTCTGATCCTTGAGCTAAAACTTCTGTCAAGCTCCTTAAACAAGTTTACATCAGCAGCCATGTGATGTGAACAGCCACTGTCTACAAGCCAACTGCATTTGGTTCTATTTGTAGTTGCAAGGGAAGATGCTCTGAAAACATGCTCCTCCTGAGCTTGTTGATCCTCAACAGGATGTGCCTGATCTTGTTGCTGTACTGGAGCTTTGCCTTTGCTTCTACAGATTTTCTCAACATGACCATATTGCTTACATTTCCAGCATTGAACATCTGGTCTTCTCCAACAGTTTCTTTCTGAGTGTGTGGTTCTTTTGCAATGAGTGCATGGTAGATAGGTCTTCTTGCTTGAATCCTTTCTAATTTTATCCTTCTTGTCAAGCCAAGGCTTCTTGCCTCTTTGATTTGCACTGGAGCTTTCTTTGGCCCTTACTTGAAAGGCTCCCTCAGAGTTTTCTTCCTGCCTATTAGCCCTTCTCTGCTCTAAAGCATAGAGTGAGTTCACCAATTCTGATAAAGAGATGGTTGTGAGATCTCTCGAGTCCTCCAATGAAGATATCTTAGACTCGAATCTCTCAGGAAGTGTGGTGATCACCTTCTCAACCACCCTACTTTCAACAAAGTCTACACCAAGCAGCCTTGTATTGTTCACTGTGGCCATGATTCTGTCTGCATACTGCTTAATGGTCTCAGCTTCTTTCATCTTGAGATTTTCAAAATCTCTCATTAGATTAATCAGCTGTTGCTGTCTAGTCTTCTCAGACCCCATAAATTCCTCCTTCAACCTATCCCAAGCTTGCTTAGGTGAGTCACATGCCATAATGCGAGTGAAAATAACATCAGATACTCTATTCTGCAAGCAGGCCATGGCTTTAGGCTTCTTGGCAGTCTCCTCTGCATGCTGTCTCATCTGAGCAATAGTGGGATTGGCTCTCAATGGAGGTGGCTCGACATCATTCTCTACTGCACTCCATAGATCGTGTGCCTGAAGGTACGTTTTCATTTTTACCACCCAAATATGGTAGTTCTCACCAGTGAACACAGGAGGTGGAGGTGGTGTGAAGCTCATCCTGCTATAACAAGTTCAACAGCTTCGATTTCCTACTTTCTTAAGCTCGATTTCACAAACAAACAGCAACCACCAAGAGAAGGTCCTCAAAGACTTAGGCTCTTGATACCATTTATTGGAACATTGGCAGCAGCAACACACAAACAACTATGAATTTGCTTAAGAACTAAAATGAAACCGAGAGCAAAAATGAAAATGAACTTGAGCAAAAACTTGGATGAATAATCAGCAGCACACTTCATTCATTGATAATGAAGACTAAATACATAGTTTTCAAGTTAAATGACTATTACCTAATGATTTAACTACTCCCACTAATTTACTAATACAAGTTTGAATTACAAAACAAGTAAGCTGACATATCAGCTACTACATCAACTTCAAATCAAAGACAAATCCTACTAACTTTGACAATAAGTTACAAAGTAACTAAACTAAGTTACATTGAAACAAAATAATCAAAATGAACAGATCTTGCTGCAAAACTTGCTGCTATACTTGGTTTTGCTCTAATGCTGGTCTGTTTGCAAAGTTGCTGGCCACATGTTGCATTGCAGGCCAATGCTCAACAGGCCTACACTGACCAATGTGAAAGAGCTACGAGGATTCCTCGACCTCACCGAGTACTATCGGCGGTTCATCAAAAGTTTTGCAACCTTGACTGCTCCTTTAACAAATTTGCTATGGAAAGGGGAACACTTTGAATGGACTACCAAGGCACAAGAAGCTTTTGAGTTGTTTAAAACTTAGCTATGTTCGACTCCAACGTTGGCCCTGCCTGATTTTTCCAAGGAGTTTGTAATGGAAACTGATGCCTCTAAAGTGGGATAAGGCAGTTTCTACACAAGGGAATCGATTTTTGGCTTATTACAGTTAGAAATTAAGTCCGAGAATGCAAGGGGCCTCTACTTACCATAGGGAAATGTACGCGATTACTCAAGCCATTGGCCAATGGATATAGTATCTATTAAGCAGACATTTTGTGATCATAACAGACCAGAAATCACTACGAGAATTGATCCAACAAACCATCCAAACTCTGGAACAGTAGAAATGGCTCTCCAAATTGATTGGGTACGATTTTGAAATACGCTACCGGCCCGGGTAATTTAATGTAGTGGCAGATGAGTTATCAAGGGAAGTCAATGCTAGTTTGATGGCTTTTTCCCGGCCCTTGTTTGGTATCCTTGATAATGTTCGCCTAGAAATGGATAGTGATGCAGAAATGAAAAAAATTAAGGATCAAATATCAGCTGGACATGATGAACACTTTGAGTACATAGTGCAGGAGGGACTACTATTGTACAAGGGCAAAATCATGGTACCTAAGGAAGCTGCTTTACGCGCAGTGCTGTTTAGGGAATTTCATAGTTCAATCGTGGAAGGTCATGCGGGGAATGTGCGTACATTCAATCGACTATCGGTAAAATTTTATTGGAAGTGGATGCACAACGATGTGGGTTATTTTGTCCGCAATTGTCAAGTGTGTCAAAGAATGAAAAGTGATAGTTTAGCCCCCGTCGGTTTACTCTAATCGCTTCCCATTCCTCAGCAAGAGTTTGAAGATATATCCATGGATTTTATCACGGGGTTACCGAAGCTGAATGCAAGGAAGCCATCATGGTAGTTGTTGATCGTCTCACGAAGTATGGCCACTTCTTTGCTTTGCCAATACAATTTGATAGCAAATCCATTGCCAAAATAATGGTCGAAGGCGTGGTGAAACTTCACGGGATACCCCGTTCTATCGTAAGTGACCGAGATCGAATTTTTGTAAGTGAATTATGGACTGAGCTGGCTCGACTCTAGGGCATCGAGTTGTGTATGAGTTCTACATACCATCTACAGACGACGGCCAAACGGAGGCCCTAAATCGATGTTTGGAGATGTATCTACGTTGCATGACGGGAGATAATCCAGGAAAGTAGGAAAGTTACCTTGCTTAGGCCGAGTATTGGTATAACATTGCTTATCAATCTTCGGTAGGCATGACACTATTCAAGGCGTTGTATGGCCATGAACCCCTAACAATAGTAAGTTAGACAGATGGTGGTTCCTTAAATGCCCAGCTCGACCATGACTTGAAGGAACGTGATCTTCTGTTAAGAGAGTTGAAGAAGAATCTGTCCAAAGCACAAAACAGGATGAAAATGCAGGCCGATAGACATCGCCGAAAGCTGGAATTAAAAGAGGGAGATTGGGCCTTTGCACGACTGAAGCCGTATTGACAATTGTCACTGCATTTGAAGAGGTAACACAAGCTCAGTCCTCGATTCTTTGGTCCCTATCGTATACTCAAACGAGTGGGAACCGTAGCTTACATGTTGGACCTGCCGAATTCAACATGAATTCATCCCGTATTTTATGTCTCTTAGCTGAAACCATGTAAGGGACAACCACTTCAGTAGATTACTCAGCTTCCATTGTTGTTCGATCCAGGCGAAACTCAGTCCGTTGATCTGATGCCAAACCTTAAGGACAAGGTTCCTACACTTGGAGGGGGTGATGTTATGGACGAGCAAGAACATGAAAGAATCCACGTCAACACCAATGAGCTGGAGAACAAGGACCTACCAGTGAGTAGCATCGCACTAGTTGCTGAACGTAGAGGAATTCAAGAGAGGAGGCCACCTAAAGCGCTAACGGATTTTTTCTTGTTCTGAATGGTCAATAGACTATAAATAATTGTTTCATCAGTTATGCAAGGGCATGTAAAAACCTTGGAATATTTTTTCCTTTCTCTAAATCTATCCTCTACCTTCTCCTTCTGCTTTATTCTTCTTTCCCGAGCACAATTGTTTCTTAACATCGTCATTTACGAAAAACCCACGAAACATCTAGTTTCCTTTAAAGTACAAAATAAATTTCTTTTTAGTATGTACAAAGTTGCATGGCAAATCATTGTTTGTATATTCTATTAAAGAATAACCTCAATACAACATATGCAACTCTCTGAATTCCATCTCCACCAATAATGTAAGCCTAAGTTCCACTAATATGTCAATTAGATCGATAAGTCTTTGATCATGATAACTAATTATACTTATTGACAACAATTACAAATATCATAATATTTTTTACACATACCTAATTAATTCCATGATTCTGACTGCTATCAACAATCTTTGGTATCATGCTCACCTCATAATGTTCCAAAGATAGTTCCATAAGTTTATAGATATCATAAACAACCTTGGGATCTAAATGCACAATAATTTTAGCATAAAATCCCATGTATCCTCCTATAAATGCAAGAAACTCCTTAAATGATGGATGACATATTTTAAAACATCTTCTAATCAAGGGAAAATCATACCAACATGAAAATGTTAGGTTGACACATTTAATGAAGAAATCTATATAGTAAGCATTTATATGTTTTCCTTATTAGCAAAATTTAGAGCTAAACACTATTATTGATTCAGGAAAACCTTTTTCCTCTAATAGTCTGTACAAGAAATGAAATATATTAAAAAGAACTCCATAAGGAAAAAGTCGAGGCGTAATGGTCACCCACATCTATTCCTGAAACTTTCTTCACACATACGTGTGGTACAAGCCCCATACTATCTCTCTAATCACAGTGTTGAGACCAAGACAAAGACCACCACACGTTACAATACGGGCATACACATCATCCAAGTTGAAATATGTCTAGGAAATCGACGAATGCCCAACTCATTATCACAAAAAAACATGTAGTTTTCATCATTCCACGTTTCTTTAAAAGGGAAATTTTTTTATTTACTTTAAAAAGATTTTATATTTTGCAAAAATTTTTACTCATATTTTAAATATAAATTTAAATTTATACTAAATTTTTCTTTTGGACTTGACCAATGTATTACAATGATCAATTCATATATTAATGGGTGACCCCAATTTCTTTCACTTCTTCACCCACCTTTGCCACACCATTCTCTTTGACTTCTTTCACATCTTTACCGCTTTGTTCCTTTTCTTCTTTCTCAGGTTTTTTCCTTTGTTTTTCTTCTTCTTCTTTCTCCGCCATTAAACGAGCTTCATCCTCAACCTTCTTCTTTGCTTCCTCCTTAGTATCTTTAAGAGCTTCCACCAATCTCTTCAAACAAGTTTCCACATCGTCATAATCAGATTTCGGCATCAAATTCTCCGCAACATCAGCTGGTGTCATATTTGTTTCCCCCAACAATGATTCGATTTCTCCGAACAATGAATGAGAATCAACCTCCAAATAATTCTTCGCAAATACCTTGAATGCATCAAAGCAACAATAAGACAGTTCAATGTGTTTATCCATTCTTCCCCTCCTTATCAATGCCGGATCAAGCTTCTCAACATAGTTTGTTGTAAAAACAATGATTCTTTCACCCCCACAAGACGACCAAAGTCCATCTATACAATTCAAAAGTCCCGATAATGTAACCTTACTATTCTTTTTCTTTTTATCTTTCACCCTTTTGGTGACCGGATCCGAGTGCTCGTCTTCGTTTCCATCTTTCTCCGTCTTTTTCTCCCTTTGGCCTGTGAGATCGATAGAGCAATCAATATCCTCGATGACGATAATCGATTTGCTTGACGTATCAAGCGAAAGCCTTCTCAACTCCGTGTTTTCCTTCACTGCAGTGGGTTCGAGATCATAAACATCGTAGTTCAGTAGGTTTGCCATTGCCGCAATCATCGATGATTTCCCAGTCCCCGGAGGACCATAAAAGAGATATCCACGTTTCCAAGCTTTCCCAATTCTGGCATAGTAATCTTTCCCTTTGCTGAACTTGATCAAATCGTTCTTGATTTCCTCTTTCAATTTTGCATCCATAGCCAATGTATCAAACGTCGCAGGATGTTCGAACAGGACGTTGCTCCACTTGTTGCTTCGGTATCCGTCCCAGTCCTGGCTCGGATTATTCGAATAAAGCTTCCGTTGCCGGTTTCTCGTTTCGATTTCCTTGCCTTCCTTCATAACATGGCTAATATAAGATTGAGTGATCAATTCTCTATGGCGTTTATGAACTGTAAGCTTGTAAGATTTCTTTTCATCGTCAGTAGGGTAGATTGCAATCCGTGGTGTTTTTGAAAGAGTTCTCTTTGCAGACCACCAAATTTTAACCCTTTGAAATTCTTCAGCAATTTCTTCATTATAATCCATGCTAAGGACTGCGGATTGGCTATCTTTCACAACATCGGCCTTGAGACGCTTGGCCGATGCCGTTGACTTGTCGCTGAGGTAACTTTTGATTCTGGAATAGGCTTCGCTGCGCTTCATGCGTTCACCAGTGAACTCATCAAAAGTAATTTCGACATAAGGATATGCATATCTCACAATTCTATTGAAATACTTTTCGAAAGAGCCTTGAAGATGGTGAGGGAAGAACTGTTTAAAAACGGTATAAACAAGCATCAATGTTCCCATTGTAGAGCCTAAATGAGACCACATTTCTCCCACCATAGCCATTTTTTCTGTAACTCTTTAAAGTTACTTGGAAGTGTTTTTGAACTTTGGTAACTGCTCTCTGTATATATTGGAATAAAGGACTACCTATGACTTGGTGCTTAAGGTATAATTTCCTATATGATTCATGCTGAAAGTTTCCAAACAATTTCCAGAGTAGTTCACGTGTCATATGATTTGTTTGTCTTTATGTAGGCCGCCATTAATGACCAATGGCTTATCAGATAAAGCAATTGGAGATTTGACTTGAGTCAGTGAGACGGTAATAGGAGATTTTATAAGAGTTCACGTGAATTTGATATGATTAGGTGGCGACTTACGTAAGAAAGAAATGAAAACATATGAAAACATTTAGGCAATGGAATAAAGCTTTAATAGAATAGAGCAATAACGAAATACAGTTGTAATCAGTAATTTAATTATTTAGTTAAATGTAATGGAATAGGACTGTAATAATATTATTGTGTTTTGTTGTATGGAATAGATATACAATAGCATAAAGAAAAAAGCTAAAATGACTATAATACCCCTAGAAAAAACTTTTTTAGATATGAGTATTAAATTTTAACAAGATTATTATTAAATATTAATATAATTTAATAACATTCTTAATATAAATTTTTTTATTAAATTATATTAAAATGTTTATTTATTTTTTATTTTTTATATTTAAATATTTAAATAATTTATTTACTATATTTTAAAATAGTTCATTATTATTTGAATGTATTGCTTCTCAAGTTATGAGTTCAACTAAAATTTCATTTATTATTTACATAATTTTTATATAAAACTTTTTACATGTGTCATAATTTAAAATTAATTAATTGTATTAAACACAAAATTTTTATTAAAAAAAGAGTCACAAAGCATCCAAAAGAAAAAGAGCACCTTTTTATTTTTTTTTCAACTAAAAGAATCAAAAATATGTTTGTTGGGGCTTTTCTTTTTCTTCCCTTTTTTAATTGTTGGGGCTTTTCTCTCATTGCAAGTGCATCATTTCTCACCCTTTTTTTTTTGGTGTTTCAAGTCAAATACTTCTTTTTCGGATAGAGCTTGATTTATTTGATTAAAAATTGACTTCATCAATGTACTCAAAATAAAAAAGCTTTGCTTCCAATTTAAGTTTCCCTAGAATTGCCAATTTATTTGCTTAGTTACTTTGTCTACCAAATCCCAATGCTCCATAACAATACTCCTTCAACAGCTTTGCCATCCGGTTCAATACCGAAGAGATAAATACAATTTATTCTAATTGTTGAAGAAAATAAAACAAAATTCATTCAACTCTACACATCATCAGTAATGGGAAGATTATTATACCACAACAGTACCTTTGAAAAACTCAACAACAAGGTTTTTGCAACAAAATTGAGGTCTCTCAAAACTGTAAACTTGCTCATCCTGTTAAGCCAACAGGCTTTTAGTGTAAGAACTAAGCTACTCCAGGCAAGCCAAAAGTATATGCAAGTAAAATAAATGGGATATTGATAGGCATATGACTTAAGTTTGACACAAACTAGAATATAAGAAAGTGAAGTTGAAATAAAACTAACACTAGTATAAGGATACTTCTTTACTTGTCACTCGCTCTCCCAAAATGGAAAACCTATGGCTTTGCTTTATTGCAGAAATCTAAAAGAAAACAGCAAATAGGACCATGTTTCCAACAAAGCACATCATTATTTTCATTTTACATTAGTATCCCTTGAATGCAAAAATGGAGATTAACCCATTAAGATAATACGGTACCTAAAAAATGCCAGGCTACCTATTTTTCCTCCAGAAGAACTCTCGTGCAATAAAAAAGCGATGACAACTCTTTTTACTTAGCCAAGAGTCAAGCATAAGAGCAAAGAGTTTATAAAAGATACATGATAACAGCAAATATATTATCATTTAGCAACACATAATAATTTCCAAACATGAGTATTTTAACAAATAACTTATATAAAACATAAAATCAACTGCCAAGTATTTCCATTCAAATACAGTAAATAAAAGGACAACTGCATTATTAATTATAGGCTGATCTGATGAGCTATAAGCTCAACTAGGACGGTTATAACTCATAAGTCATACCAGTATGGTTATCTTCTATTCTTGTTCGCTGTTTTATTTGTTTGCTATTATTATTGACTACAAATGCATGTAACTATAAGTTCTTTCTAGCAACATAAAACTGAGAATAGTTGATTCACCACACATGCCAAAAATGAATGAAAAGTTAAATAGCAAAAATATAGAACCTCATATAGCTGCACGCTCTTGGACTCACTAAAGGCGTCATAAAAAGGCTTGCTCCAAGAATTGACCATAGCCTGACAAGGAAAATGAGTTAAAATGCATCATCAACAACAATAACCAGAAACAAGAGAAAAGAAAAGTTGGCAACCAACAACATATTTTGTTTCTCAGTTGCAATTCAACTAATTTGAACAGATTTGCAAATGATATAGCCTATATGTATATAAAAAGAACAAATCAATTTATACCTTACCACCGTATTGTTTTAGCTCAGACATATCATCAAAATATCCTCTATTCAATTCATCAGCATTGCCCTAAATCAAATTAAAACAATTATTCATATTAAATTTCATGGAAAAAAGAGCACGTAACAAAATTTTAATAAACAAACAAAGCTTAAACTTACAGTCTTGCTCGTTCTTTCTCGATTTTTTTCCTTGCTTGCAAGCTGCACACACAAGACAAAAAGTTACAAAGAACTATAACTTAAAAAATCAAATATTTTAGAGTTAAAAAAGGGGGAGATGGAGGAATTGCCTTGTAAATATCGAAGAAGAGAATGGATAATTTTGAAGCGAAATGTTGAGGAGGTGAAGGGGAAATCTTTGGGTCTCCTTAAACACTATTGAGAGAGAGAAAGAAAAAAGCAGAAAAAAGAGGACGAAAAAATTGGAATAGAGGAATATGGAAGAAACGGAGGGAGAAAATGTTTTACTTGATGCTGCGGTGAAGGATTGTCCGTCCGCTTTTTTCAGGTGAGAAAATGGGAGAGGGCAAAGTGGGGAGTGTGAAGGTATCCTTAAACACAGAATGAGTAATCGGTGGTGAAGAAACAGAATAGGAAACAAACATTTCATTGCAAAGGCCCGTAATGGAATAAGCCCGTAATAGGGAATTCCATTCAACCAAACATGTGTTTAGAATGGACCCACAGAATAGGGTTGTAATGGCCATGCCATTACATTGAACCAAACATGCTATTAGTTGGTGACCATTTTTATGGTCAAACCTCTTTTTGGTTAAAGTGGTTGACCCAATAAGCTCGTGCGGCTAGATATCACAATTTATTAGAAAAATAAGTTATGCACAGTAGAATTTAAAGTTTTCCATAAAATTGATGATATTTATAGTTTTAAATTTCATCAAATTGGATATTTGTGTTTTCTGAATTAAGGAGATTTGTCAAAATTTGAATATAGATATTTAGACTTTTTTTTTACTTTCAATTGAATGAATTTTCCTGCTATTCTCGAACCCTCAAATGTTTAGAGAGTGAGTTTTATTTAAGAACCGGATATAGGATGAAAAACGAGACTTTCTAGTAAGGAAAGTTGACTTTCTCTTGGGGAAAATCTAAAGCTAATATATTCGATCTCAAAAATTGGAATTATAATTTCCAATGAGTATGCAATTATAATCTCACAAATTTTAATAACAAGTACTCACAAAAAATAGAATTTAATCGAGTGGTTTTATTTAATAAGTGTTTATTTGACTAATCATTAGTCTCTATTTATAGAGAAAATAACAAGAGTTTTAATAGAAAAAAAATTTAACTGAATTGTAATATTTTAAGAGGAAACACGACTCCCACAAGGAGTGTATATGAAGGGGTAGCTAGGGTGTGAAAAAAATTTAAATTGAAAAAATCGAAGTGAAACACACCGATTTAATTAGTTTTTATGCTTGGTTTATTTGGTTTAATCAGTTGATTTTCGATTTTGACATTTTAAACCGAATAGATCAATTAAGGTCATAACTCATAAGGCAATAAGCTCATAACCTATTTACATGCCCAAACCCAAATTTAAACCTCACATCCAAATACTAATTAAAATCAATATTTTTAAAAACCGAATTCATTAAAATTTAAAACTCAATACCCATTAATATTTAAAACCAAAATTGATAATTTAATTTTTTACGATAATCATTTTAATTTTGATCATTTAATATATAAAAAATAAAATTGATATATACTCATTAACAAGAATAGAAGACATGAATGGTATGTTGACGATGTAAGAAAATCATTTTTTTTAAGTTCCTTAAGAATTGTTTGATTTAATTTTTAATATTTTTATAGTAAAATTGAAATAAAATTAAAAGTATTATGTTATACTAAATTGAAGAAAGAAGACAAATATGTAACACTCCCAAACCCGACCTAGACGTTAGAACCAAGTCTGAAGAGTTACATTAATGTTATTAGAAAAACTAACTTTTATAAACAAAGTAAAAAAAACGGCTAACAGATTATAACATCCCTAAGAACCCAATCGATAATTCAACAATCTTAGAAAGTCCTAATGCAAAAAAATAAAATAAAATAAAATTACAGGTAACATAAAAGGCGATAAAGCAAAATGACCGGGCTTCCATTATGCCGACTTGATTAAGACTGTGAGTTATCTATAATTCCATCAACAGACAAAATGAGTTGATAGCTCAGTGTGTAACCGATATAAATTCAATTAGAAGCATAAATATAATAGTACATTCCTAAACTTGTGTTCAAATCAGAATCAGAGGATATCCAGTATAGTCTTAACCAGTCAAAGGAATATCAGAACAATTTAAGTTTAGATATAGAACAGATAAAAAATAGTGCAGTTTTTCCTACCCCCATCCGCTACACACGATCTCTGACCAACCCAACACACCGTTAAGGGAATTTAAATACTCATCCAGCCCTACACACCACATAGTGTTGGTCCGACATGTTCAACATGATTGTAGACTAGCTGTCAGATCAAATTGTGATAAGACGCTAGATTCACATATAAATTGTGGCTTAGCCACTGGACTAGAACATATCACTTCCTCCTTTACACAATTCCCACCCAATGTAAATGTAGATTACAAATGTCAGGTATCAAGAACTTATACTCAGTTATGCAGATACAGTTCATAGTCAGGTAATACAGATCAATATCATCAATAGTCATCCCAATTAGTATACATCTAGATAGTCAATTATTCAATCTCAGATCATTAGATAGCAACTTATAGGGTCTAAATCAGGTCATATGTACACTACGGAGGCCTACGCTCGCGTCAAATGAAGCTTATGGCCCCAAGGATAAAACTCACTTCTAACCCACACGCCCGTGTGAATTTACACAGCCTAAATGACTGGCTTGTATGGCTTTACACGGCTTGACACACGCCCGTGTCATATGTCCGTGTAGTCCTAAATCGTAAATAGTGGGTCACACGACCTGGACACACGCTCATGTCTCTGGCCTGTGTGGTCTTTAATGACAAACAGTGAGTCACATGGCCTAGACACACGCCTGTGTCTCTGGTCCGTGTGGTCCTTAATGATAAACAATGAGTCACATGGCCTGTCACACGATCTAACACACGACCATGTGATGCACACGGCCTACCACACGGCCTGGCATACGATTGTGTGGCGTCGATAGTCATGGTTTCTGGAGTCCAAATTTTGTAAAGACTCGGGTTTTTAGCATGCACCTAATGTAGTTTTTGATGTAGGAGTAACGCAGAGGAACACCGAACCCTAGAATGACCATCCAATAACCAATGCAACAACTATTCTCAATTAACACAAGAATTACTATACATAACTAAATCTTATGTCGAAAAACTTCGACACGACCTGCCCACTGGATTTTAACACTCACCTCGCATGCAATCTTTAAAATGGAACTAACATGTTGGTAAAACAGTTCCCGCAAGATCCTTGCCTAAAAAGGGAGTCAAACGTATTCTTAAAATAGAGAATTCGGGTAGCAAAACAATTTCAACCAAAGAAAAAAAACAACCAAAAACTCGCAGAACAAAAAGAATTTACGATAGAACTTACACAGAGATCTTTCAACGATGCAACGAACAACGTAAGTCCCTTAATTAGTCCTGGTAGCCACTTTATAGACATATCAAAAAGAAAAAAAAGAAAAAGGAAGGAAAAGAAAAAAGAAAAAAGAACGAAAAAAGGAAGGAAAGAAAAGAAAGGAAGGAGAATGGAAAAGGGAAAAGAGAGAGGGAAACGTTAAATTCTATTTTAACTACTGATAAGATTTCTAACATTTAGTAAAAATATTCCTTAATGCATACAACGAGACTCAAATACGAGATCAAGTAGAATACAAAAGCTTAACCAATGAACCAACATGCTCATTCTTGACACCAATTCACATAGAATTAAATTTATGTCGATTGTTCAAGGATAGAGATTAACTTAGAATAAAATAATAAAATATTCCAAATATGAAACTCAAACCCCTAACCCCAAACACATAAACAGTAATACATAGCCACAAAAACAAAGATCTAATTACAACAGAATTCAACAGGCAAGCATTCAAATTTTTGGGGCGTTACAAATTATATGAAAAAAATAAATGAAATAAAATTATAAGTAAATTAAAATTTATTTTTCCAATTAAAAAAATCTAAAATCCAAAAAGCTGAACTGAACCAAGAATTTTCGGTTCATTTTATTTGGTTTTGCTCCTTAGGTTGGTTCGATTTATTCAGTTTACATGGATAATTTGATTTATTCGGTTTTTGGTATAAAAAACCCGAACCAATCAAATGCGCACCCTTAGGGGTAGCAACAACACTCTTTCGGGACTAGGGTTTGCCTCCCCTTGCTTCTAAATTGGGGCTATTAGGCCTCGTCATGCATCGGGTTAATTATATGTGTTATCTAGTCTTTAAACTAACTCATATAATTTGTCTAACCCAATGAATATATTTCCTAAACCCAAAAATATTAATTAATTAATTAATTAGTTAATTAATTAAATTAAGTTAATTAAACTAATTAATTTTACCTTAAACCAACCCAATTTTAATTCTGTTAAAATCAATGGCAACTTTACCATACTAAAATCTATGAGCAAGTTAATTTGATTAACTTGTTCTTATGAAACTATTATGACTTAATTAATTTAATTTCCACTTAGACCTCTAATAATTTAATTACAAATTAATTAAATAACAATTCGAAGAAATTAATTAATTTTTGAGTCATCTCTTGTTCATATCGAGAAAATGCATTCATTGTGGATAACGATACATGCGATCTATTTCTGTAGTTTGTCGTTTCACATTTTTTTTACATTGTTTAATGCAAACCATCAAGATTATATTGAGCTAGTGGAAAGACCATTAGACATATATAATTAGGGCTCAAATAATTTGTAATTAGGCTTCGACTCTTCATCTATTAATTACAACATTATTTAATTATGTGATTCCACTAAAGTACCATGATTAAGGTTCTGTGTGGTATACTGTCAGTCCAAACAGTTATACTTATATCCTCTTGCATTACAATTTGACCATATAATGCAACTTAATATTAGTGAAACCTTAAGAATAAAAAAAATCAATATTTGTTTATACATTTTACTTTTAAGTAAGAAAATCATTAAAGACAATCATATAAAAAATTAAATTATTCATATTAAAATATTTATTTATTCAATCATATGAAATTTAGAATTAAATGATGATGGAATAATTACACCAAAAGCACAAATCCTAACGTTAATCCTAAAACTAATGAATGTTGAGTTATTTTCTAAAGTAACAAATATCACTTTACTATTCAACATCTAATTTCCTTCGGTTCCCAAAATGAGCAGGGGTTAAGGTTTCAATCAAATACAACCATCAAATTTAGAAAGACACAAAAACCCAAAAACATGAAAATGAGGCTACCGTTGGAGCAACACGAAAACCTTATAATATTGAGAGAATATGGGTGAGTCTCCTATCCCAAAATTTTATCTTATATAATAAACTACCTCGTTAATCCTCTTAAAATATTGTCATTCCTATTTAATCGGAAAGATGATTGTGCATGTAATGTGATCAATCCTCGTTTAAGTAAACCATTATTCAAAGACCAGAAACATTGCTTCCCAACGTACCAAGCCCTTTGATAAACCGTAAAATATACATATTTTTACCCCATGTTTAACGCATTTTATGGATGATTTCTCATTAGAATTGGTGAATTCGATGCTCCTAATGCTTTAATTTCATGTTTTATACTTAAGAGAGTATAGGAGAGCGAAAGGAACGAGAAACGGGCCAAAAATAGAGAAAATAGACCAAAGTACGAAATCAACACGGCCTGGACCTCCTCACACGGGCATACCACACGGCTGTGTCAATCTGGCAGAATTGGAGCACGACTCACACGGGCATAGCACACGCCCGTGCCATTCTAACAGGCTTGAACACGGCCTGAAGTAATCGCACACGAGCATGTCACACGGGCGTGTCCCTACTGAGCCCAAGTTAAGTCCAATTCGGAAAAAGGCCACTTTTGAGGGCTTCTAGGCATTCCAAAGCCTATAAATACACCCTAGAAGAGGAGAAAAGGGGAGACGGAGAATAAGGGGTAAGGAATTACTCCAAGGAAGCCGATTGATTCATCTCAGAAGCCGGATTCATCATCAAGGCTGAAGATCTCTCGTCAATTTCCCTTCAGGAATTTTGGGTTTTCTTTATGTTTTATATTTGTTATTCTTCTGAGATGTTTTCTTATTTAGTTATGAACTAAATCCCCTAAATACCTAAGGGGAATGAAACCTAGGACGAATCTTATTATTATTTTCTGAATCGTATGATAAATATTTAACTTGTTCTTAATTATGTGTTCGTAATTCTTATTTTGATATCCCAGGATACTGATTCAAGACATGCTCTTACTCAGAGAAGGAATAGACCCTGTCTAAGAGTACTTTTTTTCATAATTAAGCGGAGTTGATTGCGCGCCTAGAAATAGGGTGACAAGATTTTGCCGGATTAAGGTGAAACCTAATAAGGGGATCCATAAATCGAGTTAATGCAACTCTAGAGTGTTAATTAGAGAAAATTCTCAGTTATTCAATCTAGGGATTAGACGTTATTAGTCTTGAATAGGGATAATAACATAACTTAGGGATCTCTACAGAATAAGTTAAATGAATAAATAGTCTAATTCGGAGCCAGAATAACAAGTAAAGTCTAGGTGGATTTTTCCTTAGGTATTGTCTCAAGTCAATCGATTTTCCCAAAAATAATTCCCCAATTCTTTTCTCTGTGCGTTCTTAGTTTAGATAATTAGTTAATTAAAACAAAAACCCATTATTCTTAGGCTAGATAATAAAAAGATAGTCATTACTAGTACTTTTATTTCCTTTGGGTTCGACAATCCCGTCTTGTTAAAACTATACTACTATTCGATAGGTATACTTGCCTACATCATGATAATAGTTAGTTCAAGAACAAGTAATTATAAATATTTAAAACCTATCACGAAATCTCATGATCACCCTCATTCCCTTGAAAACTAAGGTCTTCATCTCCCTAATCTCTATCATTACTGACACCTCATGCCACTTCGATGGCACTATCAACCGTTTCCTCCTCCGCTTACTCGACTACCAAGCCCACCAACTCCATCGCTTCTTCGTTGTGTCTATATATATGTACTCTTAACAAAAACACGAATGGTAGAAATGGTTTCTTCTTCCCCTTTTAATTTGCAACAGGAAGGAGAGGTAGTGCAGGGAACAAATTAAGAGTGTCGCGGGGTTTATCGATGATGGCGACGATGAATTGCATGAACAAAATAGGAGCAAAAATTCTCTACATAATTTCAATCGAATGAATCAATGGGTGTCTCAACACTCCTCCAGTAGCTTGCGTCGGTGACATGGTCATGGCCACCGTAAAAAAAGGAAAGCCTGATTTGAGGAAGAAGGTGTTGCCCGTCGTCATCGTTTGACAATGTAAACCTTTGCGTAGAAAGGACGACGTCTGCATGTACTTCGAATGTGAAAAAACAATTCCTTTGTTTCCCCATATTTATGTCTTAAGTTGCTTCTTTTGATAATAGGGGTACAAAATTTTGATTTTTTGGTTGCTCTTTAATGGGAAGCATAGAGTAAAGGAAAATCACCAGTTTTAAAAAGCATGATGTCGTTCTTTATCTATCGCATTGTGTTACTGGTATATTTGATTTAGTTGTTACCATGTAAAACTAATATTTATGTTTCATTGTGAAACTTAGTTTGGGTTATCTATATGTTTACAGATAATGTTGGTGTTATTGTCAATCCCAAGGGATAAATGAAAGGTAAGCCAACCCATCATCTTCATTCTATTTTGGCACACCTAGTTAGAATAATATTTGCTTATTGAATTGTGGGGTTCCAAATGAAGTTTCTGGTTCTTTTGCTATTGCAATGTTAGATATGAAATTCGAGAATATAGTTAATTCTATTGTTTGAAGTATCTTGTTGATTTCATGGTTTGTTAAGTTCTGGAAACAAATCATTATTGAGTTTTGTAGCTAGGTATGTGTCTTTTTTACTCCATTAATGCAGTTGCAGTTGGAATGGGGGAGTGGGGAAGTGATGCCTTTGATGCCATTATTTTGATAATCAATTGCCACATGGATGAAGTTACTATATGGCTCTTCCACATAACTGCCTCAAATAGAAGTTAAGAACGATGAATTCAACGTTCTTAAACGAAAACTTTGCCACAGTCTTACTAGAAAATGCGTACTTATTGTAGTGTTTCTTACCCAGAGATAGCGTAGGCAGCAACATCGCTCACCATCTAGCAGTCTAGGCTTCCAGAGTTGGTTTGAAACATTGAAGGTGATGGGACTTATTTGCATTCATCCATTCTTTGGTGGAAAGGAGAGAACAACGGAGGAAGAGGAGCTAATAGGTGCATTTTTGGCGTTTGTTCTGAGAACAGTGTTTTGCTAAAAGACGGTATTACCTTAAGGTTCGGATCACGATCACAAAGCAGTGAATGCCAACGGACTGAGTACCTGTTTAGTAGTGCTTAAAAAAAAGCAGTTTGGATTCTAAAAGCACATTTAGAAGAAAAGTTGTGTTAAATAAGTTGTTTTTGGTTGAAATTTTTGACTTTTCAAAAGTATTTTTGGAAAGCATTGAGAGTTAAAATTTTTAACTTTTCCTCTTTCAAAAGCACTTTTAGTATTTAATTACTTTTTCATCCCTCCAATAACATAGTATTTTCTCTTTTTTTTTCTTGGTGCTTAATTACAAATGTATTAAAATCATTAATTAAAAATATATTTTTTAAAATACTAATTACAAATATTTAATGGTTATATTTAAATATTTAAAATATAATTTATATATTCTAATTAAATTTTATAAATAATTAATATTTATTGCTTACAAATATTTAAAATTTATATTTCATATATTAAAATATTAACAACAAGTTATAATAAATTTTTTATATTCTTACTAAAATATAATAATATTAACTAAGTTAAACATTATTTAAATGCATATTTGTTACTCGATAATAACATATCTAAAATAGACATTTTATTTCTCAAAAACACTTTTTGACAGCAATGTTAAACACTCAAAATTTAAACCAAACTTCTTAAAAGTATTTCTCAAAAGCATTTTTCCGCAACACTTTTCAAAAGCATTACTAAACTAGCACTGAATGCTGAGGATATATCTAGGTTGGACTTTTCAAAGATATAACGAATCCAGAAATACTATTTAGGGGTAAATTTATATTAGCATATTATTGATATATTTTTTTACAATCCAAATCGATCAACTTAAAAATTATATTAAAATTAAAAATTATATAGCTAAATAGCTAATTGCAATACAATCATTCAATCTTTAGTGGAAACAATGATTATTTAATTAATAAAATATCAAATGCTATGTATATATCTAGTAAAATAATTAAGAAATACTCTTAGATTTACATATTCATATATAAAATCTTAATAAAATTATAAACCCTAAACCCTAAAATTTGGAATTTTTTTTTCTTTTGGTTACTTATAAATAATATAGAAGTATAGAAGTATAAAAGAAATTACGAAAGTAAGTCAAAATATTTAAAGAATACCATGAGTTTTTTTTCCTTATTCTTCTTCTTTGGTGATAATATCTTCTTTTATCTTATAAATTTGTTAATTACTTTCTCCCACTACTACTCTTTTTTTTTTTAGTTTGTTCTAGGCTGTTTCTTTTTCAATTTTCTGGGTAAAAGTTTTTATCCTTAGTTGTTATATATATTTTTAAAAAAATTGATGATTTTTTTTAGTGTAACTTCCTTTCACTACAGCAGAATAGGTTGACAATTAGCGGTGCTTCTATAAAATTTCCGCTATAGATCGAGCATTTAGCGACGCTTTTTAAAAAAATGCCGCATAGGTCGACCATTAGCGGCACTTGTTCAAAAACGCCGCAAAAAAAGTTAGCACAACGCCGTTGTTTTATGTTGAGCTTTAGTGACATTAGCGGCGCTTTTTGGAAAACGCTGCTATAGATCGAGCATTAGCGGCGTTTGTAGAAAAACACCGCTATTACTGAGCATTGGCGGCGCTTTTTAAAAATGCCGCTATAGGTCTACCCACTAGCGGCGCTTTTTCAAAAAATGCTGCAAAAAATTAAGCACAACGCCATCGTTTTATGTTGAGCTTTAGTTGCATTAACGACGCTTTTTGGAAAACGCCGCTATAGATCGAGCATTAGCGGCACTTTTTAAAAAACGCCGCAAAAAACATTTTATCTGTCTAATAACTGGTTTATTTATATTAATTAAAGTACAATTTATTTTTAATTGAATATTTAAATTCTTAAAAAAAGTAATGACATGTAGAAAAAAATTGAGAGTAAAAACATAGAAAAATATTTGTTAAAAATGAAAAAAATTAAAAATGCTATTATTTAAAATGACTGATTGCTTTTGAAGTTGTATTTTAAATAATTTCTTATACAATTGTAAAAGAGATAGTATTATTTTTAAAATATTGAATTAATTATCATTATAGTTTAGGGTTTATGGTTTAGGGTATATGATTTAGGGTTTAATGTTTAGGGTATATGGTTTAGGGTTTTTGGATTATGAGTTTAGTGATAATTATGGTTTAGGGTTTAATTTATGGGTTTAAGGTTTAGGGTTAGGGGTTTATGGTTTATAATTTAGGGTTTAAAAGATAGAGGGTTAGGCTTTAGGGTTTAGAGTAATTAATATTTTTTAATTTATATATTAAATATGTTAAATAATTTAATTATATTAAATTATGCAAAATTATGCAAGATATTAAATTATCTATTTAAAATTGATATGAAAGATATAATAATTCAATATAAAAATTGCTCATAAAAGAAGTCAATTATTAGCGGGATTTAGGGTTTGGGGTTTAAGGGTTAAGAGTTAAGGGTTAGGGGTTAGTGTTTAGGGTTTAGGATTACCAATGTTTAATTGCTCATAAAAAATATGCAAAATGTTATGCATTTTCGGTGTTTTCATCAAAATATGGCGCAAAAATGTAATAAGAGTGCAACAGGTTGTTCTTTACCGGCGTTTTCAACAAAAAACGCCCCAAAAATGCATTAAGAGTGCAAAACGTCGTCGTTTTCCATGCTTGTTTTTAGTGGTGTTTCCTCAGAAATGCCACAAAATGTTGTTCTTTACCGGAGTTTAGAACAAAAACACCACAAAAATGCATTAAGAGTACAAAATGTTGTCGTTTTTTATCCTTGTTTTTAGTGGCGTTTCAACAAAAAACGCCGCAAAAGGTTGTGCATTACTGGCATTTTCGAAAAAATGCCGCTAAGTTGTATTAAGAGTGCAAAATGTCCGCGTTTTTATCCTTGTTTTTAGTGGCATTTTCGACAAAAGTGCCGCAAATATGTATTGTGAGAGGAAAATGACGTCATTTTTATCCTTGTTTTTTGTGGCATTTTCGACATAAACGCCGTAAAATATGTATTAAGAGAGCAAAAGGTCGTCGTTTTTATCATTATTTTTACTGGCGTTTTCAACAAAAATGCCGCAGATGTGTATTAGTTGTTTATGTAAACGACGTCGTTTTTATCCCCCGAATTTCCTTTACTTTCCCCCAAATCAAATTTCCCTGATTTCTTTTCACCAACTTCCTAACTTTTATTCCCCCAATTTCCCCCAAGTTCTTCTTCCCCAAATTTTGCAATCCCTAATTTGCCAACTTCCTAAATCCCTTTTGATTGAAATCCCCAATTTCCCAAATCCCTGTATTTCTTCCCTAATCCCTTGTAATAATCAAAATCATTTCAGTTTTTGTTTTAGCCTACTTTTTGGTCGAAAACTCTTTGACTCTTCTTTTCGCCACTTCAAAAGGAAATTCTTCACGTCTTCTCACCACCCCCGCCACTAGAAATTTGGATCCTAGAGGTATTTTTCAACCATTTGCATGTCCACATAATCATCGTTCTCATTGTCAGCTATTGTGTTTTTGTTTGCTCACTGATTTGGTTTGGTGTATCAAACTGTTCTCACTTAAAAAAATGCCTCCTTTATGTGATATAGAACTAGGCAGAATTTGAAAAAAAAGTCATTTTAAAAAAATATTTAGGGTTTTCTGTATTTTTTAGGATATAAAACACGCTTTTTGATTTTTTAAATATATAAAATTTGTATTTTACATATACGAGATAATATTGTTGTATAGAATGTGTTTTTTTTTCTTGTTTATTTTGTATTTGTTGAATGATGGACTTTTTATTTGTAAAATTATTTGACTTAATTTATATAATTTATAAAATCAATATATTTTTCATAGAAAAACGACACTCTAATGATGACTAATAACCTTATATATTTAGAAGGTATTAAATTTGTCATTACTCGATCCAACATTGTCCAAATTTAAAGCATTGAAAATGTTGTAATGTTTTGTTTACATGATTAGGGGAGGAGTCACTATCTCAGTCACCAATATACTGTGAAGGACTGTTGCATCACTAAGAAGGTACTGTTTTCTATTTATTAATTTCCTTTTTTATTAGTCAAGATTAAGTAGAGTGCAATTATAATTAATTCGGATTGAATTGATTAATTAAATTGAAAATTAGTTAGAGTCATTACTGTTTAGACAGGATTGCAGTCCCTTTGTTTGCTATTGGACCATGTTGTTAAGGCATGCATCTATTAACATCGTTTGATACTTATTGTGTTGTGCTTGCAGCGTAGTAATATATGTCGCGTTAATATCAGTCATTTGTTTTGTTTGTAATGTATGCTCGTGAGAAATGGCTTGATGATTTCAAGTAATAGTTGAATATTTGTATTGGTTGGATTGTCATTACTTTCTAGACATGATTGAATGAATAGAACGATATCATGTAACAACTTTTTGTTTTGGGAAAACCTGTGCCTATTTTAAGCTGGTGAAAAGGAAAACTTTTACCTGTTTTAAGCTGTTTTAAGAATACATGTTGATTGAAAGAACTTGTAAGGAAGCTTATTGCTGAATTTTGACTGTTGAATTCATGCTGATTGAAAGAACTTGTAAGGAAACAACAAACGAAATTCTTATATATATAGGAATAGGATATTGTTAAAGTAGCAATTCATCATGTGATTGAAAAGTATATGTCATTTTTTATGTTTGATTTTACCTAATTCATGATAGTGATTATGATAAGATATTTTCTTGGGTTGTTTATTTGATCTGAAACTCATATATATTTGTGAATATTGACATTTGGTCAAGAATTCTAGGTTTACAGCTGCTGCAGCGCCTTCGGTAGTCTTCCGCATGTAAAATAAATTTTAGTTATTTATATAGGGATTAAAAGTAAAATATAAGGTTAAATATATTTAATACATGTCATATATTATTAATTTTATTTTCTTACTCATAATATGAAGTCAAAGATATTTAAACTATGTTTAAAAAATATTCATCAAAATAATTACTAAATTTATTTTATAACCATAATTTCCTCCTTATGTATAAGCAAATTTGAGGCTTTTGGTAAATAATATTAGGATGTAATGCCTAAAATATTTATTGCAAAATTTAAAATATACATGTTTAATAACAATATTAATTTCATATTACATAGTTCACCTTAAATTTTTTAATTGAAATTATAAAAGGTAACTTTCAGAATTAGAATTGTAATAGCCCATTTTTGTCCGGCCCATTTCAGTATTTAAAATAATAAACCTCCAAAAAATAAAAATAAAACAAAGTACAAGTCCAGTACAAAATTACAAACATATAATTTGGCCCAATCAGAATGACCCATTACTTGAAAAGATTTAAGGTCCATCTATAAGCTTGACTCATATGGAAATATAATCTTTAAGGATATGCAATCTTAGATATGATACAATCTTAGATATGATATGCAATCTTAGATATGATATGCAATCTTGAAGATATGATCTTGTAATCTTGGAGATTTAATTTGTAGATATCCTTTAATCTTAACCGTTGATGTAATTGATCTGTATCGTTGGATTTGGGGAGGCTCAACTATAAATAGAGGCCTCTCCCTTCATTGTAAAGGACTGGAGTTTTGGGAAGCAATAAGAATTCTTGAGAGCATTCACTCAAATTTCTCTCCCTCTTGCATTCTTACTCTATGTGGTTTGTTCTTATTTTATTTTTCGTCTATCTTAGTTTTCAACCTTTTTTTTAATTTTAATTTCTTCATTTTTCAAATATGTATATTTATTCCTATCTTTTATACATTTGATTATGTATTTTATATATTATAATATTTAACCTTTTTATATAGTTTATTTTCAAATATATATTTTCTATGCATGTATATATATTATATTATCATTTCATGTATTTTGAACTATTGCATTATATTTTTATAATTTGTAAATGTTCTATTTATTCATTTTTTTAGTGTATGTCATTTATCTTATTTGTGCATAGTTTCATTTTTTTTATATGCTATGTTTAATTATTTCTTTTATGTGCGATTTTATGATATATATTGTTGTATAATTTTGCATGTATTATGTTTTTCTTTTAGTTTACTCATGTTTTTATTTGTTTATTATCTTATATTTACCCTAGTATGATTTTTTTCCATTAAACGTATGTTCATGTTATTTAGTTTTGTCTTAATGATATTATTTATGTTTGTATGGAAATGTTAGAATATTTTGTACATCTATGCTTCATGATGCATTAATATGTCATCCTAAAACGTCATTTAAAATAATATTCCAAGGTTTTTTAAAAAAAAATAAAAGCCAATGCTTGATGTTTGGAAACTTCGAGAAAGGTAGTGCCACGACTTACTGGCTTGCGACTTTTCTCGTTGAATTCGAATAGTCAAGCACCCTTCTAAGTGATTTTGAGTTTTCAAAACTTAAACAATTATTTCGAGATTTCAAAACATAGTGTCCTATCTTACTGGATATGGGGTTTTGTTGTTTCGAGATAGAAATTTTCGAAAGACGAGCTTAGTTTCGAAGGTTTTAAAATATTGCGTCCTAACTTACTGGATGTGATGTTTTGACTCGTTTGAAATAAGTGAGCCTTAATTTTCAAAATTGAGACATTCTAATTAAAAGAGGTTTGCATCTTAAAACTTTCAAATTTCCGACATTAAAGACACTTGATAATCAATTAGGTACCAATTTTTGGGCATTACGAGGGTGCTAACCCTTCCTCGTACGTAACCGACTCCCGAATCCGTTTTCTCGACTTTCGTAGACCAAAATTAATGTTTTAAAACAAAACATTTTATAAGGTGATCCAATCACACCTAAAAAGATTGGTGGCGACTCCCGTTTTCGTTTTTCTTAAAGTCGATTCCCATTTTCCAAAACTCGATTTAAAAATGGTCTCGACAGGAATATATACAAATCTTAACTTATTCTTCACATCGTCAATTTTATTTTTATTATTTTTTTCCAAGGAACAAAGTTGACATTTAATCTTATACGGTTTTCGACTTTTTTATACACAATTTTTAAAATTATATAATTTGGATTAATTTATTTAAATATTAATTAATTAATATAATTTGGATTAATTTATTTAAATATTATTTAATTAAAATAATTTTTTTCCAGGTGATTTTCCACATCGTCAAATTTTATTATTATTATTTTTTTTCCAAGGAACAAAGTTGACATTTCATCTTATACGGTTTTCGACTTTTTTATACACAATTTTTAAAATTATATAATTTGGATTAATTTATTTAAATATTATTTAATTAATATAATTAAATACATGATATCATAGCTTACGTAACTTACATAATACATAAATATATATCATATAATAACTTACGCAACTTACATAACTTACATAATACATAAATATATATCATATAATAACTTACATAACTTGCGTAATACATAAATATATTTCATATCATAATTTACATAACTTACATACCTTACATAAATTTATATCATATCATGACTTACATAACTTACAAAACTTACTTAACTTACGTAATACATAAATATACACTTGAAAATCCCGCAACTTACCTGAATTAGTTTACACCCATTAGATACTTGATACTTGATACTTGTTATGTATTATCTATTTTAGTAACCGTAATTTATTGTCAACTTTAGACTTCAAGAACAACAAAATGGATAGGAGTTGGATGAATTTGTCAAGGGTAAGCAACAACTATTGAAATGGAGTACAAACTTTTCTAAATTTTGCTTTTTAAAATGCAAGCCAAGAGAATATGATTCTTTGCCCATGTGAGAAGTGTGGCAACATCAATTGGCATTTTCGGAAGTTGTCTATGAACATCTAATTGTTGATGGTTTTATTCAGGGGTATAAAAAATGGATTTTCTATGGAGAGTGTACATCTAGTAGAACCTCTTCAAAGATTAATCCGACTTATCCTGATACTGCTTACCATCAGTGTGTTAGACAAGATGACGTGGAAGGTATGTTGCGAGATGCATTTAATATGCACAGTTATGGTGAGCAACCGTTTCCACCTGACTTTATTACATCCGATGATTGTAATATTAGTGGAAATGTTTTTACCGAAACGGGAACAAGTGCACCTGATGATGAGCCAAATGAAGAAGCGACGAAGGTCTACAATTTACTTAATGAAATGAACGAAGAACTTTAACAGGGATTAAAATATTCGAAATTGTCCTTCTGCATTCGTCTATTTCACTTAAAAGTTTGGGAGGATGGACCAGAAACTCTGTTACAATGCTGCTAGAGTTCCTGAGAGAGATGTTTTTGTTTGCAAAAATCCCCCAGTCTTGTCAAGATATGAAGAGACTAATAAAAGATTTGGGCCTTGGGTACGATAAAATTCATAGTTGCCCAAATGACTGCATGTTGTACTGGGGTGATCAGAAAAACCAATAGTCTTGTCATGTTTGCGGTAAGTCTCGTTGGATGAATAGGAATATAGAAGATGTGAATGCAGATGAAGGTGGGGCACAGTTAAGAAAGAAGCCAGTCAAGGTTTTGCGATATTTTCCCCTAATACCAAGACTTCAATGGCTTTTCATGTCTCAAAGACAGCCGATTCTAAGAGGTGGCATAATGATCAACGAACCGATGATGGATTATTAAGGCATCCTGCTGATTCTTTAGCTTGGAAATTGTTTGACAGTAAATTTCCAAGCTTTTCAAGCGATCCTCGAAATGTGAGGCTTGGGCTAGCAGCTGACGGCTTTAATCCTTTTAAAATCATGAGTACTTCATACAGTACTTGGCCTGTAGTGCTTGTTCCTTACAATTTGCCTCAATGGATTTGCATGAAGTAATCTTCTTTTATATTATCTATGATTATCCTTGGAGAGAAAGGTCCCGGAAATGATATTGACATTTATATGCAACAACTTATTGAAGAGTTAAAACAATTATGGTCGGGTGTTGAGACATATGACGTGTTGAGAAAGGAGAACTTCAAATTGCATGCAGCTTTATTGTGGACAGTTAATGATTTCCCAGCTTATGCCAATTTCTCTGGTTGGAGTACCAAAGGTCGTTTTGCTTGTCCTTGTTGTGCTACGCAAACATGTTCAAAATGGTTATATAATGGGAATAAGTTCTCTTATATGGGGCATCGTCAGTGGTAGGATGGAAATAATAGATTTAGATTTCAGAGGACTTTATTTGACGGTACTGAAGAGTTTAGAGAAGCTCCTGAGCAGACCATTGGATTTGAAATCTTGTTCATATTAAAAGATATGGATTTCAGTTATGGGAAGATGAATCAACCATCCAACATACAAACAAAAAGAAGATCGAGGGACGAATCTGATGATGAATCTGATGAAGAGGATGATCCTAATGAGGCAGACTTGTGGAAAAAAAGAAGTATTTTTTTGAGTTTCCTTATTGAGAGCATCACATTTTACGACACAATCTTGATGTCATGCATATTGAGAAGAATGTTTACGAGAACATCATCGGGACAATTTTGAATGTCGATGAAAAATCAAAAGACAATCTTCAGAGTCGACTTGATTTAGTTGACATGGGAATTCGACATAATCTTCATCCCCAAGAACTTCTGAACTGGAAATATCGGTTACCGCCTCCAATTTTTGTAATGTTGAAGGAAGAGAAAGAAGTGTTCTACACGGTATTGAAGGATATAAAGGTCCTAGATACGTATGCATCAAATATACCTTGATGTGTGAGTCTTAAAGATTGAAGTCTATATTCTTTAAAATCACATGATTATCACATCTTGATGCAAGATTTACTGCCACTTGCTTTACGGTGCTGTATGTCAAAAAAGGTGACGTCCTGTATAATTGAACTTTCCAATATAATGAAAGCTATTTGTGGCAAAGTTTTGGATGTTGAAGACTTTGAGAAAGTATAGGATCGGGCCGCTTTGACTTTATACAATTTGGAGAAGATCTTTCCACCTTCCTTCTTCACTATTATGGTGCACTTGGTAATCCATCTCCCTCGTGAAGCAATAATTGGTGGACCGATTTTCTATCGATGGATGTATCCTATAGAAAGTTGCTAATTTATTTGTAAAGTATTCATTCATTCACCTCTATACATTTAGTTACAACTTTTGATAATGTTGTATATCGTGTTTAGGTTCATAAGCAAATTGAAGTCTTAATGTCGAAATAAGCGTTATCCAGAAGGATCAATTGATGAAGGCTACTTGGCAAAGGAGTGTATGACCTTTTGTTCTAGATATTTAGAAGATGTTGAAACAAGATTGAATAGACCAAGTAGAAATGCTGGGCTCAATGATCCCAACTTGGCTGAAACTTATTTATTTCAAAGTTATGGAGAACAAATCGGTAAAGTTGAAATTGCAGAATTAGATGAAAGATCTTGGGTACAAGCACATAGATATGTTCTTTTTCACCACGATTCAATTGAACCATTACGCAAGTAAGTTCTAGAATATGATAAATATTCTTCTTTTTGATTTGTTTATTTTCTAACCAATTAAACCTATTTTTAACATAGTGAGTACAAACAAATCTTGAGATCTCGTTCACGCTCCCGAAGATTACAACAACAAGAGATTAATAAGTTATTCACAGAATCTTTTCATGAATGGTTCAGCCAAATGGTATGCAACTCAACCTTTTATTGACAAATAATAATGTTTTCTCATAACATTTATAATTACTCAATTTACTTTCGATTCAATAGGTTTGGAGTGGGAAGGACGTTAATGACGAAGTTAAATGGCTTTCCCAATGTCCGAATAGAGTAGAAAAATATATAGTGCCTTCATCATCAATGGATTCAGATTTCATACAAAATATCGTGAGAGATTGAGGAGAACTCAAAACTGTGGAATAGTTGTTAATTCTTCAATTACAAGTTATGCTAGTGCTAGGGACAGTAATCCCGTTGAGGGAAATGTGGAGTATTACGAACTTCTTACTGATATTATTGAGTTGGATTACTATGGAAAATGGAAAGTTGTCTTATTTCGATGTGATTGGGTTGATGTTAATACTGCTCGCGGAACTAAAAATGATCAATTTGGTTTTACAATGGTGAATTTCTCTCGATTGATTCACACTGGAGAACAATTGATAGACGAGCTGTATGTATTTTCGTCTCAAGTGAAACAAGTTTTTTACTTGAAAGATCCAACTTATGAGGGTTGGTACGTTGTACTCCTAAACACCCCTAGAGACTTGTTTGACATGGGCAATGGAAGTAGAGATGACATCGTCAAAAGATCAGAAACTTTGTCTTTTCCAGAACAAAACTTAAATAAAAATATCCCTAGTACTAGTACACAATTTCAATGGGTTCGTCAGGATGTGGATGAAGATATTTACGAATTATGATGTAGTAAGATTTTAAGATTTTTTAATTATATGTAATATTATAATTTTAATCTTGGTCATGTTATATAATTTAACTATTTTATATGTACTATTATTGTTGTAATTTGTTACTAAAATTTCAACTATTTTATGTGTATTGCAGGAGAAATGCGTAGAAGAAGATTACGAGATCTAAGTATTGTCCTGAATACTGCAAATTCAGAAGAAGCAAATAGTGAACAACAGACAGTTATTGGATCTTCGAATGTGCCGGAGACACTTGACGAGCCTGCAGAATTTCAAAGCAATGTTAAGTTTATTTTACATGTGTGTTGACTTTTATTATTGATTTATTTTTCAATTTTAATATAATAATATATCGTTTTTCAGCTGAAAGTGGTGGGACGCGCAAAGGTCGAGGACGTATGCTACTTAAAGATTTATACGACTTAAATCCTGTCGAGCGTGTCAAAATAAGTAGAAATACTCATGGTCAGCCTGTTGGATCTAAAGCTCAACTTTTAGCAGGCTATTTGGGCATTATAGCATGAAATACCAATATGTTACCCATCAACTACGAATCATGGCATCACATGTCTGATAGCAACAAAAATCAAGCTCTCGATAATATTAAGGTAACAAAACGTGAATGTAATTTATAATACTTTGGTTTAAGTTTCATTTATATTTACATTCTAAACTTGTGTTTTTTTAGGAGAGATTTGCTTTAGAGGTCTCGGATGACTATATCAAGAAGGCATTGGGTAAAAAATGGAGAGACCATAAAAGCACTTTGAAAAAAGAATATTTTAATAAAGATATAAGCCTCGAAGAAAAATTGTAAAATGTCCCGCAGGGAATGCTGAGGTACCAATGGGAAGATGTGGTTAGTTTCTGGAATTCAAAGAAAGGAGAGGTATTACGTACTTCCAAATTCTTATAAATTTTTCGGTATATAGTGTTTACTATATATGTAATAATAATTTCATTATGTAGGATCGTGAGTGAGTTGGAACAAGCAGCAGGCAAAAACAAAAATTTTTGAGATTATGCATAGGAAGAAAGATGGATCTCTTATGACATCCGAAGCTGGAGAAATTATGGTATATTTACTTAAGAAAATTTGATTTATTATAAATATTTATATTGTTTAATTATAATGGTTTAATTTGTCGTTAGTAGTTTTAAATAATGTTAAGTTATGTTGCATTCCTTTTTATTATATATTTCATTTCTAACTCTTTGATTGATTTATTAGGAGAAACTAAAGGAGAAGAAGGTGGAGTATGAAGCGGTTGCTTCGACTGATAGTTCTGTTAATCTTGAGAACATTGATAACAGAATTATTACTGAAGTTTTGGGTCTTGAAAGGTATGGTTGGGTTCGATTTCAAGGATCTGGTGTTACCCTGACCCAATATTTTGGATCTAGCTCCCAGCAATACATGCCTTCCGAGAGTTAAGCTCAAGCTGAAGTTCAGAGGTTAAGAGACTAGATAGCTCAGATGCAAGTGAGCACAGTTGAGCAAATTGCTGAGGTTTAAAGAAAATATGAAGAACTCTAGCAACAACTTAGAGCGGATGTAGCAGCGAAGGAGGCAGAGGCAGCAGCGATGGCAACAGAGCAGAGCAAAAAGTACGATGAGCTCCAGCTACAACTTTAGCATATGATGAAGATGTTTTAGTAGTCGCAAAAGCCGTCATCTTAGACATTTGTTTTCTCGTTGTAAGAATATTTTTAACATTGTCACATTTAACATTATTGTAAGAATATTTTGAGTTATACTTCATTTATTAATTTACATCATATATCTGTTTATTGAATTTGAATTATCATTTAGATTTAATATTTTTGGTTGTATTTTTTATACTACATTTGCTGTTTTTGGTTGGATTTCATGCTATATTTGTTGTTTTTGGTTGGATTTTAATGCAGGAAGGGTTGGATATTGGTGAAAAATGTCTATTACAAATCTACCAAAATTAGATGCATTTGTAACAAAAGCGCTGCTAAAAACCATGACTTTTAGCGGCGATTTTCCCAAAATGCCGCTAAAAGTCGTGCTCTTTTGTGGTGTTTTTTTCAAATAAATGTCGCAAAAATTTGTGGCGTTTCCTATAGCAGCGTTTTTTGCGACGCTTGTGAAAACGCCACAAATAGTTCTAGCGGCACTTTTAAAAAAAATACCGCTAAAAGTCTGTTTTGCTGTAGTGTTTGAAAATTTTAAAAACTTGTAATTTTTAAAATAAGTTATCTTACAAGTGATAAACATATATTTATATATATATATTAAAATTTAAAAGGAATTGGTGTTTTCTTTAGGTTGGAGGGCCGAAATTTAAATTTTTAAAAGGTTTATTGTAATAAAAGTTCATCTTAAAAGGAGTACTATATAAATTTCTAAAAAATAGGGGGTAATGGCCCCCACCTGCCCCCTTATATCAGCCAATAGTGGTAGTGACTGGATTTGAACCATTGAAAGATTGGAAAGGAAGTACTATGAATAAATTTTCAATTTAGATTCCTCAACGTTTTTTTGAAAACGAATAATGACTCACTGATTATCTAAATGTTTAACTAATATTAAGTAGCATTACGTGGTTAGATTGTAGTACGAGAAGACAACTTATATTAATAGAAAACTTAAACACATCTTTAGTCTAATCGAAATTGAACAAATCGATTGAAAGATTAACATGCTGCCTATCAAGTCCAAATGGAAGATACATTGCCTTTGGTATCATAATGGATGACTCCTAGAAAATTAAGACATGAATGTGACTGACTGGATTGATAGTGCATCGAACAAGACCCAAGTAGAATATCCTAGATTCATTTATGAATTTATCCACTTGTGATATTCATAATGCGACTTACCTCAAGTCCGAGTAAATGATTGGCTATGTGTGCTTGACTCGTATACTTTGATGTATTGATAGTTTTTGTTCAATTGATAATAGAGCCGAGAGCTGGTATATAGGTGTAACGTTGGGGATTGTGCAAGTGTACACAGTCATTATCAAGTAATAAGTAAGTATAGAGTTATCATCTCCACATGGATTGTATTTGTGCTAAGTCACTTAATTTATAAAATTATATTAACAATTTGGTAAATAAAAACACAATTTAGTTGATAAGTGATGATTAAAATATATTAGACTAAATGCAATGATCCCTAATGCAAATTAACCTAAGTATGCAAACTATATGAATGAAATAGATTTTAGCAAAATTAAACATAATTTGCAACAATTATAACATAAATAAACTAGGACAATTACTTTAATTAAACTCAACTTATTATCAACATGTTTAATAATATTTAGAAAAACATTCTATGGCAACTCGATCTTTCATGAGTTTGGAAACCACGTTAGGTCCTTTCGGAATCCTTTACTTAGTAAATACACATTTTACTGATCCTTATTTACTAAGGGTTTCTTAGTGTTCGTGCAAGGTAATAGGGATGTGTTGGGTTTGAAACAATTTAATCACACAAATCTAAAAACTATGTAGACAGCATAGCCTGGTTAGGGTTGTTATACAACCTGCAATTTAATCTAGTTAGGATCTAAATTGGGCATGCACATTTCAATTATGCGTCTGCTACTCGTCGTCTGGTTAGGATTGCTTAGCTAATTTAGGTGCATTTCAATCACTTATGAACGAAATATAGACTTGATTTTAATTGAAAACATAATCGATTGAGGCACAAACATTATAAGTATGAATCTAATAAATATTATTTAATCAAAGCAATCATCATAGCTTAAATAAAATTAAGCTAACATTGTTGTAAACAAGAACAAATAACACATAGCAAACATTTTTAAATTAAATTAAAGAAAAGAAAGATTAAACCTAATTCAGAGTGGCTGTCACCCAAGACTCTGACTGACGAGGCTCCTTCATTCCTTTGCTTCGCTCCTTTGTTGATGGCTCTCCAAGGTGGTCGACCAAGGGTTCTTTAAGAGGCTCAAATGCTAAAATATTTATGAAAAGATGATGATAGGCGTGGGGAGAAAAGAAGAATGTTAAGAGAATGAATGAGGAATGAAGGATGAGTGATGAGGGATGAGGGATAAGTAGAAATGTGAGAATGAGGTCTTATTTATAGGTGAGGAGAGGGGGATAGTTTACTAAAAATAGGAGATTTTATCTTTTGAAGCATCTTCCATGGGTGGCCGGCCATAAATTGAGGAAGTTGAGCTGATTTTTACTTGATTTTTGGTCAATTTGAGTGCCACAACAACTCAGGAGTGAGACTCAGTCAAGTGCAAATCTTCAAGTAAATCTTTAATTTCTTCAACTCTTTAAGGACCTTGTGCAATTAAACCAAAAAGTGGTTTATGGACAACCATGTGCAGTTTGATTTTGGGTTGACTTGATCTGTAATTTGGACAGTTTTGTAATCTAGCAAAGCTATTAGACCTGTCCAGAATAAATCAACAAGTTAGAGGACCAAAGAATAAAATTTATTCAATTTAATTAATTAATTTAAAACCCAAATTATTAATGAAATATTTTAAAATGAATTATTAAATATAATTTTATATTTTATTATTTAATTTAATCATGCATGGCCCACTTTATGTCTTAAAAAATATAATTTATTTAAATTAATATAAAATAAGCCATTTATTGCATGAAAACTATATAATAAAGCATAAAATCACATTTTAATAACTTCTATGTCCTAATTTCATATTTTCACATATTTCATTAATTTATTAAACAATTACTTAGTTTTAACAACAATTTTAAGTAAAAAGGTGATAAATGACATAGAAAAAATCCTATATATTTTTCCGTTTACACACCCCCAAACTTAAATCATTGCTCGTCTCGAGTAATGTTCATGCACAGTAAAAGGTCTTGCTAAGGCAAAATTGCTAATTGTGTAAGTAGCATCAATCTTTGTCTCATAATCATGCATTAATAACTTCATGCTTATCAATCTTCTTTATTAACAAGTAATTCATATGCAAACATTCCTTAAGATTATACTAAGCTTCAAAATATGCCAACATGAATCATAGTTTGCGTGTATGTCACAGTCATAGATAACATTCTTCATTCAACATAATTTCCTATCAATCAAGCAAACAATCACAAGGCTTATTTATGATCTTCATATGTTGAACTTAGGACTTCCTCTCCACTAATGTAGGTGACATAATCATCAATCAATAGGTTTTTAATAAGGTTGTAATGGGCTCAGTTAAAGGTAGGGATTTTAAGAGATGGGACATTTCGGTTTTAAAAATCTTAACCTTTAACTCTGTCTTGGTTTTCTCGTAATACAACCTTTTTCTTTAAGTGAACCTTTGGAACACCCCCAAACTTATTTTGAACTCAAACTCATACATTTTTCCTTTTTGGAGACTGAGCAAACTTTTATTCTTTTTTTTTTAAGCTTGAGCACATACATCTTTATGAAAACTTCCTCAAATGTTTGATTACCAAGAAAAATTTAGTTAGGATAGGTGCACAAAATTAGGATAACTTTAAAAGATGGTAATGTGGCTTATAATGTAGGTTCATTGCAATAAACAAACTTTTAAGCTCAAAATTTCAGTTTCAAGGGTCAAATATCATAGGGTTGGCTTGAAAAGGCTTAAACGATCCAAAGAAATAGTGCCTATATCATTTTAGATTTTTATGTCCCTTAGGATTTCGCCTTAAGAAAGTTACTAAGTCAATTCTAAAGATATAAACCTTCATGCATGTCTAACCTCAAAAGAAACTAAGTTTTCATGGCAAACATTATTAAGGCTAAGATCATACAAGCATTCCATTCTTCATGATAACATACTTTCACTCAATAAAATCATCATTCATACTTGCATACAAACTATCTTATTAACAAAACTTTCACTCAATAAAATCATCATTCATACTTGCATACAAACTATCTTATTAACAAAAAAAAACTCTAAACAGTCATTTATTAAAACATACTTATGAAAGAAATGATTGAAACATACTTGAAAAAAAATTTAAAAGTTTGAGCAATTTATTTGCCTTACCCCCTTTAAAAAGAAGCAATGTCTTCATTGCAAGAACAAAGTAATAAATGAAAACTGAAAACCAGGTAGGGTTGTAAAGAAAGAGAGGTGAGTCATTAAGACTGCTTAAATACCAAGTCTTTCCTAATAACCCAATCCTAGACATGTTCATTCCCATTACCATATCACTTAGTCTTTTTCTTTCTAAAGAAGTGTTAAGTTTATTCATGCTTGCTATGTTTTATTCTGCAGAAATTAAATCCTAATTACGAAAGAAATAAATTCCTAAGGACCTAAAAATAAATAAATAATAAGAGAAAAGTCCCCCTTTTTATTTTCTTGACTTATTCCCCTTGTCTTTTTTAGCTCCGTCTCCACTTGCATCGTCAGTATCTTCCGTCCATGTCTCAAAGATAGCAGCTGGGAACTCAGGAACAAAAGTATTAGAGATATTCTTAAAAGAACTTCAAATTGAGTTATCTCTAATTTTTGCATATTTCCAGTAAGTTTGTTGTTAATTGTGCACGAACTTGCACATATCCATCAAAATTGAAAATTCCAAGTTCTTTGCAGCACTTGCAGAAGTCGGCATAGGACTTGCAGATTCAGGTTCAACACTTAGCTTGACTGGTTCTTCTTCTGGCTCAACCTTTGGTTCAGGGTTTTCAAATACTTCAACTGGTTTAAGACTGTTCGGTTCCTTATCATATTCTTCCTCTTCAGTGTTTGTAACTAAATTAGCTTTAGTCTCAGTTTCATTTGTTGACTCCTCGGTATCTGGCTCAGTTGGCTCTTTTTGCTCGCCTTGATTCAGCTCATGCACCCTTTCTACTAACCTTTCAAGATGATAAGTTTAAATGCACCCTTGAACATATCACCCCTTCAGATTTGCTTGTGTTTTAACACGGGCCCTTAAGCAAAGTGAAGTGATTAATGATGGGAATTAAGCACTTCCTACCTTCTTTTTAGCACAATCATGATTCTTCTTGAGGATAACTTTCCTAATATTAATGAACTTTTCTGTCAAGATTACATATAACAAGAGAATCTGTTCCATCGAGATGGTGGAACTATGTGCGATAGCCATAAAATTATAGTGAACAAAATAAAACCACGCCTTTGCTACTAGTTTTAGGTATTCTTTTCAGCAAGAATGGCTCCCATACTTTCTTATAATCCATTGGGATCCTGGATTTGTCACAACATCAAGCACTTGTTGAAAAAATCCCAATTGATATTGTTCATCATAGGGTAGTACTCATCTTCTTCAATATCAGGTAACTTAAACAAATCATTGATGGGCTTATAAATAAGAGGTACCTTTTTCTTTTGAACGATGCCTCAGTAGCATCTTGCATAGTCAAACTAGCATAGAATTCTCGAACTAGTTCATCATCGGGAAGTGAACGAGCATCACAAAATCGTTCCCACTTGAGAGCATTGATTTTCTTTCTAATTGGCACAGGAACAACCATTAAATCATTACTCTTCAAGTTAAAGCCTTTTTACGACATCGTAGGTTGATGCTTGAAAATTGAATCAAATCTCTCTTTCACTTCTTCATCGATCAAAATCGGGTTTTCAGGAGTAGTCTTTGATGATCTAGTTCTTTTTCGATATATGATATCTTTTCCCAAAAATTCGGCAAAGTTTCTGGTTACTGGGGAAGAAGAGAAATCAGCAAGTGGGTAGAACTTGCTACAACAAAAATCGTGTGACGGCAAGGATGGTGATTCGATAATCTTTTTGCGGCGGCAATAGGAATTTTGGAAAAAAAGGGAAAGAGAACTAGGGTTTCCTTCGGGATTTAAGGTTGACGCCACAAAAGAGAGTTTTAGGGATTTTTAGGGTGTAAGCAAATTGCTTTGATGGATATGAAAATTAATGGAATGGAGAGGGGTTTATATAGGGAAAAATTAGGGCAACATGTAGCAAAAAATTAGCTACATTAGGGTTACTTGGCGGGCAAGTAATGGGAGTGGCGGCAATAGGTATGGATTTTTCCCTCCTTTATGCTGTCTTGGGCCTCAAATTCAAACTGTTTTATCTTAAGAAAAAAAACTGATTAGTACTTGGGCCAAATTTGACGCCCTTTTAAAATTTAAACAAAAAAAATGAAACTTAAAAATTTTAAATCTTAATTAGAAAATTTCTTCTTAACAAATTACATTAAATTAATTCCTAGGAAAGGTTGGAGGGGTCACAACGGTCCCGCTTAAGTTTCAATCTCCTTAGACAGAATTAATTAAATGTAATAAGCAAAGAAAATAAGTTCTAATTATTTATTTATTTACAAAACGAGTTCATGAAAAATCAAGGATCTGTTAATTTAAATGAGGGTTCAAGTTGCTCAACTTCACCATCCCAATAATGTTTGAGACATTGGCCATTGATTTTAAATGTACCTCCGTAATTGTCATATAATTCAATAGCTCCATAAGGATACACTCGGTAGATGGTATAGGGTCCTTTCCATCGGGATTTAAGCTTCCTATGAAATAACTTAAACCTTGAATTAAACAACAAAACCTTTTGACCTTCTTTAACCTCGCGAGGTTGTATATGACTATCATGCCATCTTTTTTTATCTTTCTTTACACATTTTGGCATTCTCATAGGAAAACAACCTCAGCTCCTCCAACTTATCAAGTTGTAACATCCTTCTCTTATCGGCTTGCTTAAGATCAAAGTTCAACTACTTCGAAGCCTAGTAATCTCTATTCTCAAACTCTAATGCAAATGACATGCCTTCCTAAAAATTAACAGATAAGGAGTCATTCCTAACGGTGTTTTAAATGCTGTTCGATAGGCCCATAATGCATCATCGAGCCTCCGAGACCAATCTTTTTTGATAGGGCGTACTACCTTTTGAAGGATAGCTTTGATTTCACGATTCACTCTCTCAACTTGCCCATTGGACTGGGGTGATAGATAGTAGCAATCTTGTGCTTCACATCATATTTATCAAGCAACCACATAAGCCATTTGTTTACAAAGTGAGAACCTTCATCACTAATAATAGCTCTTGGTGTCCCAAATCGTGTAAACACATGCTTATGCAGAAATCGCATGACTACCTTAGCATCATTTGTAGGGTATGCTTCAGCTTCAACCCACTTGGATACATAGTCCACAGCAACTAAGATGTTTTTGTTCCCATACGAAGAAGGAAATGGGCTTAAGAAGTCAATGCCCCATATGTCGAATAATTCAATCTCCAAAATGTTTGTCAAGAGCATCTCATTCCCCCTTGATATATTTTCGGTCCTTTGGCATTTATCACAGTTCTCCACATAAGCATAAGCATCTTTAAATAGCGTAGGCTAAAAGAAACCTGCTTGCTAAATCTTTGCTGCAATACGCAAACTACCAAAGTGTCCCCCACTTGGAGATGAATGGCAATGATACAAGATCTCAACAATCTCACTTTCAGCTACACAGTTTCGGATTATATTTTTTGCACATTTTTTAAACAAAAATGGATCCTCCTAAAAATAATACCAACTATTATGAAGGAATTTTTTCCTTTCTTGGTATGTCATTTCTCGAGGAATTATTCTACATGCAAGATAATTGGCAAAATCGGCAAACCAAGGTGTTTTATGAATTCAATTTACCTCAAATATTTGCTCATCTGGGAAATTTTCGTTGATAGGCACACATGATCGAGTTCCCTCATCTTGTTCCAACCTCGACAGATGATCAGCTATTTGATTTTCGACACCTTTTCTATCTTGGATCTCAAGGTAAAATTCTTGAAGTAATAGTATCCAATGAATTCGCCTCGATTTCGCATCTTTCTTTGTGAGTAAGTATTTAATGGTCGCATGGTCAGTAAATACTGTAACTTTGGTATCTATAAGATATGAGCGAAATTTGTCAAAAGTAAAAACTATAGCAAAGATTCTTTTTCGGTTACCATATAATTGAGTTGGGCTCCCATCAAAGTTCTACTTGCATAGTAAATAGGGTGAAACACTTTGTTTCTTCTTTGACTCATCACAACTTCAACAACATAATCACTTGCATTGCACATCAACTCAAAAGGTGAGTTCCAATCAGGTGTAATGATTATTGGGGCTGAGATTAACCGTTTTTTTAGATCTTCAAAAGCTTCTAAACATGCTTTGTTGAAATCAAACACTGTATCTTTCTCTAACAACAAACACAACTGTTTAGAAATTTTTCAGAAATCTCTGACAAATCTTTGGTAAAAATCGGCATGGCCTAAGAAACTTTTGACTCCTTTCACATTCATTAGGACCAGTAATCTTTCAATTACGTCTACTTTTGCTTTATCGACTTCAATTACTCTCTTTGAGATTTTATGTCCTAAGACAATCCCTTCCTTGACCATAAAATGACATTTTTCCCAGTTAAGGACAAGATTCTTCTCTTCTCATCTCTTTAGTACCTTGGCCAAATTACTCAAACAAATATCATAAGTGTTACCAAAAACAAAAAAAAAATCATCCATGAAAACCTTAACAAAATTTGCAACCATATCAGTGAATATTGCCATCATGTATCACTAAAAGGTTGCAGGTGCATTGCATAAACCCAAAGGCATTCGCCTAAGAGAAAACGTACCATATGGACAAGTAAATGTTGTTTTATGTTGGTCTCCCAGGGCTACAACTATTTGGTAATATCCCGAATAACCATCTAAAAAATAATAGAATCCATTACTTGCCAGTCGATCTAACATCTGATCCATAAAAGGCAACGAAAAATGGTCCTTCTGAGTGGTTTTGTTCAATTTTCTATAATCAATATAGATTCTCCAACTAGTAACAGTTCTAGTTGGAATTAACTCGTTACGCTCATTTTCGACAATCGTGATTCCACCTTTCTTCGGCACACACTGTACTGGACTTACCCACGAACTATCTAAAATAGGATAGATGATTCCTACATCTAACTATTTGATCACTTCCTTTCTCACAACTTCTTTTGTAATAGGATTGAGCCTCCTTTGCCCATCAATTTGAGCTCTTTCACCTTCTTCCAAAATAGTTTTGTGCATGCAAAAAGAAGGGTTTATACCTCGAATATCAACTATAGTCCAGCCAATTACTTTCTTAAATTTCTTTAGAACAACAATTAGTTACTCCTCTTGATCTTTCGTCAGTTCTGCTGAAATAATCACAGGAAAAATAGAATAATCACCTAAATAAACGTATTTCAAATAGAAAGGAAGTACCTTTAGTTTGATTTTAGATGGTTCTTCGATTGACAACTTGGGCTGCACAAATTCTCTAACTTCTAACTCCAATGCTTCAAACCGTGTGGATTGAATAAAATTTCTCGGATTAGCTTCCATCAAAGTTATGTTTTCTTCACCTTCTTCATCCACCAAAGGGTCAAGATCTAAGGCTTTCTCCAATGGATCTTCTTCAAAATTGCTTTCCATAGAAACCAAGGTTTTTACCTCTTCCATAACTGAACACTCTTCTGTCAGATCGGGAAATTTCATTGCTTTAAGAATGTTAAAGGTTACCTGATCATCTTGAGCTCGCATGGTGAGTTCACCTTTCTGCACATCAATTAACATTTTTCCCGTGGCTAAGAAAGGTCTCCCAAGGATGATCAGCACTTCTTTATCTACTTCAAAATCTAAGACAATAAAATCAGCAGGAAAAATAAATTTATTAACTCTTACCAAAACATTCTCGATCTTTCCCTCAGGATATGCTAAAGATCGATCCGCTAGCTGAAGCGTCACAGTTGTAGGTCTTACTTCACCTATCCCTAATATCTTGAAAATAGACTTAGGCATCAAGTTGATACTTGCTCCTAAATCACACAAAGCTTTACCACAGTAAGATTCACCAATGTTACAGGGTATAGTAAAGCTTCCCGGGTCTTTCAATTTCGGTGGCAGTTTGTTCTGCAGGAATACACTGCACTCCTTTGTCAAAGCAACAATCTCATACTCACTAAGTCATTTTTTCTTGGACAGTATATCCTTCATAAACTTCACATAATTTTTCATTTGTTCTAAAGCCTCCACCAATGGAATATTGATGTGTAACTGCTTCAGAACATCCAAAAACTTCTTGAATTGCACCTCCTGTTTCTGCTCGTGTGGCTGTAATCTTTACGGATATGGAGGTGATGGAACTTTTGGTTGAACCGGACAACTTTTTTGAGTAGGTAAATCTACATCCAACGAAGATGTTAAAGTATCTAAATTCACTGAGTTAGGATTTACCTTGTCAGTCTTTACAGATTCTGATTCCTTTGGTATAGGAATTTCAATAGCTGGTTGATTCTTCTCAATGGGCTTATCTTCGACATCAATCAATTAGGGTTCTAGAATTTTATCACTTCACAATGCCACTGCCTTGATATGTTCTTTACCCAAATTTCTTGGATTCTCAGTATCGCTCAGCAAGGTTCCTTACGATCTATTATGAAGCTTTGTAGCTAACTGACCCATGTGGTTTTCCAAATTTTTCAGTGTGGCTACTTGACTTTGGATCAAAGAGACATTCTTTGCCATGCACGCTTTCAACAAGTTCTCCAAACTATTTGATGCCTCAGCTTGAGGTAGTTTTGGAGCTTGCTGATTAAACCTTGAGATTGGTTGAGCCTATGCTGCAATGAGTTATGGTTCGGTCCATTTCCTTAGTTACTCCAAGAAAAGTTAGGATGATTATGCCATGAAGGATTATAGAAGTTAGACTGGGGTCCTTGTCCACTCCTATTTTGATATTGATTCCCTTCATAGTACATTGACTCAGGATTTGATGGACAATTCTCAAAAGAATGACCTTCCCCAAAGTACATACAGGAAACTACTTCGTACGGACTTGGTGGCTGAGCTGCAAAATTATTAGTACTATTAGCGGTAAACTATTTTAACATAGAGAAAATAGACGATACCTGAGTTGATAACGAAGTGAGGGTGTCAACTTCATGAACTCCGGCTACACGTCTTCCTAAAGCTATTCGATTTGTTGGCCATTGATAGTTATTACTTGCGACCCTCTCAATGATTTCATAAGCCTTATTATAAGACTTAGACAAAATTACACCATTCGCAGAAGCAGCTACTATCAATATTGTATGTGCATTGAGACCATTATAGAATGTCTCCAATTGGATACAATGAGGAATCCCATGATGATGACACTTATGCAATAACTCCTTGAATCGCTCCCAAGCCTTATACAAAGACTCGTCATCCAATTGTTAGAAGGTTGTGATCTCATTCCTCAACTTAGTGTTTTTGCTAGTCGGGAAATACTTAACCAAAAATCTCTCTACTAATTCTTGCCATGTAGTTATGGAACTTGGTGGCAATGAATTGAGCCATACTCGTGCTCGATCTCGTAACGAGTATGAAAACAACTTTAACCTCAGTGCTTCTTCATTCACACCAGCTATCTTGAATGAATCACTCACCTTTGTAAACAATCGAAGGTGGAGATGTGGATCTTTTGTGGGCATACCACTGAATTGGCCCACCGTTTTGATCATTTGAAACATCACTGCTTTCAATTCAAATTAGGTTGCCTCAATATCTGGCCTTCTAATTCTTGGGTTTAACTCACTGAAAAGTGGCACAGCATATTGTCTGATGCATCGATCCCTATCATCGGCAATGAGGATAAGATTTTGTACATGATCAGCTTCATTACCTTGGTCTTGATTTTGATTTCCAAGGTCCATCTCGACTTGTCTTTGAGCTATTCATTCACGTTTTATTTGTCTGAAAGTTCGCTCAATTTCAGGGTCTACAAAAATTGATAATTCGATCTATGCTCATAAACACCTGAAAAGAAAATCACAAAATTAAAAAGAATAAGTTAGTAATGTTAGAAATAAATCAAATTGAAAATAAATAATTTCATGAAATAAATGAGTATGGAAACAGTTGACAATCCCCAGAAACGGCGCTAAAAAACTTTTAACACTGGGGCTTGTGCAAGTATACACAGTCATTATCAAGTAATAACTAAGTATAGAGTTATCGTCTCCATAGGGATTGTATTTGTGCTAAGTCACTTAATTTGTAAAATTATATTAACAATTTGGTAAATAAAAGCACAATTTAGTTGATAAGTGATGATTAAAATATATTAGACTAAATGCAATGATCCCTAATGCAAATTAACCTAAGTATGCAAACTAAATGAATGAAATAGATTTTAGCAAAATTAAACACAATTTGCAACAATTATAACATAAATAAACTTGGAAAACTACTTTAATTGAACTCAACTTATTATCAACATGCTTAATGATATTCAGAAAAACATTCCATGGCAAATCGATCTTTCATGAGTTTGGAAACCATGTTAGGTCCTTTCGGAATCTTTTACTTAGTAAATACACATTTTACTGATCCTTATTTACTAAGGGTTTCTTAGTATTTGTGTGAGGTAACAGGGATGTGTTGGGTTTGAAACAGTTTAATCACACAAATCTAAAAACTATGCATATAACAGAGCCTGGTTAGGGTTGTTGTGCAACCTGCAATTTAATCGGGTTAGGATCTAAATTGAGCATGTACATTTCAATTATGCGTCCACTAGTCATCGTCTGGTTAGAATTGCTCAGCTAATTTAGGTGCATTTCAATCACGTGTGAACGAAATACAGACTTAATTTTAATTGAAAACATGATCGATTAAGGCACAAACATTATAAGCATGAATCTAATAAATATTATTTAATCAAAGCAATCATCTTAGCTTAAATAAAATTAAGCTAACATTGTTGTAAAAAAGAATAAATAACACATAGAAAACATTTTTAAATTAAATTAAAGAAAAGAAAGATTAAACCCAATTCAGAGTGGTTGTCACCCAAAACTCTGACTGATGAGGCTCCTTCATTCCTTTGCTTCACTGTTTTGTTGATGGCTCTCCAAGGTGGCCGAACAAGGGTTCTTTAAGAGGCTCAAATGCTAAAATGTTTATGAAAAGATGATGATAGGCGTGGGGAGAAAAAAAGAATGCTAAGAGAATGAATGATGAATAAAGGATGAGTGATTAGGGATGAGGGTTGAGTAGAAATGTGAGAATGAGGTCTTATTTATAGGTAAGGAGAGGGGGATAGTTTACTAAAAATATGAGTTTTTATATTTTGAAGCATCTTCCATGGGTAGTGGGTCTAGCAGTAGAGGTGCTACTAGAGATTCAGTTGTGAGGTCCGAGGGCCGAGCGCCTGCAAGAACTTATGCCATTCGCGCTAGCGAAGAGGCATCTTCACCATATGTGATTACAGGTACTTTTTCTCTTCATGATATTTCTGTTCTTGCTTTAATTGATCTGGGGTCTACCCATTCTTATGTTTGCATGAAATTAGTACCCAGTATGAATATGCCAAATGAGTCTATAGAATTTGTAGTAAAGGTGTCAAACCCATTAGGCAAGCATGTGTTAATTGACAAGATATGTAGAAACTGTCCCTTGATGGTTAAAGGTCATTATTTTCTGGCTAACCTCATGCTACTACCGTTTGATGAATTTGACTTAATCCTCAGTATGGATTGGTTGACTTCTTATGGTATTATAGTGGATTGTGGAAGAAAAGTTATCGAGTTGAAATGTGAAGATAGGAATGTTCTTCGGGTTGAACTAGATGAATCGGAGAACTCACCTGTAGTGATATCGTCTATGACTGCACAGAGATATTTGAGAAAAGGGTGTGAAGCTTATCTCACTTCTGTATTGAACACTCAAGCATATGAATTAAAGATCGAATCAGTGCTAGTGGTATATGAGTTTACAGATGTGTTTCCAGAGGAATTACCCGGACTGCCTCCAGTGAGGGAAGTTGAATTTAGAATTAAGTCAGTCTCTGGTACGACACCCATCTCGATTGCTCCGTATAGGATGGCTCTTATGGAGTTAAAAGAGTTAAAGATTCAACTATAAGAGTTAACTGACAAGGGATTTACGAGACCGAGTTTTTCTCCGTGGGGTGCCCCAATACTATTTGTGAAGAAAAAGGTTGGATTGATGAGATTGTGCATAGACTCTCAACAAAGTGAGTGTGAAGAAAAAGTATCCCTTGCCAAGGATCGATGATTTTTTCGATCAGTTGAAGGGAGCCACTATGTTTTCTAAGATAGATTTAAGGTCAGGCTACTACCGGTTAAGGGTTAAGGAGCAAGACAAAACGAAGACTGCTTTTCGGATGAGGTACGACCATTATGAGTTCCTCATCATGCCCTTTGGTTTAATGAATGCCCTACGGTATTTATGGATTTAATGAACCGCACTTTCTGACCCTATTTGGATAAGTTTGTTGTCTTTTTTATCGACGACATATTGATTTATTCGCGTAATGAGAACGAGCACGTGAAGCATTTGAGAACGGTTCTACAAACCTTTAGAGATAAGCAGTTGTACGCCAAGTTCACTAAGAGCAAATTTTGGCTATGAGAGGTTGAATTCTTGGGACACATTGTGTCAGGTGACGGGATCAGAGTTGACCCGAGTAAGATCTTGGCTATCGTTGAGTGGAAACAGTGAGGAATGTGACAGAGGTTCGAAGCTTTCTGGGTTTGGCTAGATACTACAAAAGATTTTTGAATGGATTCTCTATGATAGCCACTTCGATGACAAGGTTGTTACAAAAAGATGCCAAGTTCGAATGGTCAAAGAAGTGCCAACAGAGTTTTGAGAAATTAAAGGCTTGGTTGACCAAAGCTCTAATTTTAGTGCAACCAGAATTAGGCAAAGAATTCGTGGTGTATAGCAATACCTCCTTGAATGGATTGGGATGGGTGCTTATGTAAGAAGGCAAAGCAATAGCCTATGCCTCCTCGAGACAACTAAAGCCACACGAAAAGAATTACCCGACCCACGATTTTGAGCTAGCAACCATCGTGTTCGCATTAAAAATTTGGAGACAAAATTTGTATGGCCAGAGATGCCGACTGTTCACCGACCACAAAAGCCTCAAGTATTTGATGACTTAGAAAGAGTTGAGTCTACGGTAACGAAGGTGGCTAGAGTTGATAAAGGATTACGAGTTGGTGATTGACTACCACCCCAAAAAGGCTAATGTAGTAGTCGATGCATTGAGTAAGAAATCATTGTTCTCCTTGAGGGCTATGAATACTCAGTTGACGTTGGTTGATGATGGCTCAGTTCTAGTCAAGATGAGAGCTAGACCTATGTTCCTTCAAGAGATTTGTAAGGCTCAGAAAGGCGATAGGGACTTGCAAGCTAAAATGGCTCAGTGTGAGACGGGAAATGAATCAAAGTTTAGTATTGGTACCGACAGTTGTATGATGTACCGAGATAGAGTTTGTGTACCCAAGGATAATGAGCTTATTCAGAGGATTTTGCGAGAGGCACATAGTGGTTGCTTGTCTATCCATTTAGATAGTGTAAAAATGTATAATGACTTGAAGAAAATGTACTGGTGGTCGGAGATGAAAAGAGACATTTATGAGTTTGTTTCTAAATGTCTAGTTTGTCAACAAGTAAAGGTCGTACACCAAGTACCCTCAGGTTTACTTCAACCTATGATGGTTCCCAAGTGGAAGTGGGACATAGTAACCTTGGATTTTGTGTCAGGGTTGCCTTTGACACCAAGGAAAAAAGGATTTATGTAATAGCCTAATTTTCAGTGGTATCGGGAATAGAGATTTGAGATCACCAAATTTGACGGGTGAGTTAAAAATTTAATAAATTAATACCTATGAGTCAAATGCGAATATAAAAGCATTTTTGAATTAGTGAATTTGGTGATTTAAAAGAATTAATTAGGTAAATTGGGTCGAGAATGAGGTATCGAGACCTCGACTTCATAAATCGAGCCATAAATATTTTTAGAAATATTTATGGAGTGTTGGTGAGGTAGTATTAAAATTTAGTCAGAAAATTTTGACGTTTGGGTGGTTAATTAAAAAAAAGGACTAAATTGAAAAGGGTGTAAAAGTTGCTAGAAGAATTAAATAGCTCTGCTAGAAGAATTAAATAGCTCAATTTTTAAATGAGGAAGGATCTAAAGTACAAATAATCCTAAAGGAGATATTTTGGGCGGCAATAGCTGAGAAAAATCAGGAAATGGATGAAATAAGGGCAAAATTGGCTAAATAAAAATGGGACTAAATTGGAATATCTAGAATTCTCTTCATTTCTCTTCATATTCATCAGCTGAAAAATAGCCATGGAGGAGGGTTCAAGCTGGTTTTCATATTCTAGCTTCATGTAAGTTTAATTCTTGCTTTCTCCTTGAAATTTTTATGTTTTTGTGACTTTTACAACTAGGTCCACTTGTTGAATTCATTAGTTTTTGATTCTATGAAAGAAATTGAAAGTTGCTATGAATATGTACTGGAATTATATGATGATTTGGGATGGAATTAGAGCCTTAAATTATTTATATGCTGATTTTATTGAAAAAATTGAATAGAAAGTGAATGTTTGGGACCTAATTGTAAAAGAGTTTGAAGTTAGAGTTTCATATGGAAATTCTGAATTTCAATAGTAATGAAATAACTTATAATGTCTAGAAAAAGTATTAATTGAGAAAATTATCTTAATTGAGGGGTTAATTGAGTAAGGACTGAATTGTATGAATTGTGAAATTTGGGGCAAAATGGAAATCAACATTTTGCACTAAAACTGTTTTAGACAGCAGCAGTAGTCTAACTTTGAAAAAGTACCAAAAATTATAGAAATCGAATTAGAGGATGAATAAAATATGAAATTAAATCTTATTGAGTGTAGTTTCTTATATAAGAAATTATGTAAGCAATGGAATTGTAAATCATGAGATACAATAACTTTTGTGAGACAAGGTCAGAATGATTTCGAGTTTCCCTGTTCTGACTTTGGAAAATCATCAAAAATTGGATAAAAATAATTAGGGGCTTAAATTTATATTTTTATAATTATGAATGAGTCTATTTTCAAGAGAAACAAACGAGGACATCATTCGAATCCTGTACAAGAAGATAATTAATTTTTAGTGAAGAAGGGTCGGAACTGTCAGACAACAGAACAGGGGAGACTTTAATGAATAAAATGTATTAATTGGCCCAACCAAAAATTTTTAAATTTTTATTGTAATAAGGTATATGAGTCTAGTTTCATGGAAAATTATCGGATCTTAATTTGGAGTTCTGTAGCTCAAGATAAAAATAATTTAGTGACTATGACACAGATGGACAGCTTGAATATTCACATAAGTAGATAGTGAAAATTATGGATAATGTTACCTACAAGTGTGTTGTTTATACTAAGGATGTGGAATGGAGAGGAGGAGGAGGAAAAATATATATGAATATTCAGTTAGCATGGCTAATTTGCATGTTTTAAGCTCATGGACTAAATTGAATAAAAGTAAAACTTTAGGGGGCAATTTTTTAAAAATGTCGAAAATGACTAAATTGAAGGGAATGAATTGTTTTATTATCTAAATTAATAAATTGAATGAAATTATCAAATTAAGATTGGGTGAAATTTGGGAATATGGTAAATTACCAATATGCCCCTAAATCTTGGTATTTTTGCAATTTAGTCAGGTAGGTTCGTATATCCTGAATGAGCATGAAAATATGAAAATTTAAGTATTGTATCGTATTTTATATGATATTTTGAATTGAATATATGAAAAGGATGTTACATGAAACATGAAAATGAATACTAAATAATATAAATTAATTGAAATTATTCTAAAAATCTCGGTAATGCCTCGTATCCTATCCCGGTCTCAGGTACGGGTATGGGGTATTACAATTTAGTTTAGGTAGTTGATGATAAACTTACTAAGTCGGCACATTTTATACCAGTGCGTATTGACTATTCCCTTGAGAAATTGGATGATCTATATCTTTTTGAGATCGTGAAACTTCATGGAGTGTCCTTGTCAATTATTTCGGATAGAGATCCGGGGTTTATCTCGCTATTTTGGAAAAAGTTGCAAGAGATATTAGGAACGAAAATGAATTATAGCACAGCTTTTCACTCGCAAACCAACGGTCAGTCAGAAAGAGTGATTCAGATCTTAGTAGACATGTTGCAGTGTTGTGTTCTAGAATTCCAAGGAATTTGGGAAAAGTATTTACAGCTAGTCGAATTTGCCTACAACAATAATTATCAGTCAAGTATGAAAATGGCGCCTTATAAAGCTTTGTATGGACACAAGTGTCGAACACCCTTGTATTGGACCGAGCAGAGATAGAATCAGATACACAGGGTTGATTTAGTTAAAGAGACCGAAGAGAAAGTTAATGAGATTCATGACTATTTGAAGGCTGCTTCAGATAGACAGAAATCCTACGCGAATTTGAAACGGAAAGAGATTGAGTTTCAAGTTGGGGATAAGGTGTTTTTAAAGGTATCCCCGTGGAGGAAAGTCCTCAGATTCGATAGAAAAGGCAAGCTGAGTCGTCGTTTCATAGGACCTTATGAGACTACGGAGAGAGTAGGGCCTATTGCCTACCGATTGGCTTTGCCCTTAGAATTGGAAAATATTCACGACGTGTTTCATGTGTCCCTATTACGTCGATATAGATCAGACCCTTTGCATGTGATCGCACCAACAGAGGTTGAGATTAGCTCAGAGATGACTTATGGCGAAGAGCCGATTAAGATTTTAGCTCGGAAGGTCAAATAATTGTGGAATAAAAGTATAACACTCATGAAAGTTTTGTGACATAAACATGGAGTCGAGAAAGCCATATGGGAACCCAAGGTGACCATGAGAAACCAATACCCGAATTTGTTCACCGGTAAGATTTTCGGGGATGAAAATCCCTATGAGGGGAGGATTGTAACAGTTTGATTTTGGGCTTAGTCAAAATAGTAGATTTGAGACCACCAATCCAAAGTCAGAGAAAGTATTTTATTATTATTTTGGAGTTATAGCATGTTTATATTAGTGCATGAAAAATTTGGTGAAGAAATTTTAGTGTTTGGGAGCCTAATTGTGAAAAAGGACTAAAACGCATAAAGTACAAAAGTCTTAATTTGATAGCTAAGGGTGTTAAATTTCCAAGCATCATAAATTGAGGTTCTTTAAAGGGTAAATAGACCCTAGAATAGTGCTTGGTCGGCCATGAGACAAGGAAGTCAAAATTATGTGAGGTTTTGGTGACATATTTTGACTAGTAATAATATTAAAATAAAACAAAAAGGCTTCATCTTTTTATTTCTTCTTCTTCACCGATTTTTAGCATCAAAAAGGGTTTTAGAGAGTTCAAAATATCATCAATTAATATCTCTTGCAAGTAAGTCATTTAGAAGGTTATTCTTGATGACTTTTGTATTTTTGGACCCCTTGTAACATGAGCTTTCTAATAAGGGGACTATTTTGCAAAATGGTTGGGAGTCTAAGGTTTTGTCATAAAAACATGTGTTGTTAACTAAAATTTTAAGGACGCGACCTCTGGCCACGGGCGTGTACCTTAGCCGTGTGCCCTAAATTGGATACTGATGTTAGAAACAAAATGTCAAGGTTTTTAGACACGGGCTAGGACACGGGCGTGTCATGGCCGTGTGAAGGACATGGGCCATAGACATGGGCGTGTGTCAGGCCGTGAAAAAACCATGTAGGTTTGAATTTATAATTTAATTCACACGGGCATGGGACACGGGTTTGTCCCTAGATGCTTAGGTCGTGTGTGTCACATGGGCCATCAGCACGGTCGCGTTATAATGACCACACGGGCGTGTTGCCCTTCCACACCGGCATGTGCCCTGTTTCAAGAGTCATTCTTATAAAGTCGGTTTAAGGACCCGAGTTGGTTCCAAATGGTTTCCAATGAAAGTTTGAGGCATCGTAGGCCCACATTAAGGAGTTTAAACAAAGTTCGAAAAAGTTTTAAATTTGATCAAGTCTTTGTGACTCGAAAACGATTGAATGCATGTGTTTAAGTTCAGTAACGCCTTGTATTCCGTCCCAACGTAGGGTATGAGTGTGAGGTGTTACAAATAGATAAGGAACCAAAAGTTGATTTGTTGGGTATACGACTTCTACAGTATGTAGCATAATTCACAATAGAAAATTCATAGCCTAAGACACAAGTAAATGATATTCTCTCATTGGCATTACATGATAGATGAAAAGTAAACATGACCATAAGTCATTCTTCTTTGTGATAAATAACTTGATTATTATTTGATAGTAGTTGACTTTTTATGAAGGAAGATGTAATGGTTACCATAAGATAAAATAGGATCATATCGGGAGAGTGGATTTATCCCAAAGAGATTAAAGATGTCTCGTGAAGGTAATGGTATGTTATTTGGGAGAGCTCAGTCACGATACTATAATGGAATGACTTCGTTTTGATTGGGTTAAGAAAGTACAATAAAGTTGTTTTTTTTTTATGGAATTAGATTGGGTTAAGAAAATAATGTAATTGGATTAATTAATTATTTATATTTTGAGAATAAAAAAGCTAGTTAATTGGGTTGGAGAATTATATAGCTTGTTTTTAATTTAATTTAAAACTAGATTGCACATATCATTGTACCAATACATGAAGGGTCCATGGAGGAGCCCAATTATTATGCAATAGAGTGGCACACAGGGGTGGAACTCCCAATATGTGTTGCCTACCCCAACTAGAGTTCTAGTAGAACTCCAGTTTTCTATGATCCCATCTTCTTATTCTAGTAGAATTCTTGTGATTTTTTCTCTATAGATAAGGTTTAGGGGCTACCAAAAATCATAAGAAAATATATGAGGATACTCTGTCAAATTTTAGTGAAAATTTATTTGTGTTATTTTGTTGAACTCAATTAAGTTTTATTTTTCATGACTACTTGTTATTGAAATTTGTGAGATTATAATTGCATACTCCTTGGCAATTGTGAAAATAAAATAAAGAACACATAGATTTTACGTGGAAACCCTTTTGGGAAAAAAAACCACGGGCAGAGGAGAAAAAAATTTACTATGTCGAATTCGAATAAATACAAGAGGAATAGACTATGTGTATTTCATGAGTACTAACAACAATATCACCACGAGCAATAATATCATGAACAAAATGATACCGAACATCAATGTGTTTTGTTCTCTCATGAAACATTTGATCTTTTGTAAGGAAGATTGCACTCTGATTGTCACAAAATACTGTACTGATTTGAAGGTCTTCATTAAGTTCACTAAAGTGTCCCTTCAACCAAATAGTTTCTTTACAAGCCTCAGTAATCACCATGTACTCAGCTTCAGTGATAGACAAAGCGACTGTAGTTTGCAAAGTGGCTTTCCAACTGATTGCACAACCTCCGATTGTAAAGACATAACATGTTAGAGATCTTCTTCTATCAAGGTCTCTAGCAAAATCAGCATCAACATGTCCAATAACTCCATCTCTAGTTCTTCCAAACTGTAAGCAGACATCAATAGTACCTTGTAAGTATCTTAAAAACCATTGAATTTCTTTCTAGTGTTCTTTACCGGGATTCGCCATGTATCTGCTAATTGCACTGACTGCATATGATAAATCTAGACGCGATCAAACCATAGCATACATGAGAGATCCCACTACACTAGAGTATGGAACATGTGACATATACTTAATCTCATCATCTGATTGTTGAGGCAAAGCCAATGAAAGTCTGAAATGGGCTGCTAAAGGAGTACTAACAGGCTTAGCACTCCGCATATTAAACCTGCAAAGAACTTTTTCAATGTACCCTTTTTGAGTTAGGTACAATTTACTTGCTTTTCTATCTCTGATAATCTCCATACCAAGTATCTTTTTTGCTGGTCCCAAATCTTTCATCTCAAATTCTTCACTTAGTTGGGCTTTGACCTTTCTTATCTCTCCTTTATCTTTTGCTGCTACCAACATGTCATCAACATAAGAAAATAGATATACAAAAGAACCATCACTGTTTTTCTTAAAGTAAACACAACTATCAAAACTACTTCTTTTGAAATCATGAGAAGTCATAAAGAAATCAAACCTCTTGTACTACTGTCTTGGTGACTGTTTCAAACCGTAAAGAGACTTTTTCAGCAAGCAAACATAGTTCTGTTTTTCTAAGATTGTAAAACCCTCTTGTTGTTGCATGTAAATGTCCTCCTCAAGTTCTCCATGCAAAAATATAGTTTTTACATCTAACTGCTCAAGCTCCAAATCATGTATGGCCACAATGCCAAGCAAAGCTCAAATCGAACTATGCTTCACAACTGGAGAGAACACATCTGTGAAGTCCACTTTTGGAATTTGACTGTAACCCTTTGCAACAAGCCTTGCTTTATATCTGGTTTTTCAACTCTTGGAGTCCCTTATTTCTTTTTAAACACCCATTTACAACGAACAACCTTTTTACCTTTAGGAAGTTTTACAAGATCTCATGTTTTGTTTTTGTGGAGTGATTACATCTCCTTTTGCATAGCAAACATCCACTTTTCTAAGTCTTCACAGCTAATTGCCTCAGAATAATTAGATGGCTCTCGCTTTGCATCAATAACTTCAGCCACATTTAAAGAGTAATCAACTAGATCAGCCTCGGCATACTTCTTTGAAGGTTTAATTTCTCTTTTAGTTCTATTTTTTGCAATAGAATATTATGGTGAAGAAGCAACTCTATTCTTAATTGTTGTACTGGCTTGAGAAGTCTACTCTGTATTAATCTGATGCTCCACCTACTTTTGATTTTCTTTATTGGAAGATTCGTTAAGAGATAAGTTAGGTAGCATAGTAGTTTCATAAAAAACGACACATCTGCTAATCACAACTTTTCTATTTTCAGGACACCATAACTTATACCCTTTTACACCGGCTTTATAACCAATAAAAACACATTTAATGGATCTCGGTTCCAATTTTTCATTATCAAAATGAGCACACATAGGACACCCAAAGATCTTTAAGTCAGAATAATTAGCAGGATTACCAGACCATACCTCTTGTGGAGTCTTTTTCTCAATGGCAATGGATGGAGATCGGTTGATCAAAAAACATGTAGTAGAGGCTGCTTCTGCCTAAAACAACTTTGGTAAGTTGGCATTTGACAACATACATCGAGTCTTCTCCATATTGTTCTGTTCATTCGTTCTGCAATGCTGTTTTGCTGTGGGGTATGACGAACTGTCAAGTGTCTCACGATCCATTCTAACTTGCACAGTCTATTAAACTCATCAGAACAAAACTCTAAGCCATTGTCTGTGCGGAGGTATTTTATTTGTTTTCCTATCTGTTTTTCAATCATAATTTTCCAAGACTTAAATACGGAAAACACATAGCTTTTCTACTTCAGGAAGAACGCCCAAATTTTTCTGGAAAAATCATCAATAAAAGTTAGCATATAATTAGCTCCACCTCTCGAAGGAACTCTGGATGCCCCTCACAGATCAGAATGAATATACTCCAATGTTCCATTCGTGTTATGGATTCCTCTGGTGAATTGAACACTCTTTTTCTTACCAAAAACACAATGCTTACAAAACTTTAGTTTACAAATTCCTTGCCCATCAAGAAGTCCTCTTTTGCTTAATTCTGCCATGCTATTCTCACTTATATTTCCTAGGCGCATATGCCAAAGTTTAGTAATATCATCATCTGAAAAGGAAAAGGAAACGACAGCTGTATCTCCAGTAACAGTAGAACCCTGTAAAACATATAACTTGGTAGTCTTTCTCTGCCCTTTCATCACAAAAAGGGAACCTTGGGAAACCTTTAAAACTCTATTTTCAATGTGTATCTGTACCCTTTTGAATCAAGAGTACTCAACGAAATTAAATTTCTCTTCAATTCTGGAACATGTCGTACATCACTAAGTGTTCTAACAACTCCATCAAACATCTTAACTTTAATTGTTCCAACACTTGTGATTTTACGTAAAGCATTATTTCCCATCAAAACAACACCTTCAGACACTGTTTCATAAGTTGTAAACCAATCCCGATTGGGACTCATGTGGAAGGTGCAGCCTGAATCAAGTATCCACTCCTTGCTCACTTTAGAATTGTTGAGAGAAGTGACTAGAAGTTCACCATCGCTGTAGTCTTCTACAACATTAGCTTTACCGAAATTTTTTGATTGTTTTCCCTTTTGATTCGTAGCTTCCCTTTTAATCTTGTTCTATAGCTTATAGCACTCAGATTTAATGTGTCCTTTCTTTTTGCAAAAGTTACAAGTTTTACCTCTATTTGAAGACTTCGATCTACCCTTAGATTTACCTCGAGGATTCTGTTCCTATGTCCTTCCACGATCATCATCAGCATTCTGATCTTGTCTCCCACGAACAATGAGACCCTCTCCTTGAGAGTTGGGTTTAACCACAAGATGCTTCATCTTATCATACGAGGTCAAAGAATCATAAACCTCATCAACTGTGAGAGACTCGCAGCTATATAAAGTCGTGTCTCTAAAGGTTGAATAAGACGGGGGCAATGAACAAAGTATAATCAACCCTAGATCTTCCTTATCACATTGAACCTCCATGGCCTCCAAGTTTGAGAGAATTTCTTTAAACACTGTTAAGTGTTCGTGTACAGATGCATTTTCCTCCAAATGATGCGCATAAAGACGTTGCTTTATGTACAACTTGCTTGTTAGAGTTTTCGACATACATATTTATTTCAGCCTCTTCCATAATGCAGCGGCAGTCTTCTCCGTCATCACTTCCTGTAAAATTTCGTTGGACAAATACAGATGTAATTGTGTTAACGCCTTTCAATCCTTATGCTTATTCTCTTCATCTATTAATGTCGAAGGCATCTTATCTATCCCTAGCAGGGCATCCTCCAGATCCATCTGCACAAGAATTGCTTGCATCTTAATCTGCCACAACGCATATCTGGTGTTACGATCCAACAGAGAAATTTCATACTTTAAAGACGCCATTACCGTGATTGAGATGAACTACCCGGAAGCTCGGATACCAATTTATGAAAATAAATAAAAATAAAATAAAAATAAAATGAAATAAAGCACACATGTTTTACGTGGAAACCCTTTCGGAGAAAAAACCATGGGCAGAGGAGAAGAAAATTCACTATGTCGAATTCGAATAAATATAAGAGGAACAAACTATGTCTATTTATAGGCTTGTTAAGCCATATTCTAGTAAGATTGAAACACCTTATTCTAATCAATATAAAATAGATGGAGTTTAATAAGGTTTAAAAAACCTTATTCTAAAATAAAATAAAAGAAGTGTAGTTCTATATGAATTTTACTTTTATTTTATTTTACCACTATATTTTATTTAAATAAGGGTTCGAGTCATTTAATTCTAACAGTAATTATAATTCTAATTTTGAGATTGAATTTATTTGTTTTAGATATTTCCTTACAGAAAGTCTTATTTTTCATCATGTGTCTAGTTCTTAAATAAAATCCACTCTCTAAGCATTTGAAAGTTCAAGAGCAACGGGAAAAATCATTCAATTGAAAGCCAAAACAATTTAAACACTAGATATAAGTTTTGAAAAATCTCCTTAGTTCAAAAAACACAAGTATTAAGTTTGTTGAAATTTAAAACTATAGATATCATAACCTAGGTCTAATTTTAGGAAAAACTTTAAAATTCTGTTGTGCAACTAAAATTATTTTTCATAACTAATTTTCCAAAAAATTGTTATATCTAACCACTTTGCTTAAGAGGTCTCATTGGGTCAACCACTTTAACCAAAGAGGAGTTTGCTTGCAAAAATGCTCATCTAACTAAATGTTTTCATTTCTTTCTCAGGTAGGCCGCTACCTAATCCCATCAAAGTTCACTTAAAAAATTTTCATGACAGCATCCCATAAATCTCCCATTACTTTGTTGTTGACTCTACAAAGCATACTCAAATCACATCTTATCACATATCTATATGAATTCATGAGAATGGATTGTATGAAACTGTGATTCTACGTCATCCTTACCCTTTCTAATAGGAGAATGACAAATAAGCTTTTTTCTCCTAATTTTTAGCATTTTTTTTTCCTGTAAAAATGTTGACCCAACTAAATGCTTTCATTTCTTTCTTAGGTAGGTGGAAACACAAAAATTTATATACTTTTTCATACCCTTTTTAACTTAAGACCAGGCTATTCCGGTTAAATTCTTGTCGGAAAATAATTAAATATTATAAAATAATTAACTTATGTTAAAAATATGAACATTATGAATTTTAATTAATTTTATAGTTAATTTTGATTAAATTTGGTTATTTTTGACAGAATTACACAATTGGAGAAAAAGGGCCCGGTAAACACTACGAGAAGAACAAAATCGAGAGCAATTTGAAGTATCGAGGCCAATTAATTTCCAGCCCAAGATGGTCTGGAAATGTGTATTAATTCATAATTAAATCAATTTTAATTTATTTCCTATTTAATTTAGGTTAAATGAATTAATTTTAATTAATTATGAAGAAAGGGCCTAGTGAACCGCACTGGTTGAACCGAATGGAGTGAGCCGAACCATCCACTAATTGGGCTGACCAGAACCATCTATTGGCTGACCCAAATCAGCAAATTAGCTGATAAAATATGCTTGCAAAAAGGCCCTTGAAAAACCTCCAAATTACGTTCAAACCCCAACTTTATTTTAGGCTTTGTAGATTTGCCCCAGCCTATTTTTAGCAAGGTTGAAAGCTTCAACCTTGCCATGTGTGTGGCCGGACATAGGAGGGCTCTCTTGGCTGCTGAATTTTACATTTTTAGCAGCCCTCTTCAGCTATAAAAGCCACCCTATGCTGCCCATTTCAAAGCATCCCTCAACATCCCTCATTCCACAACATTCTCTCATCCTCTCTTCACTTCTCTCAAAGTTTCCTCTCCATTTTTCCATCCCATTTTCCCTTCCTCTTGTGCCGATTTCCTCTCTTGATAAATAGGTGTTCTTCAGCCATCTTGGGCAGCAATCAAGGGCTCATAGAAGCCTTGCTCGATGAAGACAACGGAGACAAAGAACGGAGCAACAGTCAAGCCGCAGAGAAACACTGGATTTGTTTTCTGTTCCCTTTCTTTTTAATTTCTGTTGTTTTTATGATGAACATATCTATGAAAAATATTGTTGTTGAAATGGTTATTTTAATCAATTTAGCTTGAATTTAATTCGTGTTGGGTTGATTATATTTTGCCTACTTGAATTATTAAATTAGTGTTTATGCTGTTATAGGCCTCAGTGAAATGCTTGATTAAGTAAAATCATGCTTGTAACAACCCGTTTTTAGGGTTAATCAGAACAGTGGTTTCAGGGCCACTAAATCCGATGAGTAGGTTTGTAAATATTATATTTAATATTTATGAGTTAATTGTGAGTTTAAAAAAAGGTTTTTGGTATTGTGATTTTTGTTTTATAAGCGATTTATTACGCTCAAGTGGTATGACCCTAAGGTCAAGTGGGTTTAGAAAATGAGGTATCGAGACCTCATTTCTATAAAATGAGTCGTAAATATTTTTATAAATATCTACGGAGTGGCAATAAGAAGATATTAAAGTTTCGTTGAAAAATTTTATTGTTTTGATAGTTAATTAAGCAAAAAGGACTAAATCGCGCAAAGCATAAAAGTTGTGTTCTATAAGTTAAAGATATTAAATAGCTATGGAATTAAATAGTGGGAGTCCTTAAGTGGTAATTATTCCATAATTGTTGGTAGTGGAATTCCATGGCTTGGTATAATGGAAATTATTAATGTATATGAAGGTTAAATATGGTATTTGGTAATTATAATAAAATAAAATAAAACAAAAGCCAAATTACATGCTATCATCTTCATCAATAGCCGAATGTGAGAAAGAAAATAATGTTCTCAAAGCTTTGAAGGTTCGGCCATGGTTGTTCATGCATGTAAGTCCATGTCGTCTCGGTTTTTAATAATTTTTACGTTTTTGAGATCGTTGCTTCGTAATCTAGCTGGCCCGTACCTCTAATTTTAAAATTCTTAAAGTATTTGGATGATGCCATTATTGAATGTTTGAGTATCTTGTTGTTTGATGATGAGTAATAAATCTTTGATGTTTGATTTTCATGTTTGATTAAGTGATTTTTGATAAAAATGTGTATTAAGGACTAAATTTAGAAATTTGTAAATTGAGGGGTCAAAACATGAAATAAATAAAAGAAATGGGTTGCTAGAGACCTAAGGTAAATTCGGCCTAACATGGGTTTGATGAAATTTTGAGTAATTTGTGTTATTTTGAAATAGGGATTAAATTGTAAAAATGTGAAATGTTAGGGGATAAAATGCAAAATGCCCAAATTATGTGTCTTTAGATAAAATTTAATGAAATGTTGAATAAGTGAGTTAATTTTGATATTAGTTAGATTGGAAAAAGTAGAATTCGGATTTGGATCGAGGGGAAATCAAAATGGTCGATTAGTCGTCTCGTTCCGATTATCGTCTTCCGAGGTAAGTCCTTAAGTAATTATATTTGATTTGCTGCGCGCTTAAGATTATATAATATGATAAGTAATTATTTGACGTTTACACGTTCGAATTGCAATAAGTATATTGAATTTCGGCTATAAAGCCGAATATGAAATGGATGATTTATGTATATAATGTGGCCGAATGACTATTAAGTGATGATGTGAAAGTGTGTAATATGTGTATACAATTTTATTGTACTTGTTTGTATAAAGTCGAATGTGAATTGAATGGTATATATGTGGTGACAGAATAACTATTATGAAACAAAGTCAAAGAATGGGATATTTGTATAATAGATGAATTGTGACTATTGTTCCTACTTGATCGAGGTTGTGTGTGAAATAATTTGTGAATATGGCATATAGTCGAATGGTTATTAAAAGTGAAACTAGGATAATGAAAAGATTATGTGTTCCTTGTGTATGATTATTGAACCGAAAGTTAAAAGGTAGGTGTACATTTTGTGCTTATATTCGAATGAAGCAATTAAATTGCTAATGTGAAATGTTATGTGAAATGTGTTAACATGTGAATAAATATGCAAGACATTGAAAATGTATCCGGGCTAAAGTCCTGCAGGCTTCGTGCTGGAAATGTATCCGGGCTAAAGTCCCGCAGGCTTCGTGCTGGAAATATATCAGGGCTAAAGTCCCGCAGGCTTTGTGCTGGAAATATATCCGGGCCAAGGTCCCGCAGGCTTCGTGCTGGAAATGTATCCGGACTAAAGTCCCGCAGGCTTCGTGCTGGAAATGTATCCGGGTTAAAGTCCCGCAGGCTTTGTGCTGATAATATAATTTCGGGTTTTATACCTAGTGGGCCAAGTGCCGATGAATTTGATAAAAGTATACAATTACAAGATCCTACACTAAGTTGACAAATTGAAAGCGCATTACATATTAAGTTGGCCAGGTATGTATCATGTACTCGTATGCGATTTTGATTTGAATTAAATTATAAATATATAAAGTGATGCATCTGTGAATAAGTGTTATGACTATAAATGTGATTGTGATATATTCGGTAAATATGTGAAGTTATGTGAAGTGATTCTATGTTTATATTCAAATATAAACACTTGGTCCTTGTGGAAAGGTTTGTGGAAGTATATGATTTTATTTTTAGGTGATTACGATCTTGGAAAATTAAATGTGAATATGATATTGTATTTCATTTGTTTCAATTGAACTAAAGCTGATAGTGAAGCATTTTAATGCCTATGTTATATGAGTTCGATCTTGAATGACATGATATACATGTTTAGATAATTTGAATGCAATGAATGTGTGAAAGAGCAAATTTGTAATAAATCTGCTTGGGACAGCAACTGTAGCGTGATTTTGGAAAATCACCATAAATTGTGGAAATTGAATTAGAAGCTGAATAAATTATGAAATTAAAGCTTAATGAGTCTAGTTTCTTATAAAAGAAACCATGTAAGCAAAATAATTTTAGATAATGAGATATTTGAAGTGGAGTGAAACAGAGTCAAAATGACTTTGAAATCCCCTGTTCTGTCTTTAGAAAATCATTGTAAATTTTACAATGATGTTTATAAGATAAAATTTATATTCTTAGACTCCATAATGAGTCTAGTTTCAAATGAAGTAAACAATAACATATTTCGAATTCTTTATAATGAGAAAATTGATTTGTAGTGAAGAGTGGTCAGAATAGTCAAACAGTGAAACAAGGGAAACTTCAATAAAAATCTGGTATTGATTGCTCAAACCAAAAATTCTTAAAATTTTATGGATGAAAGATATATAAGTATATTTTCAGGAAAAATTAATGGCACTTTATTTGGAGTTGCTTATATCCAGTTATAAATAATTTAGTGACTGTTGCTCAGGAAAACAACTTGTAGTAAATTTGTGATTTTGTTGCAAACATGGTTAAAACTAGTTAATGAGATACTTTTCGAGTTCTTATGATCTTATTTGTGATTTCAATATTTGGTTTTAATTGAGTTCAGATTCAAGTGAGGTGAATTTGCTAAATATGCATTATGTTCATGGATACTTGGCCGAAATGGCAATTACCTAGGAATGATTTCTTGAAAATTTGAAATAATCGAGCTATAAGTAAATTAATTGTTTGCATTGCTTAAAACTTACTAAGCATTGAAGCTTACTCCGTGTTCTCTTTTCCATTCCTTATAGGTTTATCCTTTAGTTCGAGTTGGAAGAGCCGGAGATATCATCACACTATCGAGTCATTATATAAGTTGAGAAGATGGTATATCATCATGATTTAAGGCATGTATAGGATAGACTATAGGTAGAATGATATTTTGTCTTTGTATACATTATAGCCATGCGAAGATGGCTCACTTATTTTGTTTAGAGAAGCCTTATAATTGAACTAATGTGTTGAAATGTTTTAGTTATAACTTGATAGTAGTTAATTTGTTATTAGATATTCGGTTATGTTTTGATAGTTAGTCATTTTGGAAATTTATAAGAGCTCTTATGAAAAATCAATGAGACAGGTTGCATTGTTGATAATTTTTGTCTGGTAAATATCTTTGACCTTATAGAAGTTTTGTTCAGTCAAGTAATACCTCATAACCTTATTCCGGCAACGGATACGGGTTAGGAGTGTTACAATGCTTAGGTTATCTGGCATTATAATTGTTTAGATAACTAAAGAATTAATTGTTTAAATGGATTGAAATTTCAATTAATGGACTCAGTACTTAATCAGTGCATGTTTAATTCTTCTAAGGTAACTGAAAATTAAATTAGCATTGTATTTGGCGATACATATGCCTTGCATAACTTGCAAGATTGTTGTGATTAAATTGTTTCAAGGTAAGGCTACTTTGTTACTTCGCATAATCTTTTACATGTTTATTAAGTTGAATTAATCGGTTGAATCGACATAGGAATATGCGAGAGATAATTTAATTTAATAAGTATGTATGTGGGATAGCATGTTTACTTTATTAAATCTGTTTAGTCGGTTGAATTGGCATAGGGATATGTTCAAGAGATAAATGGAATTTTAATTAGTAAATATGTTCATAAGTTAGCAAATCACTGGGTTGCCGTGAATTTATTCATAACAGCATAAGCACAAATTTAATATTTCTAAGTTAAAAAGGTATAATTAATCCAACACAATTATATCATCTTGATTAAATATTAATTGAAATCGTGCACTAGAACTCTTTTATTTTATTTAAATTGTTTGCTTAGTTTTAAAATCTTAGTTTATAAATCACTCTTTTCAATCCGAAATTATTTTTACCTCACCAAAGTGTTTTAATTAATTTCATAAATATTGCTTTTTACAGTCCCTGTGGGTACGATAACTCGACATTTACTTGTCACTTTATTACTTGTTACGATTGTGTACACTTGCACATTTCCACCGTTCCAATTTTTTGGTGCCGTTGCCAGGGTTTGTTTTAAAAAAAAACATTTTTGGTGAATTTATTTTTACATTTTGGTTCTTTTATTTTCCTGTTAAATTTTACTTACTTAATTAATTCTTCTCTGATTATTTCAGGTGTTTATGAGTATTGACTAAATTATTGACTTACTCCCAATGGACCCTGAAATAGAACGAACCTTTCGCCAATGAAGAAGACAAGCAAACCAGAGAAGGACCGAAGAGATGAATTTTGAGAATATCAATCAAGGAAATGGAGCAAACCTTGCTCAAAATCCTATCCTTAGTGCTGATGATAGGGATAGAGCTTTACGACAATATGCCGTGCCAGTTTTTAATGACTTTAATCTAGGTATTAGAAGATCTGAGATCGAGGCACAACAATTCGAGCTGAAGCCAGTCATGTTCCAGATGCTTCAGACAGTGGGCCAGTTCAGTGGAATGCCTACTGAAGATCCTCATCTTCATTTAAGATTGTTTATGGAGGTGAGCGGCTCTTTCAAGCTAGCCGGAGTACCCGAAGATGCATTATGATTAAAACTATTCCCGTACTCGCTGAGGGACAGAGCTCGAGCCTGGTTAAACTCACTGCCACTGAACTCGATTTCTACATGGCAAGAGTTAGCAGAGAGATTTCTTGTGAAGTATTTCCCGCCTAGCAAGATTGCTAAGCTGAGAAATGAGATTACTGATTTCCAACAAATGGATGATGAGTCCTTGTATGATGAATGGGAAAGATTCAAAGAGTTATTACTAAAGTGCCCTCATCACGGAATTCCGCATTGCATCCAACTTGAGACATTTTGCAATGGTCTCAACGCTCACACAAGGATGGTAGTAGATGCTTCTGCTAACGGTGCTATCTTATCTAAGTCTTACAATCGAACAACATCAGGAAGACGAGTTGCTGGAATCCATGAAGTGGACGCTCCCAATTCACTTGCATCCCAGGTATCTTCGATATCTTCAATGTTAAAGAATCTTACCACTAATGGGTCTAACAGTTTTGTAGCTCAACCACCAAACCAATATAAGAATATAGCCTGTGTCTATGGTGGGGAAGGACATGTGTTTGAAGAATGCCCATCAAACCCATCATCCATGTACTACATAGGTAATCAGAACCAAAATCGAGGAAGGCAAGGGTTGCAATCCAACTTTTACAACCCATCGTGGCGAAATCACCCCAATTAATTGTATGTATATTTTGTTAGCAATCAATTACTTTTTTTATATTAGTTCTTCTATATGTTTTATATTGTATGTATCATGTATGTGTTAAGTTTATTTTTATTATAATTATATGCAAATTGACACTATATTTCTTCTATTTGTATACCACACATTATTTGATTATGTTTTTTTTATATATCATGCATCATTTAAATATTATTTCGTATGTTTATATACTTTGTTTATTCATTTTCAATACATGTTATACATATATCTTTGTTTGCATTTTTTTTGCTTTATATGTATTATTCTTTTTATCGTAGTATTCATTTTTTTAACTACCTAGTACAATAATATATTATTATGATTTATAATGTAGTACAATTCTCCACACATCATCTTTAAAAAGACAAGGCTCCAAAATTTTCAAAAAAAATATAAAGGCAATGCTTGAAGTTTGGAAATTTCGAAAAAGTAGTGCCCTAACTTATTGGGTTGCAACTTTTCTCGTTAAGTTCGGATAGTCAAGTACCCTTCTAAGGTTTTTAAAGGATTTCAAAATATAAGTGACTGTCTTGGAATTGCAAAGTGATATGTCCTAACTTACTGGATGTAGTATTTTGCTGTTTTGAGATAGGGATTTCTAAAAGGCTAACTTATAGACAATACTTTGATACAAGTAAACCCAGGTTTTCAAATACTTTAAAGAGGATTACATCTTAAAATTTTTAATTTTTGACATTAGAGACATTTTGATAATCAATTAGGTACCAATTTTTGCGCGTTACGAGGGTGCTAACCCTTCCTCGTACGTAACCGGCTCCCAAACCCATTCTTTTGATTTCGTAGACCAAACCAACGATTTTAAAACAAATGTTTTAAATGTGATCCAATCACACTTAAAAAGATTGGTGGCGACTCCCGTTTTCGTTTTTAAATTCGATTCTCATTTTCCAAAACTCGATTTAAAAAAGGTTTCGATAGCTTGGCGACTCCACTGGGGACGTTTAAGAGAGTCAAGCCGTGTAATTGATTATCTCTTGTCTTAATGTCGAAAATTTAAAAAATTTTAAGATTTAATCCTCTTTGCATTACATGTGTTTGCATTATTGCATGTGTTGCTATATTCTAATACGCATTGCATTTGCATGACTGTTGTGGTCACACCCTTAAGTGGGAGTGAGAAGCTACGCCTTCGTGAGGTTTTCGCCTCCGTGTTGGATAGTGGATCACTTTCGGGATACATCCGTACCTATGGTTTCGTGAGATTTTTATCTCCGTGTAGCCATAGGGAAATATATCCCCCTGAACTGAACTCGATTCAAATGAGGATAGAGGAATCTACTGGTTCAGGTACCTCAAACTTTAGAACCAACCTCATATAGAAAAAACCGTAAGAGCCCAACTTAGTTAGAGTTAAACTTTAGATATTACCCTTATAAACTATTGTTGAGATTTATTGATATCATGGGATACTGACTATTTCTTTTCTTTTGTTTGCATGACATTTTGCATTTACGAAGGTATCGATTCACGGTCAGTTTCTAAGTTAGAGAGTTTTATTATGGAGAACGGACTTCTTGATAGAGTGGAGGGCAACGCCAACGTCCATAGATGGTCTGAGCAAACTCAATTAGAAAAGGGAGATAGTATAGCTGCGGGATATATGTCGGAGCTGTCAGGATATACTCGCATGAGTGTCACGCAGAATAATCTCCAAGAGCTTAAGGAGATTTGGGATCAATAGGGCAACGAGACTAAACAGTTATTCTATGGTAATTACGGAGATTTACCTTACTTGCTCGATGTTCAAATAGATGAGCACTTGTTTCGAGCCCTCGCTCAGTTTTGGAATCCAGCGTACAGTTGCTTTACTTTTGGGGAGGTAGACTTGGTGCCCACCGTAGAGGAATACACTGCCTTGTTACGTTGTCTTAGGTTCCAGGTTGATAGAATCTATTCTCGAGCTGTTAATGTCCCTACCTTTTGGAAGAAATTGATGACTATTACAGGGATGAGTGAGCAATGGATTACTGCCAGAATTAAATAGAAGGGCGAGTGCAAGTGCATTTCATGGGATGCTTTGAAGGGTCTGATCTTGACACACCCTGATGAAGCAAAGAGGGTAGATGTTTTTGCCTTAAGTTTGTACGGATTGATGGTGTTCCCTAGAGCTTTGGGATATGTGGATGAGGCAACCACGGATCTTTTCCATAAACTCAGTAAGAGGGTCACCTCTGTCCCTGCAATTTTGGCAGAGACATTCAGGTCCTTAGGCACATGTTGGAAAGCTGGTGCAGGCAGGTTTGTTGGCTGTGCACAATTGCTTCTAGCTTGGTTTTATAGTCATTTTCGGTTGATAGATAAGGTCGTTTGTCGGGTTTTCTTCGAGGATTACTCACCGCTGAAGGACATAGTAGCTTCAATTAGGAGAGTTGATGTTCTAGAGGAGAATTGGATTGCACTACTTCAAAATCTTCAGTCGAAAGATGTTGAGTAGAGAGCTCCGTGGATGATTCCTGGTGAGATTCTTTACCGTTGCGGCAGTTTCGATTGGGTCCCTTTATTGGGAATTTGGGGTGCCATTGGTTATGCCCCCTTGCTCGTGTTAAGGCAATTCGGTTTGAGGCAGTTCGTGCCAGCAACTCATGCGCTAACTCAAAGTGAGTTCGCATATAGAGGAGCCGATTACAAAAAAAAATGGTCGGTGAGATCTTTAGCGCTTGGAACAAGACGTGTCGGTTGAAAGGAGTAGCTATTGGCCCTGCTACGACTCCAGAATATGTTGAATGGAGAGGTAGAAGGATCAATGATAATATTCCTGAGCCAAGTATGGAAGGAACTCGACCGATGGAGGAATATCTGCAAGTGATGCCCTCGGAGTTAGAAATTACGAAGCAAGAATTTGAGAGGAAAAATTTGGAGCTTGAGAAAAGGATAGCAAAGCTCGAAGAAGAAAAGATGTACTGAAGTTTAGATATCGATGTCCAGAAGATGGAGGTCAAGAAAGAAAGAAAGGAAAAGAGGAAAATTGAAGAGGATAGAGATGATTTGAAGGAACACTACAAAAAGGCACAGGTATCTTTGAGAAGAGCGAAAATAGGAAGGTCTTCAGATCAGTTGCAGAAAGAGGTCTAAGAAGGAAAGGCTAGAGCTGAGTATTGGGAGAAGAAGTTTCAGGAGATACAACAGTAGAATTTGGCATTAGAAGAAGAGAATAAAGGGTTGAAGTTTAAAATAACTGAGCTTGAAAGATCCCTTCGTTGGCATCGCAACCATGATTCTACGGTCGAGTTAAAAGAGCTAAAGAGTAAAGTTGAAGATTTGGAAGCAGCATTGCAGGAAGGTAAACTTCAGATCGAGCAATTCGAGACGCAAGGAGATTATCTAAAGGGAGAGCTTCATTAGTCTAGAGGGCAGATTAGAGAAAGGGATCATGTTATGGGAGAAGCCATAGCTCAGATTCGAGAGGTTGCTGAATATGTGCAAGACTTGGCAGTATGAGCCGATGTATTGAGTATGATGTGTGGGTCGTCATTAGACATAGGAAGAGAGTTAGCCCTTTTATTAGATAGAGTTAAAACTTTGGGCATTAGGGCGAAAGCGTACTTGTAATCCATTTATATGTAAAGATATTCTTTTTCTAAATAAAGTTTTCTAAATGAGATTAAATCGAGATTGATGCCTTTGTTGCATTCATACATTTGCATTACATCTTATCATATGCATTCAAGGTTATAGAAAGACCCTAATTAGTTAAAGTTTCTTTATAAAGGTAGAAAAGAAAAACTAGAAATCACACATCCTTACGGCACTCGCACTAAAACTAAGAACATGAATCAAAGGTTTGAGCAGTTGCAAAAGGATATGCAGGACCAGTTGCAAGAGTAGTTGGCTAAAATGCAGAATGAGATGAGGGAGCAAATGATGGAAGCTCAGAGGAATATAATGGCCGAAATGGCTCAGTTACTGAGGGCCACTGATAAAGAAAAGGCTCCTATGGCCATCACTGAAGAGGAAAATGAGGGTCCTCCTCCAGGTTTTACACTGCCGCATGTATCATTGCAAACTGAGGCACCTCCTAGAAGGCCATCGACTACTGTGAGGCCTCAGCATGGCCAATTGATGCTGGTGTCCATGTGAATTTCTCGGTTGGTTCAGGGCTTAATATGGGTGACAATTTTACTAATCCTCTTGTTCCCAATCTAGATATGGTGGAAAAAAAGGATTTGAAGGCCGAAGTTGCAAGTCAATTGGATGAACGCTACAGATGGTTAGAAGAAAAGTTCAAGGCTTTGGAAGGTACTGGCAATAATCATGGGATTGATGCCAAGGACTTAAGTCTGGTCCCAAACCTAGTGTTACCTCACAAATTCAAAATGCCAGAATTTGAAAAGTACAATGGCACTACTTGCCCAGAGGCCCATATCACAATGTTTTGCAGAAGGATGACGGGGTATGTAAACAATGATCAGCTGTTGATCCATTGTTTTCAAGATAGTTTGATAGGAGCGACAGCCAGATGGTACAATCAGTTGAGCCGGGCTAGAATAAGTTCATGGAGGGATCTTGCACAAGCCTTTATACAACAGTACAATCATGTAACAGACATGACCCCTGACAGGATTACCCTGCAAAACATGGAGAAGAAACCTAATGAGAATTTTAGGCAATACGCACAGAGGTGGAGAGAGGTAGCGATGCAGGTTCGACCACCATTGTTGGAGAAGGAGACCACTATGTTATTTATTAATACTCTGAAAACCCCATTTATTACTCATATGATTGGAAGCACTACTAAAAGTTTTGCGGACATAGTTATGGCAGGAGAGATGATAGAGAATGCCATAAGAGGAGGAAGAATTGAGGGGGAAGTAGCCAAAAGATCAGCCCCAAGAAGAAAAGACAACAAGGTAAACAATACAAGTGATTTTAATTCAAAAGCAGTCACAGTTAGCCAGCCCAAAGTAGCCACAGTTGGGCAACAAAAGTAGGAATCCAACACTAGGCATGAGAGTATGCAATTTACGCATATACCTGTGACGTATAGGGAGCTCTATCCAAATCTATAAGATACGCATGCTATATCCCCTTTCCATTTAAAACTATTACAACCTCCGTATCCTAAATGGTATGATGCAAATGCCAGATGTGAGTATCATGCTGGAATATCGGGGCACTCAATCGAGAATTGTACTGGATTCAAGAAAGCCGTAGATAGGTTGATCAAGAATGGGGTTTTGAAAATTGAGAGTACCTCAAATACTGAGAATCCTTTTCCGAACCATGACAATCAGAAAGTAAATGCCATTGGTGAAGCCGGTGAAAAAAGGGAAAAGTAAAATGTTGATGAGATGAGGATGCCTATAAGGGTAATCTGGGAGTAGATGATGAAGAGAGGTATGTTGACCTCTAAAAATACAAAAGAAAGAACGTGGGACTACGGTGAGTTCCGTGAAGATTGCAAGGAATTCAAGGCCTTGGTGCAAGGCTTCATAGACAACAAAGAGCTACAGGTTTATGAAGGTAGCTCTAGTGAAAAGCAAGTATGTGTGCTGGAAAATGAACAGCAAAGAACCAGTAGACCAAGGATCATTATCTCCCTGCTAGGGAATAATGAAATGGGGACACCAGCAGCGCCCAAGGTTGTTATCCATACACCTACTCCTTTCCCTTACAAGGATAGCAAGAAAGTACCATGGAGTTATGACTGTAGCGTGACGGTATCGGGAGAAGGAAACATAGCCAGCGCATCTAAAGATGTACGAGATGAAGGTTCCCATACGCGGAGTGGGAAGCGTTATGATATAGGGGACGTCAGAGTGGAGCCCACAAAACCCAAGAATGTTAAAATTGAGAAAAAGAGTGAAGTACCTGTTAACGGGCCAGTGAGGGAGGAGGAAGCTAAGGAATTTCTAAAGTTCCTTAAGCATAGTGAGTACAGTCTGGTCGAGTAGTTGCGTAAACAACCAGCACGCATATCGGTTTTAGCCTTACTGCTAAGCTCTGAAGTGCATCGAGAAGTGTTGTTGAAGGTACTCAACGAGACATATGTCACTCATGATATATCTGTCAATAAGTTGGACTGGTTGATAAATAACATCAGTGCTGATAATTTCATCTACTTCAATGATGATGAAATTCCACCTGGAGGCATAGGGTCAACTAAAGCTTTGCACGTCACCACTCGTTGCAAATGATACATGCTTCCAAGTGTACTCGTTGATAATGGGTCCGCTTTGAACGTCCATCCATTATCTACATTGAACAGATTACCCATCGACAGTTCGTACATGAAGACATGTCATAATGTGGTAAGAGCCTTTGACAGAACTGAAAGGAAAGTAATGGGACGAATTGACATCCCTTTGGAGATTGGACCAAATACGTATGAAGTTGACTTCCTGGTAATGGATATTAAGCCCTCCTATAATTGTTTGTTGGGGAGGACATGGATACACTCGGCAGGAGCGGTGCCTTCTTCACTGCACCAAAAATTAAAGTTGGAGAAAGATGGACGCTTGATAACCATCAATGCAGAGGAGGACATCATAGTAGCTGTCACTAGTAAACCTCCTTATGTGGAGACAAATGAGGAGGCTATCGAGTGTTCTTTTTGTTCTTTGGAAATTGTTAATGCTACCTTCATTTTGGAGGGAAACGAGGTGCCGATTCCTAGAATGTCTAGAGTAACAAGGATGGCCTTGCAAATAATGATGGGGAAAGGAGCATTGCCAGGAAAAGGACTAGGAAAACAGTTGCAAAGAGGGGTTCAAGTCCCAAAATTGATAGAGAAGAAGGATCGCTTTGGTTTGGGTTTTAAGCCAGACCATAAACAAAAGAGACAGGAGATGGAAAAGCGTCAAGTAAGAAGGAAGGCGCGTTTGAACGGATGAGAAGTAGAGTGCGAACTGATGACATTCCCACCTATATCCAAAACCTTTAAGTCAGGAGGGTTGCTGGTAGAAGAGAGTCATCAAATCAATGTTGTACATAGTGATTGGTTTGGACAGGAAAACTTTGAGGGTATTCGCCCTTACGAACCGGGGAGCTCTCTAAACAATTGGACTGCGGAGGATCTTCCTGTAGTCTTTAGAAATTTTTCTGAGTAATTCTCGAAACATATTATTACTCTAGGGCCTAGGAGTAGTAAGATTATATTTGTGAAAATAGGCTTATGTTCATCTGTTATTATTCAAATAAAACATAACTTTTATCAATTTAAAAGAGTATTGCTTCATTTTTATCAACCAATATTCCTTTAAATTCTAACAACTCTTATTCTTTTATTTATAGCGCATAAACGATCATTCTTAAATTCATTCATTCTTTTTATATTCTTTCATACCCCTCACAAGTCTTTAGATATCAATGATATGTGCGCTAATACTGCCGCTCCTGATTTCTCTTGTGAGCAAGACATGTGTTTAGAGGAGCCTTAGGATTTTGAAGATTGTGACGTATCTCTCGATCTATTAAGAATGGTAAAATAGGAGGAGAAACAAATCATGCCACATGAAAAAGAGGCAATAGAGAATATAGCCCTAGAGGAAGGGAAGGAGGTGAAAATTGGAACACTGATCGCTAATGACACAAGGCGTAGCTTAATTGAGTTGCTTCAGGAATTCAAGGATATCTTTGCATGTTCTTATCAGGATATGCCCGGATTGAGTACCGACATTGTAGTACATCATCTTCCGATAAGACAAGAATGCAAACCGGTCCAACAGAAGTTGCGAAGGATGAGGCCAGACATTGTCCTGAAAATAAAAGATGAGGTCAATAAGCAGTTTGATGCAGGATTTTTGCAGGAAGTGAAGTACTCTGAATGGGTAGCTAATATTGTACCTGTCCCTAAGAAAGACGGGAAGGTACGAATCTGCGTTGATTACAGAGATCTAAACAAAGCAAGCCCAAATGATAATTTTTCTTTTCCACACATCGACACTTTAGTAGAAAACACAGCGGGATACTCGTTGTTCTCCTTCATGGACGGCTTCTCAGGATACAATCAGATAAAGATGCATCCAGGGGATATGGATAAAACTACTTTCATAACATTGTGGGGCAGCTTTTGTTATAAAGTAATGTCGTTTGGGTTGAAGAACGCAGGGGCAACATACCAACGAGCCATGGTAAACTTGTTTCACAACATGATGCATAAGGATATTGAGGTATACGTTGATGATATGATTGCCAAGTCGCGAACAGAAAAAGAACACATTGAGTCGCGAACAGAAAAAGAACACATTGAGGTCTTGAGAAGATTGTTCTTAAGGTTGAGAAAATTTCAGTTGAAGCTCAATCCAGCAAAGTGCACCTTTGGAGCCAGATCGGGGAAGTTATTAGGCTTCGTAGTCAGTGAAAAGGGAATTGAAGTTGACTCAGACAAGGTCAGAGCCATACGGGAGTTGCCTCCACCACGTACTCAAAAAGAGGTTCGAGGATTCCTAGGAAGGTTGAATTACATTGCTCGGTTCATTTCACAATTGACTGTGAAATGTGATCCTATCTTTCGTCTTCTCAGAAAGCACAATCAAGGTACTTGGGATGAAGAATGCCAGAATGATTTTGAGAAAGTCAAGCAGTATTTGTTGAATGCTCTAGTGTTATCTCCGCCTAGTCCAGAGAAATCGTTAATACTATACTTGTCAGTGTTCAGCAATTTTATGGGATGTGTGCTTGGTCAGCATGACGAGTCAAGGAAAAGGGAAAAGGTAATTTATTATCTCAGTAAGAAATTCACTGACTGTGAAATGAGATATTCGCCAATCGAAAAGTTGTGATGTGCGTTGATTTGGACCACACGGAGATTAAGACAGTACATGCTATACCATACTACTTGGCTCATCTCAAAACTAGATCCATTAAAATACATGATGGAATCAACGGCTCTAAATGGAAGAATGGCGAGATGGCAAATTTTGCTTTCAGAGTTCGATATAGTCTATGTAAGTCAGAAGGCTATCAAAGGAAGTGCGGTGGCTGACTTCTTGGCCAGTAGAGCTTTGGAGGATTACGAGCCATTGAATTTTGATTTTCCAAATGATGAGTTAATGTGTATAGCAGCAACTGAAGATTCTCCATGGAAGCTAAATTTTGATGGGGCTTCTAATGCAGTAGGAAATGGAATTGGGGCAGTCTTGGTATCCCCGAATGGCGACCATTACCCATTCACATGCAAGTTGGATTTTGACTGTACAAATAATATGGCTGAATACGAAGCATGCATCATGGGGCTCCAAGCAGCCATAGAAAGAGGCATAAAGACCCTAGAAGTATATGGAGCTTCTGCGTTGGTAATCTATCAGCTAAGAGGTGAATGGGAGACAAGAGACCCTAAATGGATCAATTATCGAATGGTAGTTTTGGGGTTACTAAGAGAGTTCGATGACATCACCTTCAACTATCTCCCACGAGATGAGAATCAAATGGAAGATGCTTTAGCAACCTTGGCTTCAATGATTAAGGCAAACAAAGAGGAAGAGATGAGACCAATTCAAATGAGTGTCTATGAATTTCCAGCTAGCTGTTGTAACCTTGAAGAGGAAGAAAATGATGAAAATCCTTGTTATCAGGATATATTGCGATATGTAAGAGATCGTAAATATCCAGCACAGGCATCCGAAAATGACAAACGAACCCTGAGAAGGTTAGCTTGTGACTATGTTTTGGACGGGGATGTTCTGTACAAGACAAGGAAAGACCAAGTACTTTTGAGATGTGTCGATGCTTTGGAAGCCAAGCTAATTCTAGAAGAGGTTCATGAAGGTGTATGTGGTACGCATGCAAATGGGTTCACGATGGCAAGACAAATCATGAGGTTTGGCTATTACTGGGCCATTATGGAAGGAGACTGTATCAGCTATGCCAAAAAATGCCATAAGTGTCAGATTTATGGGGACAAAATTCATGTACCACCCTCACCTTTACATGTCATGACGTCTCCATGGCGATTTTCCATGTGGGGCATAGATGTCATCGGACCAATATCGCCGAAAGCTTCGAATGAACATCGGTTTATTTTCGTAGTGATTGACTAGTTTACAAAATGGGTAGAGGCTGCTTCTTACACAAATGTTACTAAGTCAACTGTAAGTCGATTTTTGAAGAAGGAAATCATTTGTTGGTATGGAATGCCTGAGAGGATCATATCTGATAATGCATTAAATTTGAACAACAAAACAATAGCAGAGGTTTGCGACCAGTTCAAAATCAAGCATCACAACTCTTCACCCTATCGTCCAAAGATGAATGGGGCAGTGGAGGCTGCCAATAAGAACATTAAGAAAATAGTGGGAAAGATGACTGGGACTTATAGGGATTGGCATGAAAAGCTACCGTTTGCACTCTTGGCCTATCGAACATCTGTTAGAACTTCTACTGGGGCAACTCCGTTCTCGTTAGTTTACGGGATGGAAGTAGTTTTACCTATTGAAGTGGAAATACCTTCTCTCCGAATTTTAATAGAGATAAGGTTAGATGAAGCAGAATGGGTTCATTATCGATATGACCAGTTAAACTTGATTGAGGAAAAAAGGCTGAAGGCTATCCGACATGGTCAGATGTACCAGAAGCGTATGATGCGAGCTTATGATAAAAATGTTCGTCCAAGGGAATTCCATGAGTGGGACCTTGTGCTAAAGAAAATCCTTCCCATTTAGAAGGACTTTAGAGGAAAATGGTTGCCAAATTGGGAGGGGCCATACGTCGTGAAGAAGGCTTTTTCTGGTGGTGCGTTGATTTTGACAAAAATGGATGGAAAGAGCCTACCCAATCCAGTGAACTCAGACTCAGTCAAAAAGTACTTTGTCTAAAAGAGAAAAGAATCCAAGGTGAAAACTCGCAAACGGCGCCTTGAATTTTGAAAAAAAAAACAATAAAATAAAATAAAATAAAATGGAGAGGCCAAGGTGAAAACCCACAAAGGGCACCTTGTGATCAAAGGGATTTTGAGTTGAAAACCCGAAAGGGCAGCTCAAATTTTGAAGGGAACACAGCAACCTTGCTATATTTGACTTGACAGAGAGTGAGGCACAATGTACATTGGGGCATCAACAAAGTACTTTGGATCTTTTAAACACATGTCGAACTCAAGAAAGGCTTCGGGGAACTAATGTATAGACGCTCAAGCGGTGATATTTAGAGCATCTGATTTTTATCCTGTTTGCTATCTTTAGATTCTATTTCTTCTTAAAGATATGCTATCAGACTTATTTCCTTTGTACTGTTAACAATTCGAATCCAATTATTCTCAAAGATTTACTCATCTCCCGATATTTTTAAAGTATGTTGCATTGAAATAATGATAGATGAACTAAAATATTTTCACAAACGAAGTTTTTCACATTACTTTGGAATTTCTAGATAATACAAGAAACCAAAATAGGTCAATTGTTCGAGAAATTCACGTAAGTAAAGGATGAAGGAACTCGAGGGATTTCTTTCTTCCAGTCCAAAAAGAAATGGATGATTCAATTCTTACAGACATCCTCAGTAGATCATAGCATTGGAGGAAGGCTTACAAGCTGAGTAAGAATAAAATTTTGAGAAAGACAAATGAAGGAATGAATGATGACACCTGAGATAAGGGTCATATTCACAACACTTTGCATCATAACATGTTAAGGACATTCGACTCATTTCAATCATAGCATACTTAGGCATAGGCACATACTCATCTTACAGGTCATGTCCTCTAGGGGACAATGAAGATCAAAGATTTCAACATGGCATCCCTGTGCTTATGGGAAACAAATTGAAGACAGCAGATCTAGACTTCAGACATTTTTGCTGAAGCAGATCTAAGATGATTTGGTATTCTTGTGTTTACAAGAAACAAATTGAGGACATAGCAGATTTGACTTTCAGACGTTCTCAAATATAGCAGATCTAACCTTCAGATGTTTCTACTGAAGCAGATCCAAGATAATTTGGTATTCTTGTGTTTACAAGGAACAAATCGAGGACATAGTAGATTTGACTCTTAGATGTTCTCAAATATAACAGATCTAACCTTGAGATGTTTATACTGAAGCAGATCCAAGATGATTTGGTATTCTTGTGTTTACAAGAAACAAATTGAAGACATAGCAGATTTGGCTCTCAGACATTCTCAAATATGGCAGATCTAACCTTTAGATGTTTATACTGAAGCAGATCCAAGATGATTTGGTATTCTTGTGTTTACAAGGAACAAATCGAGGACATTGCAAATATGACTCTCAAATTTTCTCAAACAGACTCAAGATGGTTTGGCATCCTTATGCTTACAAGGAACAAATCTAGGACATTGCAGATATGACTCTCAAATGTTCTCAAACAAACTCAAGATGGTTTGGCATCCTTGTTCTTACAAGGGAAAAATCGAGGACTGGTAGATATAACTCTCAAACATTCTCAAACGGATTCAAGTTGATTCGGCATCCCTACAAATTGAAGAGGCAGATTCGATATCTCTATGTTCGGCAATGAGCAGATCGAAGATATCAACATGGTAGTCATGAAAAAGGGTTGAATACCATCAGTCCGGTCAAATTTGGTTTTTTTTATGAGTCTTTGATCGATTCCTATTACATAGCAATGAGCAAAGAGGGGCAGCTGTAACAGCCTAAATTTGACCGGGCTTTAAAATAAATAGAGTGTTTATTTAAATAGTCCATTTAAACCTTTACAGGACCCAAATACCATGGCCCACTAACCCGTAAGCCCAAAAATTAAATAAACCTAAACCCGGTTACAACCCAATACCCGTTACAGACCTAGACCTAAACTAGACCCAATTGACCCAAGCTCTCAGAGGCCCAGAACCTAACACCATCAGCTAGGGTTTCTAATCCTAGCTCTCTCTCCCTACAGCGCCGCAACAGCTTCTGGAAACTTCGGGGAGCGTCGATTCAACTCCCCAGATCGTGGCCATCAATGCATTGACCCGCCATCAATGCGTTCGTCCCCCTTGCGACGGTCCAGCACCGTGATCTCAGGTCTCCCTTTTGGTTTTGGTACCACTGTTAACGCAGAGATTGTCGGGGTACCTGCAAAACGAAAAAGAAACTTAGCAGATAATGGCCAAAGATACAATAGACAAGAAATCAGAGATTTCTTTCCTTATGTAACAAATCAGTAGGCTATAAAAAGCCTTTGTAACCCTTGTAACAATTACGGATACAGAAATAAAAAAAGAATACAAGCAGTTTCAAAGAAAAGGTGATTTAACTGTGTTTTTTTTTTATTATTTTAGAACATATGAATGTATGTACATCATTTTAGCAAAAAAAATAGTAACTTTTAAAAAGGGGAAGAGATTTCCTGTGGAAGGACGAGGACTTTAACCCTCAGACCACCGTACAGGACGGCACGTGAGCGCGTGAGGAGACCCCTGGACGGAGGCTCAGCAGCTCCGGGATCGGCCCCCGAATCCTTTTCCAGAGATTTTTCTTTTCTTTTCTTAAAAACGGATGTTAAAATGATTTTTAGGGGCGAAGTTTGACTTATATAGTCTATTTAGGGGCGCGTTGACCTGATTACCCGGGGAGGATCCGCGCATTTTTCAGAATTGGGTTAATTACCCAATTGGTCCTCTTGCAATTTTTATACTTTTAATTTCATTTTATTTATTTTTTAATTTGGTATTAATATTTTAATTCTATTTCAATTCGACCCTCCCAATGATTTAGAATCGTATTAGGGGAAACGGTGACGTTTTGGGTGTTTCAAATCGGGCCTTAATTCAGTTTTAGCTTTTTAAATTTGCCCCGTAATTTTACAAAACTTTAAATTTAGTCCTAATTTTTTTATTTCTATATATTTTTATATTAATATTTGATTTATTTTAATTTTACTTTTATACATTAAAATTATTAAAGTGTTATTTTTATATATATTACTATTATATATTATTTTCCTCAAATTAATATTATATTTTCACATATATTATATATTTATTAATTATTTATATATATATTGTTTTACATGTTATTTTATATTATATCTATTATATTTCATATATATTTATATTACATTTTATTATATAATTTTTTTTATTTATTGTTTTTTTATATATATGTTATGTATATCATGTATCGCCAATTATATTATTTATGATTACATTATATATATTATTTTAAAAAATGTAAATTATTATTATTAAATCATATTTTTTAACCCACACTATATACATATTTTTATTAATTATTTATTTATTTACTATATATTATTTCATTTTAAACTAATATTGTTATATTATGAAATCTCTTACATACTCCTAAACCAATATATTATCATATAATTACTATTCTTTTATTCTTGTTATTATATTATCTATTAAATACTATTTTAAAATGGTTATGAAATGTCTTGTTTTCAATTGTATGTATATTTTGTTAGCAATCAATTACTTTTTTTTATATTAGTTCTTCTATATGTTTTATATTGTATGTATCATGTATGTGTTAAGTTTATTTTTATTATAATTATATGCAAATTGGCACTATATTTCTTCTATTTGTATACCACACATTATTTGATTATGTTTTTTTTTTATATATCATGCATCATTTAAATATTATTTCGTATGTTTATATATTTTGTTTATTCATTTTAAATACATGTTATACATATATATTATTATGATTTATAATGTAGTACAATTCTCCACACATAATCTTTAAAAAGACAAGGCTCCAAAATTTTCAAAAAAAATATAAAGGCAATGCTTGAAGTTTGGAAATTTCGAAAAAGTAGTGCCCTAACTTATTGGGTTGCAACTTTTCTCGTTAAGTTCGGATAGTCAAGTACCCTTCTAAGGTTTTTAAAGGATTTCAAAATATAAGTGACTGTCTTGGAATTGCAAAGTGATATGTCCTAACTTACTGGATGTAGTATTTTGCTGTTTTGAGATAGGGATTTCTAAAAGGCTAACTTATAGACAATACTTTGATACAAGTAAACCCAGGTTTTCAAATACTTTAAAGAGGATTACATCTTAAAATTTTTAATTTCCGACATTAGAGACATTTTGATAATCAATTAGGTACCAATTTTTGCACGTTACGAGGGTGCTAACCCTTCCTCGTACGTAACCGGCTCCTAAACCCATTCTTTTGATTTCGTAGACCAAAACCAACAATTTTAAAACAAATGTTTTAAAGGTGATCCAATCACACCTAAAAAGATTGGTGGCGACTCCCGTTTTCATTTTTAAAGTTGATTCCCATTTTCCAAAACTCGATTTAAAAAAGGTTTCGACAGCTTGGCGACTCCACTGGGGACCTTTAAGTGAGTCAAGCCGTGTAATTGATTATCTCTTGTCTTAATGTCAGAAATTTAAAAAAATTTAAGATTTAATCCTCTTTGCATTACATGTGTTTGCATTATTGCATGTGTTGCTATATTTTAATACGCATTGCATTTGCATGACCGTTGTGGTCACACCCTTAAGTGGGAGTGAGAAGCTACGCCTTCGTGAGGTTTTCGCCTCCGTGCAGGATAGTGGATCACTTTTGGGATACATCCGTACCTATGGTTTCGTGAGATTTTCATCTCTGTGTAGCCATAGGGAAATGTATCCCCCTGAACTGAACTCAATTCAAATGAGCCTATAATGGGTGAGGATCGAGGAATCTGCTGGTTCAGGTACCTCAAACTTTAGAACCAACCTCATATAGAAAAAACCGTAAGAGCCCAACTTAGTTAGAGTTAAACTTTAGATATTACCCTTATAAACTATTGTTGAGATTTATTGATATCATGGCATACTGACTATTTCTTTTCTTTTGTTTGCATGACATTTTGCATTTACAAAGGTATCGATTCACGGTCAGTTTCTAAGTTAGAGAGTTTTATTATGGAGAACGGACTTCTTGATAGAGTGGAGGGCAACACCAACGTCCATAGATGGTTTGAGCAAACTCAATTAGAAAAGGGAGATAGTATAGCTGCGGGATATATGTCAGAGCTATCAGGATATACTCGCATGAGTGTCACGCAGAATAATTTCCAAGAGCTTAAGGAGATTTGGGATCAATAGGGCAACGAGACTAAACAGTTATTCTATGGTAATTACGGAGATTTACCTTACTTGCTCGATGTTCAAATAGATGAGCACTTGTTCCGAGCCCTCGCTCAGTTTTGGAATCCAGCGTATAGTTGCTTTACTTTTGGGGAGGTAGACTTGGTGCCCACCGTAGAGGAATACACTGCCTTGTTACGTTGTCCTAGGTTCCAGGTTGATAGAATCTATTCTCGAGCTGTTAATGTCCCTACCTTTTGGAAGAAATTGATGACTATTACAGGGATGAGTGAGCAATGGATTACTGCCAGAATTAAAGAGAAGGGCGAGTGCAAGTGCATTTCATGGGATGCTTTGAAGGGTCTGATCTTGACACACCCTGATGAAGCAAAGAGGGTAGATGTTTTTGCCTTAAGTTTGTACGGATTGATGGTGTTTCCTAGAGCTTTGGGATATGTGGATGAGGCAACCACGGATCTTTTCCATAAACTCAGTAAGAGGGTCACCTCTGTCCCTGCAATTTTGGCAGAGACATTCAGGTCCTTAGGCACATGTTGGAAAGCTGGTGCAGGCAGGTTTGTTGGCTGTGCACAATTGCTTCTAGCTTGGTTCTATAGTCATTTTCGGTTGATAGATAAGGTCGTTTATCGGGTTTTCTTCGAGGATTACTCATCGCTGAAGGACATAGTAGCTTCAATTAGGAGAGTTGATGTTCTAGAGGAGAATTGGATTGCACTACTTCAAAATCTTCAGTCGAAAGATGTTGAGTAGAGAGCTCCGTGGATGATTCCTGGTGAGATTCTTTACCGTTGCGGCAGTTTCGATTGGGTCCCTTTATTGGGAATTTGGGGTGCCATTGGTTATGCCCCCTTGCTCATGTTAAGGCAATTCGGTTTGAGGTAGTTCGTGCCAGCAACTCATGGGCTAACTCAAAGTGAGTTCGCATATAGAGGAGCCGATTACAAAAAAAAGGGTCGGTGAGATCTCTAGCGCTTGGAACAAGACGTGTCGGTTGAAAGGAGTAGCTATTGGCCCTGCTACGACTCCAGAATATGTTGAATGGAGAGGTAGAAGGATCAATGATAATATTCCTGAGCCAAGTATGGAAGGAACTGACCGATGGAGGAATATCTGCAAGTGATGCCCTCGGAGTTAGAAATTACGAAGCAAGAATTTGAGAGGAAAAATTTGGAGCTTGAGAAAAGGATAGCAAAGCTCGAAGAAGAAAAGATGTACTTAAGTTTAGATATCGATGTCCAGAAGATGGAGGTCGAGAAAGAAAGAAAGGAAAAGAGGAAAATTGAAGAGGATAGAGATGATTTGAAGGAACACCACAAAAAGGCACAGGTATCTTTGAGAAGAGCGAAAATAGGAAGGTCTTCAGATCAGTTGCAGAAAGAGGTCTAAGAAGGAAAGGCTAGAGCTGAGTATTGGGAGAAGAAGTTTTAGGAGATGCAACCGCAGAATTTGGCATTAGAAGAAGAGAATAAAGGGTTGAAGTTTAAAATAACTGAGCTTGGAAGATCCCTTCGTTGGCATCGCAACCATGATTCTACGGTCGAGTTAAAAGAGCTAAAGAGTAAAGTTGAAGATTTGGAAGCAGCATTGCAGGAAGGTAAACTTCAGATCGAGCAACTCGAGACGCAAGGAGATTATCTAAAAGGAGAGCTTCATTAGTCTAGAGGGCAGATTAGAGAAAGGGATCATGTCATGGGAGAAGCCATAGCTCAGATTCGAGAGGTCGCTGAATATGTGCAAGACTTGGCAGTACGAGCCGATGTATTGAGTATGATGTGTGGGTCGTCATCAGACATAGGAAGAGAGTTAGCCCTTTTATTAGATAGAGTTAAAACTTTGGGCATTAGGGCGAAAGCGTACTTGTAATCCATTTATATGTAAAGATATTCTTTTTCTAAATAAAGTTTTCTAAATGAGATTGAATCGAGATTGATGCCTTTGTTGCATTCATACATTTGCATTACATCTTATCATATGCATTCAAGGTTATAGAAAGACCCTAATTAGTTAAAGTTTCTTTATAAAGGTAGAAAAGAAAAACTAGAAATCACACATCCTTACGGCACTCGCACTAAAACTAAGAACATGGATCAAAGGTTTGAGCAGTTGCAAAAGGATATGCAAGACCAGTTGCAAGAGCAGTTGGCTAAAATGCAGAATGAGATGAGGGAGCAAATAATGGAAGCTCAGAGGAATATAATGGCCGAAATGGCTCAGTTACTGAGGGCCACTGATAAAGGAAATGCTCCTATGGCCATCACTGAAGAGGAAAATGAGGGTCCTCCTCCAGGTTTTACACCGCCGCATGTATCATTGCAAACTGAGGCACCTCCGAGAAGGCCATCGACTACTGTGAGGCCTTAGCATGGGCCAATTGATGCTGGTGTCCATGTGAATTTACCGGTTGGTTCAGGGCTTAATATGGGTGACAATCTTACTAATCCTCTTGTTCCCGATCTAGATATGGTGGAAAAAGAGGATTTGAAGGCCGAAGTTGCAAGGCAATTGGATGAATGCTACAGATGGTTAGAAGAAAAGTTCAAGGCTTTGGAAGGCACTGGCAATAATCATGGGATTGATGCCAAAGACTTAAGTCTGGTCCAAACCTAGTGTTACCTCACAAATTCAAAATGCCAGAATTTGAAAAGTACAATGGCACTACTTGCCCAGAGGCCCATATCACAATATTTTGCAGAAGGATGACGGGGTATGTAAACAATGATCAGCTGTTGATCCATTGTTTTCAAGATAGTTTGATAGGAGCGGCAGCTAGATGGTACAATCAGTTGAGCCGGGCTAGAATAAGTTCATGGAGGGATCTTGCACAAGCCTTCATGCAACAGTACAATCATGTAACAGACATGACCCCTGACAGGATTACCCTACAAAACATGGAGAAGAAGCCTAATGAGAATTTTAGGCAATATGCACAGAGGTGGAGAGAGGTAGTGATGTAGGTTCAACCACAACTGTTAGAGAAGGAGGCCACTATGCTATTTATTAATACTCTGAAAGCCCCATTTATTACTCATATGATTGGAAGCACTACTAAAAGTTTTGCGGACATAGTTATGGCAGGAGAGATGATAGAGAATGCCATAAGAGGAGGAAGAATTGAGGGGGAAGTAGCCAAAAGATCAGCCCCAAGAAGAAAAGACAACGAGGTAAACAATACAAGTGATTTTAATTCAAAAGCAGTCACAGTTAGCCAGCCCAAAGTAGCCACAGTTGGTCAACAAAAGTAGGAATCCAACATTAGGCATGAGAGGATACAATTTACGCCTATACCTGTGACGTATAGGGAGCTCTATCAAAATTCTATATGATACGCATGCTATAGCCCCTTTCCATTTAAAACCATTACAACCTCCGTATCTTAAATGGTATGATGCAAATGCCAGATATGAGTATCATGCTGGATTATCGGGGCACTCAATCGAGAATTGTACTGGATTCAAGAAAGCCGTAGAGAGGTTGATCAAGAATGGGGTTTTAAAATTTGAGAGTACCTCAAATATTGAGAATCCTTTGCCGAACCATAACAATCAGAGAGTAAATGCCATTGGTGAAGTCGGTAAAAAAAGGGAAAAGGAAAATGTTGATGAGATAAGGATTCCTATGAGGGTAATCTGGGAAGAGATGATGAAGAGAGGTATGTTGACCTCTAAAAAAATGAAAGAAAGAACGTGGGACTACGGTGAGTTCCGTAAAGATTGCGAGGAATTCAAGGCCTTGGTGCAAGGCTTCATAGACAACAAAGAGCTACAGGTTTATGAAGGTAGCTCTAGTGAAAAGCAAGTATGTGTGCTGGAAAATGAACAGCAAAGAACCAGTAGACCAATGACCATTATCTCCCTGCCAGGGAATAATGAAATGGGGACACCAGCAGCGCCCAAGGTTGTTATCCATACACCTACTCTTTTCCCTTACAAGGATAGCAAGAAAGTACCATAGAGTTATGACTGTAGCGTGACGGTACCGAGAGAAGGAAACATAGCCAGCGCATCTAAAGATGTACGAGATGAAGGTTCCCATAAGCGGAGCAGGAAGCGTTATGATATGGGGGAAGTCAGAGTGGAGCCCACAAAACCCAAGAATGTTAAAATTGAGAAAAAGAGTGAAGTACCTGTTAACGAGCCAGTGAGGGAGGAGGAAGCTAAGGAATTTCTAAAGTTCCTTAAGCATAGTGAGTATAGTGTGGTCGAGCAGTTGCGTAAACAACCAGCACGCATATCGATTTTAACCTTACTGTTAAGCTCTGAAGTGCATCAAGAAGCATTGTTGAAGGTACTCAACGAGACATATGTCACTCATGATATATCTGCCAATAAGTTGGACCGGTTGATAAATAACATCTGTGCTGATAATTTCATCTACTTCAATGATGATGAAATTCCACCTGGAGGCATAGGGTCAACTAAAGCTTGTACATCACCACTCGTTGCAAAGGATACACGCTTCCAAGTGTACTCGTTGATAATGGGTCCGCTTTGAACGTCCTTCCATTATCTACATTGAACAGATTACCCATCGACAGTTCACACATGAAGACATGTCATAATGTGGTAAGAGCCTTTGACGGAACTGAAAGGAAAGTAATAGGACGAATTGACATCCCTCTGGAGATTGGACCAAATACGTATGAAGTTGACTTCCTGGTAATGGATATCAAGCCCTCCTATAATTGTTTGTTAGGGAGGCCATGGATACACTCGGCAGGAGTGGTGCCTTCTTCACTGCACCAAAAATTGAAGTTGGTGATAGATGGACGCTTGATAACCATCAATGCAGAGGAGGACATCATAGTAGCCGTCACTAGTAAACCTCCTTATGTGGAGACAAATGAGGAGGCTATCGAGTGTTCTTTTCGTTCCTTGGAAATTATTAATGCTACCTTCATTTCGGAGGGAAGCGAGGTGCCGGTTCCCAGAATGTCTAGAGCAACAAGGATGGCCCTGCAAATAATGATGGGGAAAGGAGCATTGCCAGGAAAAAGGACTAGGAAAACAGTTGCAAAGAGGGATTCAAGTCCCAAAATTGATAGAGAAGAAGGATTGCTTTGGTTTGGGTTTTAAGCCAGACCATAAACAAAAGAGACAGGAGATGGAAAAGCGTCAAGCAAGAAGGAAGTCGCGTTTGAACGGATGAGAAGTAGCGTGGGAACTGATACATTCCCACCTATATCCAAAACCTTTAAGTCAGGAGGGTTGCTGGTAGAAGAGAGTCATCAAATCAATGTTGTACATAGTGATTGGTTTGGACAGGAAAACTTTGAGGGTATTCGCCCTTACGAACCGGGGAGCTCTCTAAATAATTGGACTACGGAGGATCTTCCTGTAGTCTTTAGAAATTTTTCAGAGTAATTCTCGAAACATGTTTATTACTCTAGGGCCTCGGAGTAGTAAGATTATGTTTGTGAAAATAGGCTTATGTTCATCTGTTATTATTCAAATAAAACATAATTTTTATCAATTTAAAAGAGTATTGCTTCTTTTTTATCAACCAATATTCCTTTAAATTCTAACAACTCTTATTCTTTTATTTATAGCGCATAAACGATCATTCTTAAATTCATTCATTCTTTGTATATTCTTTCATACCCCTCACAGGTCTCTAGATATCAATGATATGAGCGCTAATACTGCTGCTCCTGATTTCTCTTGTGAGCAAGACATGTGTTTAGAGGAGCCTCAGGATTTTGAAGATTGTGACGTATCTCTAGATCTATTAAGAATGGTAAAACAGGAGGAGAAACAAATCATGCCACATGAAAAAGAGGCAATAGAGAATATAGCCCTAGAGGAAGGGAAGGAGGTGAAAATTGGAACACTGATCGCTAATGACACAAGGCGTAGCTTAATTGAGTTGCTTCAGGAATTCAAGGATATCTTTGCATGGTCTTATCAGGATATGCCCGGATTGAGTACTTACATTGTAGTACATCGTCTTCCGATAAGACAAGAATGTAAACCGGTCCAACAGAAGTTGCGAAGGATGAGGCCAGACATTGTCCTGAAAATAAAAGATGAAGTCAAGAAGCAGTTTGATGCAGGATTTTTGCAGGAAGTGAAGTACTCTGAATGGGTAGCTAATATTGTACCTGTCCCTAAGAAAGACGGGAAGGTACGAATGTGCGTTGATTACAGAGATCTAAACAAAGCAAGCCCAAAGGATAATTTTCCTCTACCACACATCAACACTTTAGTAGACAACACAGCGGGATACTCGTTGTTCTCCTTCATGGACGGCTTCTCAGGATACAATCAGATAAAGATGCATCCAGAGGATATGGATAAAACTACTTTCATAACATTGTGAGGCACCTTTTTTTATAAAGTAATGTCGTTTGGGTTGAAGAACGCAGGGGCAACATACCAACAAGCCATGGTAAACTTGTTTCACGACATGATGCATAAGGATATTGAGGTATACGTTGATGATATGATTGCCAAGTCGCGAACAGAAAAAGAACACATTGAGGTCTTGAGAAGATTGTACTTAAGGTTGAGAAAATTTCAGTTGAAGCTCAATCCAGCAAAGTGCACCTTTGGAGCCAGATCGGGGAAGTTATTAGGCTTCGTAGTCAGTGAAAAGGGAATTGAAGTTGACTCAGACAAGGTCAGAGCCATACGGGAGTTGCCTGAGAAATGTGATCCTATCTTTCGTTTCACAATTGACTGAGAAATGTGATCCTATCTTTCGTCTTCTTAGAAAGCACAATCAAGGTACTTGGGATGAAGAATGCCAGAATGCTTTTGAGAAAGTCAAGGAATATTTGTTGAATGCTCCAGTGTTATCTCCGCCTAGTCCAGATAAACCGTTAATACTATACTTGTCAGTGTTCAGCAATTCTATGGGATGTGTGCTTGGTCAGCATGACGAGTCAAGGAAAAGGGAAAAGGCAATTTATTATCTCAGTAAGAAATTCACTGACTGTGAAATGAGATATTCGCCAATCAAAAAATTATGTTGTGCGTTGATTTGGACCACACGGAGATTAAGACAGTACATGCTATACCATACTACTTGGCTCATCTCAAAACTAGATCCATTAAAATACATGATGGAATCAACGGCTCTAAATGGAAGAATGGCGAGATGGCAAATTTTGCTTTCAGAGTTCGATATAGTCTATGTAAGTCAGAAGGCTATCAAAGGAAGTGCGGTGGCAGACTTCTTGGCAAGTAGAGCTTTGGAGGATTACGAGCCATTGAATTTTGATTTTCCAAATGAGGAGTTAATGTGTATAGCAGCAACTGAAGATTCTCCATGGAAGCTAAATTTTGATGGGGCTTCTAATGCAGTAGGAAATGGAATTGGGGCAGTCTTGGTATCCCCGAATGGCGACCATTACCCATTCACATGCAAGTTGGATTTTGACTGTACAAATAATATGGCTGAATACGAAGCATGCATCATAGGGCTCCAAGCAGCCATAGAAAGAGGCATAAAGACCCTAGAAGTATATGGAGATTCTGCGTTGGTAATCTATCAGGTAAGAGGTGAATGGGAGACAAGAGACCATAAATTGATCAATTATTGAATGGTAGTTTTGGGGTTACTAAGAGAGTTCGATGACATCACCTTCAACTATCTCCCACGAGATGAGAATCAGATGGCAGATGCTTTAGCAACCTTGGCTTCAATGATTAAGGCAAACAAAGAGGAAGAGATGAGACCAATTCAAATGAGTGTCTATGAATTTCCAGCTAGCTGTTGTAACCTTGAAGAGGAAGAAAAGCATGACAATCCTTGGTATCAGGATACATTGCGATATGTAAGAGATCGTAAATATCCAGCACAGGCATCCGAAAATGACAAACGAACCCTGAGAAGGTTAGCTTGTGACTATGTTTTGGACGGGGATGTTCGGTACAAGAGAAGGAAAGACCAAGTACTTTTGAGATGTGTCGATACTGTGGAAGCCAAGCTAATTTTAGAAGAGGTTCATGAAGGTGTATGTGGTACGCATGCAAATAGGTTCACGATGGCAAGATAAATCATGAGGTTTGGCTATTACTGGGCCACTATGGAAGGAGACTGTATCAACTATGCCAAAAAATGCCATAAGTGTCAGATTTGTGGGGACAAAATTCATGTACCACCCTCACCTTTACATGTCATGATGTCTCCATGGCCATTTTCCATGTGGGGCATGGATGTCATCGGACCAATATCGCCGAAAGCTTCGAATGGACATCGGTTTATTTTCGTAGTGATTGACTACTTTACAAAATGGGTAGAGGCTGCTTCTTACGTGAATGTTTACTAAGTCAACTGTAAGTTGATTTTTGAAGAAGGAAATCATTTGTCAGTATGGAATGCCTGAGAAGATCATATGCGACAATGCATTGAATTTGAACAACAAAACGATAGCAGAGGTTTGCGACCAGTTCAAAATCAAGCATCACAACTCTTCACCCTATCGTCCAAAGATGAATGGGGCAGTGGAGGCTGCCAATAAGAACATTAAGAAAATAGTGGGAAAGATGACTGAGACTTATAGGGATGGGCATGAAAAGCTACCGTTTGCACTCTTGGCCTATCGAACATCTGTTAGAACTTCTACTGGGGCAACTCCGTTCTCGTTAGTTTACGGGATGGAAGTAGTTTTACCTATTGAAGTGGAAATACCTTCTCTCCGAATTTTAATAAAGATAAGGTTAGATGAAGCTGAATGGGTTCAGTCTCGATATGACCAGCTAAACTTGATTGAGGAAAAGAGGCTGAAGGCTATCCGACATGGTCAGATGTACCAGAAGCGTATGATGCGAGCTTATGATAAAAAGGTTCGTCCAAGGGAATTCCATGAGGGGGACCTTGTGCTAAAGAAAATCCTTTCCATTCAGAAGGACTTTAGAGGAAAATGATTGCCGAATTGGGAGGGGCCATACATCTTGAAGAAGGCTTTTTCTGGTGGTGTGTTGATTTTGACAGAAATGGATGGAAAGAGCCTACCCAATCCAGTAAACTCAGACTCAGTCAAAAAGTACTTTGTCTAAAGGAGAAAAGAATCCAAGGTGAAAACCCGCAAAAGGCGCCTTGAATTTTGAAAAAAAAACAAAATAAAATAAAATAAAATGGAGAGGCCAAGGTGAAAACCCACAAAGGGCACCTTGTGATCAAAGGGATTTTGAGTTGAAAACCCGAAAGGGCAGCTCAAATTTTGAAGGGCACACAACAACCTTGCTATATTTGACTCGACAGAGAGTGAGGCACAATGTACATTGGGGCATCAACAAAGTACTTTGGATCTTTTAAACACATGTCGAACTCAAGAAAGGCTTCGGGGAACTAATGTATAGACGCTCAAGCGGCGATATTTAGAGTATCTGATTTTTATCCTGTTTGCTATCTTTAGATTCTATTTCTTCTTAAAGATATGCTATCAGACTTATTTCTTTTGTACTGTTAACAATTCGAATCCAATTATTCTCAAAGATTTACTCATCTCCCTATATTTTTAAAGTATGTTGCATTGAAATAATGATAGATGAACTAAAATATTTTCACAAACGAAGTTTTGCACATTACTTTGGAATTTCTGGATAATACAAGAAACTAAAACAGGTCAATTGTTCGAGAAATTCACGTAAATAAAGGATGAAGGAACTCGAGGGATTTCTTTCTTCTAGTCCAAAAAGAAATGGATGATTCAATTCTTACAGACATCCTCAGTAGATCATAGCATTGGAGGAAGGCCTACAAGTTGAGTAAGAATAAAATTTTGAGAAAGACAAATGAAGGAATGAATGATGACACCTGAGATAGGGGTCATATTCACAGCACTTTGCATCATAACATGTTAAGGACATTCGACTCATTTCAATCATAGCATACTTAGGCATAGGCACATACTCATCTTACAGGTCATGTCCTCTAGGGGACAATGAAGATCAAAGATTTCAACATGGCATCCCTGTGCTTATGGGAAACAAATTGAAGACAGCAGATCTAGACTTCAGACATTTATGCTGAAGCAGATCCAAGATGATTTGGTATTCTTGTGTTTACAAGAAACAAATTGAGGACATAGCAGATTTGACTCTCAGACGTTCTCAAATATAGCAGATCTAACCTTCAGATGTTTATACTGAAGCAGATCCAAGATGATTTGGTATTCTTGTGTTTACAAGGAACAAATCGAGGACATAGCAGATTTGACTCTCAGATGTTCTCAAATATAACAGATCTAACCTTCAGATGTTTATACTGAAGCAGATCCAAGATGGTTTGGTATTCTTGTGTTTACAAGAAACAAATCGAAGACATAGCAGATTTTGCTCTCAGACGTTCTCAAATATGGCAGATCTAACCTTCAGATGTTTATACTGAAGCAGATCTAAGATGATTTGGTATTCTTTTGTTTACAAGGAACAAATCGAGGACATTGCAGATATGACTCTCAAATGTTCTCAAACAGACTCAAGATGGTTTGGCATCCTTGTGCTTACAATGAACAAATCTAGGACATTGCAGATATGACTCTCAAATGTTCTCAAACAAACTCAAGATGGTTTGGCATCCTTGTGCTTACAAGGGACAAATCAAGGACTGGTAGATATAACTCTCAAACATTCTCAAACGGATTCAAGTTGATTCGGCATCTCTACAAATTGAAGAGGCAGATTCGACATCTCTATGTTCAGCAATGAGCAGATCGAATATATCAACATGGCAGTCATGAAAAAGGGTTGAATACCATAAGGCCGGTCAAATTTGGTTTTTTCTATGAGTCTTTGCTCGATTCCTATTACATAGCAATGAGCAAAGAGGGGCAGCTGTAACAGCCTAAATTTGACCGGGCTTTAAAATAAATAGAGTGTTTATTTAAACAGTCCATTTAAACCTTTACAGGACCCAAATACCATGGCCCACTAACCCGTAGGCCCAAAAATTAAATAAACCTAAACCCGGTTACAACCCAATACCCGTTACAGACCTAGACCTAAACTAGACCCAATTGACCCAAGCTCTCAGAGGCCCAGAACCTAACACCATCAGCTAGGGTTTCTAATCCTAGCTCTCTCTCCCTACAGCGCCGCAATAGCTTCTGGAAACTTCGGGGAGCGTCGATTCAACTCCCCAGATCGTGGCCATCAATGTATTGACGCGCCATCAATGCGTTCGTCCCTCTTCCGACCATCCAGCACCGTGATCTCAGGTCTCCCTTCTGGTTTTGGTACCACCGTTAACGCCGAGATTGTCGGGGTACCTGCAAAACGAAAAAGAAACTTAGCAGATAATGGCCAAAGATACAATAGACAAGAAATCAGAGATTTCTTTCCTTATGTAACAAATCAGTAGGCTATAAAAAGCCTTTGTAACCCTTGTAACAATTACGGATACAGAAATAAAAAAAGAATACAAGCAGTTTCAAAGAAAAGGTGATTTAACTGTGTGTTTTTTATTTATTTTAGAACATATGCATGTATGTACATCATTTTAGCCAAAAAAATAGTAACTTTTAAAAAGGGGAAGAGATTACCTGTGGAAGGACGATGATTTTAACCCTCAGACCACCGTACAGGACGGCGCGTGAGTGCGTGAGGAGACCCCTGGACGGAGGCTCAGCAGCTCCGGGATCGGCCCCCGAATCCTCTTCCAGAGGATTTTTCTTTTCTTTTTTTAAAAACGGATGTTAAAATGATTTTTAGGGGCGAAGTTTGACTTATATAGTCTATTTAAAACGGTGTCGTTTTACAACTATAGGATCCGCGCGTTGACCCGATTACCCGGGGAGGATCCGCGCATTTTTGAGAATTGGGTTAATTACCCAATTGGTCCTCTCGCAATATTTATACTTTTAATTTCATTTTATTTATTTTTTAATTTGGTATTAATATTTTAATTCTATTTCAATTCGACCCTCCCAATGATTTAGAATCGTATTAGGGGAAACGGTGACGTTTTGGGAATAGGGCTATTTGCCTAGTGACCCCCTCTGATTTTGCGGGTGTTTCAAATCGGGCCTTAATTCAATTTTAGCTTTTTAAATTTGCCCTGTAATTTTACAAAACTTTAAATTTAGTCCTAATTTTTTTATTTCTATATATTTTTATATTAATATTTGATTTATTTTAATTTTACTTTTATACATTAAAATTATTAAAAGTGTTATTTTTATATATATTACTATTATATATTATTTTCCTCAAATTAATATTATATTTTCACATATATTATATATTTATTAATTATTTATATATATATTGTTTTACATGTTATTTTATATTATATCTATTATATTTCTTATATATTTATATTACATTTTATTATATAATATTTTTTTATTTATTGTTTTTTTATATATATGTTATGTACATCATGTATCACTAATTATATTATTTATGATTACATTATATATATTATTTTAAAAAATGTAAATCATTATTATTAAATCATATTTTTTAACCCACACTATATACATATTTTTATTAATTATTTATTTATTTACTATATATTATTTCATTTTAAACTAATATTGTTATATTATGAAATCTCGTACATACTCCTAAACCAATATATTATCATATAATTATTATTCTTTTATTCTTGTTATTATATTATCTATTAAATACTATTTTAAAATGGTTATGAAATGTCTTGTTTTTAATTGTATGTATATTTTGTTAGCAATCAATTACTTTTTTTATATTAGTTCTTCTATATGTTTTATATTGTATGTATCATGTATGTGTTAAGTTTATTTTTATTATAATTATATGCAAATTGACACTATATTTCTTTTATTTGTATACCACACATTATTTGATTATGTTTTTTTTATGTATCATGCATCATTTAAATATTATTTCGTATGTTTATATACTTTGTTTATTCATTTTAAATACATGTTATACATATATCTTTGTTTGCATTTTTTTTGCTTTATATGTATTATTCTTTTTATCGTAGTATTCATTTTTTTTATCTACCTAGTACAATAATATATTATTATGATTTATAATGTAGTACAATTCTCCACACATCATCTTTAAAAAGACAAGGCTCAAAAATTTTCAAAAAAATATAAAGGCAATGCTTGAAGTTTGGAAATTTCGAAAAAGTAGTGCCCTAACTTATTGGGTTGCAACTTTTCTCGTTAAGTTCGGATAGTCAAGTACCCTTCTAAGGTTTTTAAAGGATTTCAAAATATAAGTGATTGTCTTGGAATTGCAAAGTGATATGTCTTAACTTACTGGATGTAGTATTTTGCTGTTTTGAGATAGGGATTTCTAAAAGGCTAACTTATAGACAATACTTTGATACAAGTAAACCCAGGTTTTCAAATACTTTAAAGAGGATTACATCTTAAAATTTTTAATTTACGACATTAGAGACATTTTGATAATTAATTAGGTACCAATTTTTAGGCGTTACGAGGGTGCTAACCCTTCCTCGTACGTAACCGGCTCCCGAACCCATTCTTTTGATTTCGTAGACCAAAACCAACGATTTTAAAACAAATGTTTTAAAGGTGATCCAATCACACCTAAAAAGATTGGTGGCGACTCCCGTTTTCATTTTTAAAGTCGATTCCTATTTTCCAAAACTCGATTTAAAAAAGGTTTCGACAAGAGGAAAATGGATGCCAAATTGGGAGGGACCTTATGTGGTGAAGAAAGCTTTCTCCGGTGGTACATTAATCCTAGTTGAAATGGATGGAAGAAATTTGTCTAGTCCAGTGAACTCGGATTCAGTCAAAAAGTATTACACTTAACAAGGGAAGCCCAAAGTGAAAACCCGCAAAGGGCGCTTTGAGACTTTAAAAAAAAAAGGGTCCAAAGTGAAAACTCGTAAAGGGCGCTTTGAAACCAAATAAAAATGAAAAGGGCCAAAGTGAAAACCCGCAAAGGGCGCTTTGAGACTCAATAATAAAAATGAAAAAAGAGAAAATGAGAGGCCAAGGTGAAAACCCGCAAAGGGCGCCTTGTGACCAAAGGGGATTTGAGTTGAAAACCCGAAAAGGGCAGCTCAAATATGGAAGTGGGAAGGCAGTGGCCTTGCTATACTTGAATTAACCATGAAGGGGGTATGTTGCATCTTGGGGCGTTGAGAAAGTGCTTCTGATCTCTTAAACACATGTCGAGTTTGAATTGGTCTTCAAGAGGTTCGTACAGTGAAGCTCAGGTTGCGATAACAAGGGTACCTAGTCCTCATTTTCAGTAAATTGGTTATCTTTGAATTATCCCTTCTTTTCCAAGATATACATTCCTAAATAATGGCCATTGTTGTTCTTTTGATAATTTACTTTGAACTCAAGTTTAATTCCATTCTTGTCCATTATTACGATTTGATTGCAAGCATGTTGCATTGACATAATGATGAATGAACTAGTGATGTTTTCACAATAGAAGTTTTGCATATTACTCTAGGAGTTTCTAGATAATGCAAGAATCTGAAGTGGAATAATTGTTTAGAATACGCTCAAGTTCAAGGACATATTTGAATAAATCGCCTTTTAAGAATTTTTGTCCAAATGATGATTGAACAAAAGGACAAGATATGGCGTTGGTGATACAATTTTGAAGAAATGATCAGTATAAAAAGGGAATTGTTCTAAAAAAAGGGGAAATGATATTTGTATACATACAAATATCAAAATATACATTTGGCTATAGCACGTGAGGAGTGAGGTAGCAGATTAAACAAAGGGAAATTCAACTATGAGTTGCAATGTTTTGTCTCAAAAAGAGTAGTAGAAGGGACGTTGGAATTACAGTGGGGCAAACTCGCTAGACAAGATAGGTTTGTTTCTTTGGGATACTCTATCAAGATGATGGTTGAGCAAACGCGTCAGTAACAACATATTAATGAACAACGAGTGATGATACCCTAAATTGTTAAAATGGAATCATCCTCATTTCTCCATATATCATTCATAACACATTTAGTTAGGAGCATTGGTTTCATTTCAATCATAGCATCCTAGTTATTTGGCATAAGCATGTGCATATAAATTGGAGTCTACAGGATAGGTTCCCCAGAGAAAAGTGTAGCGGCATTGGTAAAGATTGAGGATCTTATCTCCCTGAGATTGCAACGAAACAGATCTTCGCAGATGGTGAATCTTATCTCCATGTATCGGCAATGGAGCAGATTTTACCACCAGCCTTATCTCTCTGAGGTAGCAAGAGAGCAGGTTGAAGAATGAGTCTTATCTTTCTGAGGTAGCAAGAAAGCAGACTGAAGATTGAAGATCTTATCTCCCTGAAGTGGCAGTCGAGTAGATCTTTACAGATGGTGAATCTTATCTTCATGTATCGGCAATGGAGCAGATTTTACCACCAGCCTTATCTCTCTGAGGTAGCAAGAGAGCAGGTTGAAGAATGAGTCTTATCTTTCTGAGGTAGCAAGAAAGCAGACTGAAGATTGAAGATCTTATCTCCCTGAAGTGGCAGTCGAGTAGATCTTTACAGATGGTGAATCTTATCTTCATGTATCGGCAATGGAGCAGATTTTACCACCAGCCTTATCTCTCTGAGGTAGCAAGAGAGCAGGTTGAAGAATGAGTCTTATCTTTCTGAGGTAGCAAGAAAGCAGACTGAAGATTGAAGATCTTATCTCCCTGAAGTGGCAGTCGAGTAGATCTTTACAGATGGTGAATCTTATCTCCATGTATCGGCAATGGAGCAGATTTTACCACCAGCCTTATCTCTTTGAGGCAGCAAGAGAGCAGGTTGAAGAATAAGTCTTATCTTTTTAAGGTAGCAAGAAAGCAGACTGAAGATTGAAGATCTTATCTCCCTGAAGTGCCAGTGGAGTAGATCTTCGCAGATGGTGAATCTTATCTCCATGTATCGGTAATGGAGTAGATTTTACCACCAGCCTTATCTCTTTAAGGTAGCAAGAGAGTAGGTTGAAGATAGAGTCTTATCTTTCTGAGGTAGCAAGAAAGCAGACTGAAAATTGAGTATCTTATCTCCCTGAAGTCGCAGTGGAGTAGATCGAAAATGGTCAATCTTATCTCCATGTGTCAACAATGGAGCAGATTTTAGCCACTAGCTTTATCTCTCTGAGGTAGCAAGAGAGCAGGTTGGCAATTGGAGTTGTATTTTCTTGATGTAGCAAAGAAGCAGATTGAAGATTTATTTCCCAAAGCAGTTGTGGAGAAGATTGAGGATGGTAGATCTTATCTCCATTTATCGACGATGGAGCAGATTTGAGCCACTGGTCCTATTTCCCTAAAGTTACAGTCAAGATTCAGTAGAACGGGCAAAATTGGTCCTTTTAAAGTCTTTGTTCTATTCTCATTACATGACAATGAGCAAAGAGGGGCAGCTGTAAGGCCCAATTTTTGTCTGGGCTTATACCAAAAACCAAAAAAACAACAAACACAAAATAAACTAAAAAATTAAAGTCCAAATATCCATAATAATGTCCAAGTTTTACACACCATCAGGCCCAAATAATAAACTAAATTAAAAGCAGCCCAAATACATTTTCTAACCCAATTAAACAAACATCCCCTAACCCAATTACATAAAATCCGATCCAATTAAATAATCCTAAAACCCAATTCTAATAGCCCAAACCTGAGGCCCAAAACACCAAAAAAAAAGAGTACAGCAGATGTGAGCACCAGAAGCTTCTGGAATAGGCCAGAGAGTTGGGGCTCCCATGAGTGGCTCCTCGCACGGCCTCCTTTGCACGTCTCCTCCGTATGGCCGAGTCTGCACAGGAATACACCAGAAGAACTACTAACAGAATACATCAAATAAATGTAATTTTTATTTTTATTTTTTATTCTAAAAATCTGGCTATAAAAAGCCGTTGATTTCATCCCTGTAATCTTACGCACACTGTACACATACACTCATACACAATACGCATATTCAAAAAAGAAAAAAACAATTTTTGGAAAGGTGATTTACCTCAGTCTCTTTTTTTTTTCATTTATTTGCCTGCCATTGTTTGCATTATTTGCATTATTTGCCTGCCATTGTTTGCATTGTTTTCTTTACATGATTGATTATTGGTTGTGATATTTCGTGTTGCTTTGATAATTGAATTTTGTTTTAAAAAAATTATTATAATTTTTCTTTCTCTTTTATTCCATTATTTTAATAGTTGATGTTTTATTTGTAATAAAATTTATTCTAGTTTATGTATATTATTAATTTCATGTTATTTTGCAATTTCTTTTGAATTCATTCACATATTTTAATGTTTATATCCCGTTTTTTAGAAATTCGTCTATTTTATGCGTCATATAAATTATTAAGCGTATATTTAGTATTTATATTTAATCTACATACGTTATTAAAGCCATGTTATTTTTATATATATAGCCTTTTAGTAAATTTATATCTAATTGTTTTTTAGGTTTTATTAAATGTATAGTTTATGATAAAATTAAGTTAATTTTATAATTCATATTTTTATTCCATGTTATTTTAACATTCAATTATTCCTAAAGTGTCTTTACATGTATATAACTCATATTAAATTATTTTACTATAGTCCACATTATTGATTTCATATTAATATTTCTTTTATGTACATATATTTTCCTTTAAAATTATTGATGCGTATAATGCATTTCTTTTAAGAGCTATATTTTAAATCATACAATTTATTTATTGTTTACACTTTCATATTTTATTATCCTTATGTATGAATTATTTATATGTACCATAAATCCAAATCAATTTGTTACATGTAAAATTATATTATATATCATTTATTTCAAAATTCCCTTTATAGATATAGTTTTATGAATATACGTCACTAAATTTATGTATTTTATAAATATAGTTTTTTTTACCTTTTGTGTATATTATTATATTTTTTAAAATTTGTTACATGTATAATTTATAATTTACTTATTTTTTTTCATACATTATTAATCTCATGCTATTTTTTTATAAATAATTATTCCCAAAGTTATTTATATATATATGTTTTGTGAATTTATCATGTGCATTATATTTTATCATGTGTTTTATTGTTCTTTAATATTTTATAAGCTATTATGCACATTGTCAATTTTTAAATAAAGTTGTGTTTAAAATATTTTACATATTATTCGATTCAAATGTTTTATTCCACAATATTTATTTCAAATAATTATATATCCCTAGTTTTTGTACAAACTCGTTAACTTATATTATGTGTTCATTAATTCATCAATATTTTGGAAATGTCTTATACTATATTGATTTCTAATTTCATTTTATTTTGTACATATTTTGTGGATCGTTTTATATTATATTGTGCCATGTTAATTATTGTTGTATATTATTTTTGTATTGATTGTTTACCATCCATGATTAAGAATTTGGCAACATTTTACTTAGAATACATAATTGTTGGATTTATTAATTGTGACTTGTTGTATCCTATTATTTCATGTTCATTAATCCTTTCCTATGCAAATGTTCCGATACAATGCATTAAGTATTCCATTTATTTTAAAACAAATAAACGTGTTTTGAGCGAATTTCTAATTTTCTTTATTATTCAAAAATTCTGAAATAAGGCAATATACAATATTTGGGGAATTCGGAAAATCGTGCTCAATCGTGCTGGGTATGATTTTTTCGGTCAACTAAATATTTGGATAACCTTTTATAATTTTAGTGTACGAGTTTTCAAAAGTCAAAAATCAATCGTATTTTTAAAGGTATAAAGGATCGTATCCAATCATGCTGGGTACGATACTGCATATCTTTGAAACGAGAGAATTTTGACCGTTAATTTGAACTATTCAAACATTTTAAAAAGAATCATACTTTGAAAAATCTTTTCTTTAAAAAATCTTTAGGTGTAAGGATAGCATCAAATCAATTTGGTACCAAGTTTTGGGCGTAATGAGGGTGCTAACCCTTCCTCATGCGTAACCGACTCCCGAACCCATTTTTTTGATTTTATGTGAATCAAATTTATTTTTAATGGAATAAAAAGTTTTAGTAGGTGGCCCAATCATACCTAAATCAAGAGATTGGTGGCGACTCCACATTTTTGTTTTCAAAAGTCGATCCCCATTGTTTTCAAAATAAAAAGGGTTTCGATAGAGTTGAATTAATATAATGTTTAATGGTTGTTTATTGTTGTTCAAAGCATGATGAAATAAACATTTTAGGCGTGGTTTAATACATGCCTTGTTGACCTCTAAGGCTGTCCAAAACAAGACAAAATTTAGTTGTCTTTAAGATGTTCGAATGTGGTTGTTCAAATGGTTCTTCAAATTTTCCAAATGTGTCTTTAAGGTGCTCGAAAATGTCATATTAATGTTGTCCATATATGATTTTGAATACTGGAAATTTGCAGCATTTAATTTCCTGCTTGAAGTTGATTAAACCATGCTGTAAATGCAAAATATTTATATGTTGTTCACATGCTAAATTAACCATTAGTGAGCTTAAAATTGATCTATTCGAATGTGTTAAATTCCTTGATCAATGTGATGTTATTTATGCTAATGTATTGAGTATATTAAGTTGTGCAATTTGATGTTATATGTGGCGTTAATGTTGACTTGTTAATTGCATATTTTATTATTAATTTGATGTTATATGTGTCATTCATTAACTTTTGTTTCTTTTTTCTCAGGTTTGAGTTTTTGTTGGATGCAGGGTCTAGGATTAGCTGAATTCATGCATAGTGACGACTTGTTTGAGCTAACTGCTTAAAGTGTGCATTCTATCATTATTTTGTTCTATTTGTATTTTGTTAGATTTCTGGTGTACTATGATAAGTGCGGTATTTTGTTTGATTGTTATTGATAAACTTTCTGTTTGGTAGGATATATATTTATATCATAGATATTATTCTTTTTCTCAATATTTTGATAATGAATTTAAATTTTTTTTATATTTTTCATGACTTTTATAATATTATTTTTAAATTATGACATTTAGCTACGTTTTTGGGAGAAACATCGCTAAAGGTCATGACCTTTAGCGGCGTTTGTGGGAGAAGCGCCGCTAAAGGTCATGACCTTTAACGGCATTTTTTTAGATAAACACCGCAAACTTTAGCGGCGTTTTCTATAGCGGCATTTTTTGCGGCGCTTGTAAAAACGCCACAAATAGTTTTAGCGACGCTTTTAGGCCTAAAAAAAGGCCGCTAAAAGTCAATTTTGCTGTAATGCCTCGTACTCCTCAAAAATAGACTTGATAATATTCGCCCCCTCGATAGTAGCTTGCCCAAACACAATACTATCATAGGCAAATAACAAACTAACAAATGAGTATGGCTAGGTCCCCCCTGCTGATCCTCGTCCCACACAACACCCCAGACTGACAAGCCAAATATTAACACTAGCTAAATTAACATTTAATACATTTCATTCATACATCATGGCAAAGTTTAAAATAATTAACACTTAATAAAACATTTGTTGCTTTTTCCAAATTAAGCTAATTAAGGATGTAAGCAATATATTGGTACTAGTCAATTACTCAAGTTTGACAAAAAAAAATCAAAATCAAATTAGTAATTATCAAATTAAGCTTGAATTATCAAGTGAGTCAAATTTAAGCATTTTAATATCCAATTCGATAATGTTTTAGCTTCAAATTCCAGCATTGGTATGTAATTTTTTTTAGGTTTTATTCTCAAAACAATATTTATTACTAATTAAAAATAAGAAGTTTTTAATAACTTTATGATTAAATTAAAACCCGATTAACGAATGATATTAACTCAATCAAACAAGTATAGACTAATAAACCCTAACCTAATTTTTCCTATTTCTCTCGTAATACCATTACATTTCCTCCCAAGCTGCCATAACTCCCACAATGTCCAAGCCCAAGCACAAGCCCAAAACCTACCAACCTCATCCCCCCAATCTCATCTGCACATCAAAGTTTGATGAAGTAAAGCGTTAAACACTTATTCGGCCAACTAAGATTTGTATATCACTTAAATATATTTTTGGATTTTGAGTTTTTAATCTTTCACCTCTCCTTTCAACAACATAATACTTGTGTACACTAACACAACATCATAATACTGACTAAAATTAAAAGCTATATTGTTAAGAAAAGGAAATATATAGATTAAATATTATCCCTCTCTACAATAAAACAAGTAAAAAAAGAAAAGAAAAAAGCAAGCTAAAATTACAAAGCTTGTCGCTCAGTTTAATTGGCTAAGTCAATTAATCAACGTATTGTATATATTTTATCAATATATTTAAATATTGTATTACCCTTACACCTCGAGCAGATTTCTCAGATCCTCATGCCTTGGCATTGCTCCAAAGAACCACTCATTCCAACCGCCTTCTCAGCAAAATTCCTCAAAGAAGTCCTTCGAGAGAACTCTTCAAGAATTAATTTAACAAAGGCTCAATCTGTAATCACTATTTATAACACCAATTGCCAATCACCACCCTAACTACGCCACTTAAGCCTTCCACAATAGACTAGTTGACTAACCTACCTAGAGCCACCTATAAGGTAGTGACAGGTGGCATCTCGGGATTCTAGCTCAAGGTATATAAACCCTTTGTCTCCACATAGTAGGAGGATCTACCCCCTTTTCCTTCTTATCTCTGTCTCTCTAGATAGTTTCTCATACCTAACCACCCACAGTGGCTCACCAATGATCACAACCATCACCAACACCTTATCTGGTCCTCACATCAACAATTAGTGTAGTGAATGTAGACTACTTTCACCTTTAAAATTTTCGAGTTTCACCAGTACTATGAAAAGCAAGCTTATGTGACCCAAAATCCAAATCCAAACTCTCAGGAATTTCTAGCATTCCAAAAGCAATTTAGAGTACTCCAAGAGCAATTCCCCCGGTCACAAAAGTCCTAATTGCAACACCCCAAAATTTTTAGTACAATAAACGGTATTGTTCCGGGAATGTATACAAGAGATTTATCAAGAAAATGGATTGAGAGCATTGAAATTTGGTTTAGCCAAAAATAAATAAATAATTTAGAATTTGGTGAAAGAAAGATTAAAAGTGAAAACAAATCATAGGAAGAAAAGGTAGAGTCACAAATAAATATTTGTTTTATAAACATTACATGAAAATATATTGATAGGCGAAATTGAAAATTAATGGTATGGACTAGATTGCATAAAGTAGAAAAGTTCAAGAGTTAAAGTGTAATTTAATTATTTAATAGAGAAAAGACTAATTGACAATTTTCCCATAGTTAAGTGATTTTTATGAGACATTTAATAAATATATTTGGATATACATGAGTAAAAGGGGTGAAATTTGGTATACTTTAAATGGTTGGTCAATTAATTGATTAAAATAAAAGAAAAAGAAAAAATGTAGAGCTCCTCCACACTAAGGAAGGTTGAATGGTAGTAGAAGGGGTAGAAAAAATAATAATAATTTGGTTAATCTTCTTGGAGAAGGAGAAAGATTAAAAAATAATGAAATATTTTCGAGGATATATTAATTATTTTAAATTAAAAGATTGTTTTTGAATTTCAAATTAGAAAAAAAATATTTTGATTGAATTAATAATCCTTAGATAAGATTTTTAAGGATTATATCCTAACCATTCATTTAATTTATTAAATAATAAAATGAATAAATAAATAGAATAGAAAAAAATTAAAGAAACGTCTATAAGATAGAAGAGAAATCATTCTCTCTATATAAAAACCCCAATGTGGGGTGTGGAAAACGACAGTTTTTTTATGCAGTTAGCTTTCTTTCCTATTTAGGAACATTTTCTAACCATTTTTTTAGAAAATTTTATAAGATTAAGTTAGATTTCATTTAAAAAAAAGAATTTAAGTATATTTTTTTAAGGATAAATTATAAAAGTAGTCATTTTTGTTTGTTTCAGATTATATTCTAGTCATTTATGTTTGAAATGTTAAGTTTTAGTCACTTGCATTATCGTTTTGTTACGAAATGGTTGCTCTACCGTTAAGCTCTGTTACCTCCTCAACGGCAGTCCTACGTGGCAGTCTAAATGGGTTTTAAATACCAACTCGGAAGTCCTACATGACAGTCCAAATTAAATTTATTTAATTAAAAACGTATTTTCATCACAAGAACTTGACATCCAAGTTGGAATTTAAAACCCATTTGAAGTACCACGTAAGACTGGCGTTAAGGAGATAATAGAGTTTAACGGTAAAGTGACCACTTCGTAACAAAATGATAATGTAAGTGACTAGAACATAACATTTCAAACATAAGTGACTAAAATGTAATCTAAGGCAAACAAAAGCGATTATCTTTATAGTTTATCTTTCTTTTAAAACCAAATATGAAAACTTGAATATGAATATTAGAAGTGGAAGAGAGTATGGATACATATGTGCATTAATTTGTGTATTTAAATAGTCGTGTAAAAGCAAAGATTAAATATGTGGAATTATTTTGTATACTTTATATGGTGAAAATAATATAATTAAAGTATGTAGAAATTGATGAATGATTTTTTATGTTTTCTTAAATATAAATAATTAGAAGAAAGTAGTGTGATAAATTTAATTATGAAATATGAAAATGAGATTTGATTATTTTGGATGATGTGGTTGTTTGTTTGCAGTGATGGAAGTGTGAAATATTTATTTTGAATAAAATTTAGATAGGTGAAATATGTTAGTTCATGAAAAGAAAATAAAGTCAACTGATTAAATAGAATAAAGATGAAATTAGTGAAAAATAAATTAGTTGATTAAAAATTCAAACATAGAGAATCAAAGAAAGAAATAGTTGGAAGTTGGATTAACTATGTTAAAGAAATTAGAAATAATTTTGTATGTGAATTGAATTGGAAACTTAATGAACAAAGTGTTTAATTTTGATAAGAATTAAGAAGAGGTTTAAATTGTAAGATCTATAAATATAGAATTTGAAAAGCTAAATAATGAAATTTGAATTAAATCATCAATTGCTGAGTTGTAAAAGTTATTGGAATAAAAAGTTTCAGAGAAATTGAATAAGAAAGCTGTAATTGAAAGATGGGGACTAAGTTATAAAATTTGAAAAATCTAAAAATTCCTAAAAAGGGGTTGATTTGCAAAATTTAAAACACCCTGAGCTGTTTTAGAAGTAACATGATAATAATTCAAGGGCTAAACTGTTAAATGGTAAAAAATTAAAATATTAAGGACTAAATTGTAAAATTTTAGAATTAAAATTTTAGTGATTGAATTGTAAATTCTGTGAAACTTGAAGTTAGGGACTACTTTGGTAAAGTCTGGAAATATAAATATAAAAATTAGTGAATTTCAATGGACTAAGTGATTGTAATTCATTAAAAGAAAACAATAAAATATGATTAATTAAATCTGATAAGAATTGAATTTGATTTGGATTTTTTATTTATTTATGGGTGTAACTGCATTAAATATAATTTGAGAAAAGTTAGTATGATATTATATTCAATTGTTTTGATAATTGGGAATAGTATATCATGTTGATAAAATTCGATTATGTTAAAAAGTGATTTAATGAAGTAAAATTTATTATCATTATATTATAAGTAAAAAAAAGAAAACAAGAAAAAAAAAGGTGATATTGTGGAACTAATTGTTAAAAAATTATAAAAAAAAAGAGAGAAAAAACAAGCAAAAGTATTTGGAAGATGCATTTGAAATTGAATGTAGCATCTCTTACTTGAATTTGTTATGGAACCGAGTGATGGGTGTTACACGAACAACTTTAACACCACATATACCAACAACAAGAAGAACAACTTCAGCATAGTATGTAGGAGCTCCTAAATAATTATAGATGAGATATGGGAAAACGTGAAGATGAAGAAGAAATAGTCTTCTCCATCAAGCAAGACCAAAACCTCAATTGAAGGACAACCAAACCAGAGGGCACAAAAGTCGAGCCAGAAATAGGTTGTGATGTGCCTTCAAAAAGAAACCCCGAGTATATGCCCAAGCCTATATCCACTAGAGAGATGGCATGGAGAAGTGAAGTTGAACTTTTATGGAAGGGGATACAAGACCTAAGAACAAAACACCTTTGGTAGACAAGATATACTCTTAAGGCTAATGACCCTTAAGCCCCATGTACCATTCCTACAAGACATCCAGCTAATTTCAAGGTTTCAAAGGCTAGATTGATGGAAAGAAAGACCCCACCAATTACCTAGCACAAGTTAAGAGTTGTATAGAGATATTAGGAGCACTAGATAAGTTTTCCTTTGACCCTCCAAGGCCATGCCATAAACTTGTACAACTCGCTACAACCAGGCTCCATCAATAACTTTGATGAGTTAGCAAAAATCTTTGTGGGGCACTTCCTAACCAACAAAGCCACACTCAAATCCAAGTAGAGCTTGTTAGAAGTAAGACAACGATAAGGAGAGCCCCTCCTTGATGATTAGGTGATTTTGACCTACATTACAAGTCTCGACCATCAATTTTTGAAATTCAACCTTACCATAAATAGACTAGAAAATTATTTCAGTTATATGACATGGTCACGAAGTGTGCTGAGATCGGAGAGATCAATAGTGCAACTAGTTCAATGTTTAGTTCCAATATACCATCTAGAGAAGACGGGTATAGTTGGGGGAAAGAGTAAAATAGGAACAATGAGAGGATGCACAAGTCTTTAAAAGTCAACAAAAAGGAGCAATCCTCCCCGAAGTTCCCTAAACCTAGAAGATGGCAACTTGATGATTATCCTCATAACACGCATCGTAAACAGCTCAATTTCACAAGAGGAAAGGAGTAGAGATCCAGAGGACTTTAGAGGCAATTCGATGAATACACCTCACTAACATCACCCTTGGACGAAATCCTATGACATGTGGCAAGCTCGAGATTATTAGATCCCCCTCCCCAATGAGGCTAGACCCAATAAGGAACTATTTTCAGATATGTGATTTTTACCACCAAACTGGTCATTCCACTGAAAGGTGTGTTTCCCTCAAAGATGCAGTGGAAAGCGCAATACAAATAGGATAGTTACATCAGGAAAATGCTAGGCAAAGATAGCCCAAGGTAGAAGGGAAACAACCTGCTAGTGTCACAGGGCTAGATCTTTCGTCTAACGATCCGTGACGCCTTGGGTGATCCATTCGCTCCAAACTCGCCTAGGTTAGCCTTTAATCCAAAAAGTGAGGATTCCTTTAGAATTTCTCTAAGGCACCAATTTGTACAGCGAAAGCAAGTATGCCAAAAGAAGCTACAAATGAACAATAGAAAGCCAAAGAAAGACTGCACATAAAGTGTTTGAGTAAATGCTCAAAGAATTCTATTACTCTTAAGAATTCAACATACAATGGATGATATACAAATGAGGAGGAAGCTATCTCTTTATAGTTGAGCTCCCCCAAAACCAACGGTCAAGATCAAATTACATCGATGGACGAGATTAGCTTATCACTTGATTTTAGGGATTTACAAGATTACATCATATCAAATCAAATCTACAAGATATGATTCCCATATTTGCTAAAAATAGCCTATGTTGCCATATCTTCATTATCGGGTCAACCAGGCTTCAATTTGATAGGCTTCTCTAACATTTCTTGGAGTCGTGCCAGTTTTCCTAGGCTAAATGATCCCCATCTAATCGATAAACCTCTATGGGGTGCATCCTATGCCATGATCACGGGCTATACACCTTGGCCTGTGATATTCTCCCCCACCCATTCTCACAACGACCTCTTTGCGACTTCTGAATGACACTGACTTGATTCTCCTTGGAACTCTCTTGTTGCCTTGGTGTAACACCCCGAATTTGGGCCTAGAAGTATTAGGTCTTGAGCATGGGAACAGTTAAGAGGCAGCATATAAATGTTTAGTTGTGCAAGAGAGTGACACAACTATGTATCTGCTTCAGTGGTTAAGTGTTTTGAGTGTTTTGAGAAGTATTGGGTTCAAGCCTTGGCTTGCGCAAAATTTTTGTTTTTTAAAGGAATAAACACTATCTTAGGCAGTAGGCTTTTAAATAAAAATGGGTAAAACATGACAGAAAGGGCCTGCTAGTATAAGGGATAAGAGGCATGTCATCTATACCTGAGGTCTGAGGTTCGAATCCCTGCATGCATGAAATGATTAAAATTTTGCAGTGCTGGACGGCTAGAGTTTGTGTTTCATTAAAAGTCTGAGTACTGGGTGTTGGAGTGGAGTTTGAACTGTGTATTTGAGATCGGTTGAGGGATTTGAGGAGAGATTTTAGGAGAAAATCAAGGGAGGTTGAGGAGAGAGGGAGTAGCATGTCGAATGTGAGATTTGCATGTTGCCAAATTCGAAATTGGATAGGAGTGGGAGAGGTAGCCGGTTTTGGAACTGGTGGCTCTCAAGTAGCTCACATTTTCTCCCATTGTGCCGAACTTTTCATTTTGATTTTCTATTTTTCCAACTATTTTTCTCTCTTGGAGACCGATTATTATTGTGGGTATGACTAGTACCTTTTTTTTTCTGTTGTTTGTTCTCCTTGGCTGAATGTTCCCTCTACTCCCCTCTCTCAAATTCTTCGGCTTTTAACTCCTAATGCTTGACCGATTCCTTCTCCTCTCCCTCTCCCCTCAATCATTTCTTGGCTGGTTGATTCTCTTCTTATCTTCCCTCTTTCTCAATCATAATACTTGGCCGTATACTCATGCCTCTCTTACCCTCACTGTGACTAACTTTCCTTCATTGCTATTCGTCATTTATATAGTCATTCTATTAACCGGTTTTGCGTTGGTAAGTCTGGCTCTCAGTTTAAATGCACATAGTTATTCTCTCCTCTCTGCTCTTTCTTTCGTGTTAATAGTTTCCATCTAATGTATTCTTGGCTATCGATATTTGTTAGGGGCGGTTTGTACTAAGCCTCTGCCTCTGTCGCAGAGGGTGTTTGTTGTGAAGATAGACCGATTACTTCCCTTCTCTATAATCGGTTTTACATTTTCGGTAAGTGGTTTACGCTTGGTTCAAACGGTTGTACGAGCAATATGATCAAGGTTAATAGGTTTGGTTGGTATGCAGATAATAACCGAAGAAGGGGGAAAAATCATTCTTGATCAACGGTTTAGGTGTGTAAGGGCTTAGGGGTTCGAATCAAGGTATGTGATAATTGATCTTTGGATAAGTGTTATGGAAAGGAGTAGCATTAATTTGATTACCTCGTGACTAATTGAATGTTTGTGGATTGGATCAAAGTTTGGAATGCTCAAGGGCTACGTGCATGTTTTTGTAAACAGGTGTGTAACCACATTGCCATACTCGTAAATCGACAAAAGCCAAAATAAGTGACCGTTGGCACCACACGAGCATGTGCTCGCTTGTGTGGTAATTCGAATGCCTAAACGTAGGCATAAGATCGTAGAGCACACTCGTGTGGTAATTCGAATGCTTAAACGTAGGCATAAGATCGTAGAGGCCACCATGAGCGTCTTTATGGTCTAAGGTTGATTTGGGCCATAATGGGCCGTGCACGGACGTGTGAAGTTTATTGAGATAGGCTGTGTAGTTTACACGGCCAAGGCCATTTTTGGGCTTTGTGGGCCACACGGGCGTGTGGGCCCACATGGGCCGCAATATGGGCTTTGGGCCTATTTTCACTGTTTTACTGTTAAGGTTGCATGGGTCGCTCGAGACGACTGTAGAACTTCTGTTGGGTTGGTAAGCGTACCTGGACTCTTAATTAATAAAATGACTATTTTGCCTTTATGAGGTAAAGTGACTGTTTTGCCCTTATGTGGTAAAATGATTGTTTTGCCCTTTTATGTTAAGATGACTGTTTTACCCCTATGTGATGTATGTTTATATTTTAGCATGCTATTGTAACTATATTGAATACACGTATAATATTATGACATGTTGCATGATGCATTGCATAGGGATAGGTTTTTATATGATTGGAGGAAGTGTACTGTACTTACAGCTCTGCTACAAATTACTGATGGTTCTAAGCCTATTATACTGGCAGCTCTGCTACAAATACTGTTTACTGCCGTAACTATTGCTAATTTTGGTGTGTAGGAATGGGTGGGTTGATTATATCCCCACATAAAGTGTAGGGTTGGATGGAGATGGTGTGTAAAGGCTGGATGGGTAGGACTTGCATATTGTTTACTATTACTGCACTGTTTACTGTTACTACAATGGGCCAAGGCCTGAACTTATGACTGTTTCTATATTGACATGGGCTAAAGCCCAAACTGATATTGCCACTGTTACTAGAAAGGGCCTAGGCCCAAATTGTATTTGCCCAATGTATGTTTGACTATTTGTTTATTAAGGGATTACATACTGAGTTTTCGTAAACTCACCCTTCTGTTATCTACTCAGGTAACCCTTAGGCAGATCGGTGCGGCGAGGGACTCAAAAGTGGCCACACAATCGCGCATGCTTTTATTTTTGACTTTTAAATTATAAGTGTTTTAATTTGGGTATTTTCTGTAATAAGGCCTCTTTAAATTTTTAACGTTTAATTTGGAGTTTTATTTATATTGATTTATATCTGCTAGCAGTAGGATATGGGTTTTCAAAAGATAAATTTTTTAAAAAGTACTCTGAATATGTAAACGATTTTAAGAGCGACCGCAAGAAAATAACGTTTTACAAGTAAACGCTAGTATGCAACTGTTTTAAAAACCTTCCGCTACAAACAAGATTTTGAGATTAATAACATTTTAAAGTAAATACTTTTGGGTACCTACGCAAGTTTTAAAATCATCTTTTAGATCACACAAAGAGGCTTAACAAATATTGGACTTTGCAAACGATATCATGCTTTACGAAAAACACTTCAATGTGACATTGCCAGATTCGGCCATAACGTCCAGGCCGGGTTTGAGGTGTTACACTTAGATTCTTCCCGACTTACCTTGCAATCGGGTTGTCCATTCCTTCATAACCTTTGCCTCGACTTTCGTCGCCTCTTAACTTGAACCGTTGCACTCATTGGTACATCTCGTTAGCAAGAAGTCTCTGCTCTAACTTGCCCCAATTTTAACTTGCTCCCATTGGAATCCCTTTAATTCTCGCATCTTGGCTTCGTACCGCCCATAGTCACTCGACCTCCTTGCTTAAGAACTTTGAAAGGGCCCCTACAACCTTGCCAAGCCAACAAGTTAGAATTCAAAACACTATCAAAGTGTTCACATTGTACCTTACTAAAAGCATTTACTCATTTTGACTGCTTTTGCATCGCTTCTTTCCCCTCGAAGTCCGATACACAACCCACATTTCCCAAAGGTGGCGGCTCCACAGTCGACTTTGCAAGCCTCATATCAGTCTCACGTTCCACTAACCTTTCTGAAGGGGCTTTCGTAGCATTTTGTTCTATCAAGTTAATGTTTCTTCCACACGAAACATCTTCGACTAGTTGGATTGACGACAACACCTTGGTCCCAATCTTCATATTCCGATGCACCAACACAACAATCTTTGATAATGGACTAGTGACAATATGAATGTGATCAACCCATGGATACAGAACTGTCTAAATCCTATGAAGAAATTTTAAGCCAAGTACATAATCATAATCATCTAATTGGATTACCTCAAAGTCTTCATTGCCCTTTCATTCGCCAATTTGTAGCTCCACATTACAAACTACTCCTACAGTTGGGGCCTCCTCGGAATTTACTGTCTCTATCTTCCTATTTGATTTCTTAATCGAGAGACCAAGTTTCTCCGTAGCCTTTTCCAATATGAACAAGTCTGATGCTTCTGTATCGATAAGAGCAGTCCACTTTTGACCTATAATGTTGATGTCTACAAACATCAACCCTTCTCTACCATTCCTTTTCTTAGGAATGAGCACTATCAAATTAACCCTCGATGTCTTTTTCTCAATAGCCTTTGCCTCTTCCTTCTACTTATCTTTCTTTTTGATAGCCGAAATCATTTATTTCTTTGGACATTTTTGCACCATGTGTGGTCCTTGACAAAGGAAGCATTTTATCCTCTTCCCCTTGTCCCTTGGGTTGTTGGATCCCCACTTCACATCTCGTGGTTTCCCATTGCCACTTGTGCTATCGGTATTGTTGCCATCATTGCTATGTCCCTCTTCATCTTCTTCATGGTTTCTCTCACCATTGCCCTTTCCATTAGGCTTAGACGATCGAACTTGCCTTTCTTTGGACCAAGCTCAACAAAGGACTCTGCTTTGGCCATGGCTACAATAAGTTTGGTGATCCCTTGCCTATGTAACTTATGCTTGCCTACAGCTTTAATCTATCCTCGAACCAATAGAATACTTTTTTCTCACTTAAGTCAGTGATTTGAAGTATCAACTCACTAAATGCCCGAACATACTTTCGAACAGTGCCTTGTTGTGTGAGACAATGCAACTTAGCTCGAGCCTCCTTTTCGGCATACTGTGGGTAAAACTGCTTCTTCAACTCTCTTTGGAACTCCTCTCAAGTCTCAACTATGTTCCCAGCACGTTTCTCATCTGTAGACCTACGATGCCACCACAAGAGAGCCACATTAATAAAATAGATTGAAGTAATTTTTACCTTAATGGCATCATTCTCGATGCCCATAGCTTGGAAGTATTGCTCCATTTCCCACAAGAAGTTGTCCACATCCCTTGCAAACCTTGTACCCTTGAACTTCTCCGGTTTGGGAACATCCATTGCTTGTTGCTTCGACCTTGAAGACAACATCCTATTACTCAAAGTAGCTTTGTAAATCGTGAGCTTCCCCTTAAGCTCTTCAATTTCCTTCTTCATGGCTAACACCATATCCTCGAGATTCTCATCCCTCTCTGCTAGCTTTTTCATAATGGAATTTACTAATTCATTTATCTTTTCCGCATTAGCACCGGGAGAATCTAACATAAATTCTCTGAGTTGCTCTTTCATTGAGTCAAACCCATCTATGCGTCCCTCGACCAACTCAAGCATCTCCTTCATGTTCCCTACGGGCTCCTCGAGACTACCAACTCGATTTTCCAAAGCTATCAGCATGTCCTTCGAGCAACTTGCTTTTTTGGCCCTCACACGGGTCTGCATTGGCTCATTCTAATCAACAACTTCTTTCGACATCCTAATGGTGCCTTCGAACTAATAGCTCGGATGCCACTTATCACGAGGCTAGATCTTTCATCTTGCTATTCGTGCGGCCTTAGGGATCCTTTTGCTCCAAACTAGCCTAAGTTAGCCTTTACTCCCAAAAGTGAGGATTCCTTTAGAATTCCTCTAAGGAACCAATTTGTATAGGGAAGCAATTGCGCTAAAAGAAGCAACAAATGAACAATAGAAAGCTAAAGAAAGAATGCACATAAAGTGTTTGAGTAAATGCTCAAAGAATTCTATTACTCTTAAGAATTCAACATACAATGGATGATATACAAATGAGGTGGAGGCTCTCTATTTATAGTTAAACTCCCCCAAAATCGATGGTCAAGATCAAATTACATCGACGGACGAGATTAACCTATCCCTTGATTTTAGGGATTTACAAGATTGCATCGTATCAAATCAAATCTACAAGATATGATTCCCATATTTACTAAAAATAGCCAATGTTTCCATATCTTCATTATCGGGCCAACTAGGTTTCAATTTGACAGGCTTCTCTAACAACTCTTGGAAGCCAGTTCTCGTAGGTTAAATGATCCTCATCTAATCGATAGACCTCCATGGGGCGCATTCTGTGCCATGGTCACAGGCTTTACACTTTGGCCCATGACACTAGAGGGGTAATCCATGTGATAATAGAGGAGAAGATAAGGCAATATTCTTCCTTCAAAGAAAAGCTAATCCAAGAAGTGTTTATTCTATGAACATAGCAATGAAGATAGCTCATCCAACCGAAGACTAGAGGATAAATTTTGAAGATATGGATTCAATCACAATTTTGGACAAAGCGACTAATGACCCACTAGTGGTAACAACTCGAATTGGGGATTATAATGTCAGTTAAATATTGATCGACTGTGGTAACGTGTTAGTAGTATTGCACTAGAAAGCCTTTTAGTTGATACTCCTTTCAGAGTCACGGTTAGAAAGCACAGGCTGTCTCTATGGTTTCACAAATCAACCTACCAAATGAAGGGATCCATGAGCCTTCCAGCCATTTTAGAGGATGGGTATTGCACATTAATTATTGAAGTTAAGTTCATGGTTTTCAACCAACCATCTACATTTAATGTCATATTTGGAAGACTTTTGATGGGAAAATAAAATTTGATTTTAGCAACATTCATCTTGACTATCAAATTTTTGACTCCTCAAAAAATTGGTTACATGAAAGTGAATCAACAAACTACTAGGAATTACCATCTCCTATCATTACAGTTGTTGAAGGCAACTCGATTGCGCCAAGGGAAAGAAACTGGTAAAGTTAGATTAAAGCATTCTAGTTTGAATGCTAATAGCTCGATCAATCTCCTAGAGAAAACCACTCTTAATCTTGAGAAGTTAAACATGAGAAAGAAGCTAAGCCTATATAATACAGACTCATTTAAACAGATAAAGAATTTCCCCCTCTTCGAAAATGAAGCAAACAAGATCATCAAAATAGCTACCACCTTACCAAAGACAAAAAGAAGATACCTAATGAAACTACTTAGAAACAATGTTGATATATTTTCCTAGACAGTGATCGACAAGCCAGGAATTGATTCATCAGGAATTTCTCACTCACTATGTGCAGACTCTTTGGCAGAGCCTATAAAATAGAAAAAAACAAAGCTCTTAATCGAGAAGATCCAAGGAGTTAGAGCAGAGGTTGAAAAATTCCTCTGACAAGTTTATTCAAGAAGTAACCTACCCTGACTAGGTCTTTAACATGTTGATGATAAAGAAATTGATGAAAGTTAGTAGATGTGTGTGGATTTTACTAATCTGAACAAGTATGCCCCGAGGATAACTTCCCACTCCCATCCATTAATAGGTTAGTTGATTCAACTATTGGCCACAAATATATGAGTTTATGGACACTTTTTCAGTGTATAATTAGATACAAATGAACCCTTGAGATCAAGAAAAGACTTCTTTTATTACAGTGGATGACTTGTTCTGCTATAATTATTTGCCTCTCAATTTGAACAACGCAGGTGCCACTTACCTTTATATATCTATAAAGAAAAGATAAGTAAAATCATGGAAGTATACATCAATGACATGATTGTTAAAAGTGCAACAATGGAGTAGCACCTTAAATATTTGTTGGAAGTGTTCTAGGTCCTCAAGCAGTAAAGCATGCCCCTAAACCCAGAAAAGTGTGCCTTTGAAGTTGAGGGCAAAACGTTCTTAGGTTTTTTTTTATTTCTAACAAAGGGATTGAAGGAAACCCCCAAAAAACATGATAACGACCATCTTGGATATGAATCTACCTCAAATAGTGAAAGAAGTCTAAAAGTTGACAGGGAAAGTTGTTGCCCTTAATCGTTTTGTCTCTAAAATAGTAGAAAAATTCCTTCCATTTTTCAAAACTTTTTAAACAACCCCGTTGCAGTAGACCCCAAGTTGCTAAAAATCATTTGATGAGATAAAATATTATTTAAGTTCCCCACCCTTGCTTTCCTTGCCAAAAACAAGAGACAGGATATAAGTGTAGTTGGTGGAGTCTGATGAAATGGTAGCAGCAACACTAATTCGAGAGGAAAACAATGTGTAGTTGTCAATATACTATGTTAGTAGGGTCCTGCAATATGGTGAGATAAATTAAACAAAAGTCAAAAAGATATATTTGCTTTAGTTGTTGCAACAAGGAAACTAAGACAATATTTCCAAGCTTATCAGATCATGGTACTCATAGATCAACCCTTGAAAGAAGTGGGTTTAGGAAAGAACTCCATCCTAAAATAGGTTTTAAAGCCTAATTACCTTCAAAATTCATAGCATAATGCTCTTTTATATAAAGATTAGAGGAAAATGACCAAGACATGGTTGACATAGCAAACTATTTAGAGTAGTAGATCTGGATGTGAATGACTAGGAAAGTGCTCAGATCGAGCCTCAATGGACCTTGTTTGTGGATGGGTTAACGGGTGTAACACCCCATACTTGACCCTATTGCTGCATTTGATTTATAAGGTTCCAGATTTGTTGCCAGAACAACTATGATCAAATCACAGTTCAATTTTAACATTAAGCTTTTAATTATAAGTAAAATAGGTGTATTAAACAAGTCATATTCTTATTCAGGTCTTATACGAGCTTACGAAAGCTCTAACCTTAACCCAAAGTTGAATTAAGACTAAACTGTAATGTTTACAAAATTTCAAGTTGACATCGCAATGTTAGGGGTTTCCTCATTGCGACGCAACATATTGACTAAGTCTAGTCATAATGACCCACGCTCGATGTCAAGTCGTGGCATAGTGGCTTGATCTCATTGCAACGAAATTTGCTTTGATGTCACGATGTGACATGCTATTTCTACAAGGTACCAAAATTTATATTAACCTAGAATTACCAAATCACCAATCTGCTCGTTCACAACACAATTTTACCCAAAATATGCAATTCACATGAAACATAATACCTTAATCAATTATACACCAATGCCAATTTACTTTTAAGTTCACTAATTAGTAAAATTCATTTAAGATCATAAAAAAGCATACTTATCTACAAATTTCATATGAAAAATTGCATCTTTTTATACATTTCCAAACCATATGACAAACTCATGTACATTTTGCATCCATGTGATCAATTCCATATACTGAACTTCCAATTCAAATGTTCATAAAAATATAATATTATACCAAAACTGACTAAACCTAGGTAATGCCATAAAAAATGGGATTTATACAAACTTAGTTGAGTCGAGGAATCACTTCCTGGATGCTGGATCAACTACTCAAACTATCGAGAATCTACTATACTTGCGCATAGAGAAAACAAACTGTACGCTTAGCAAATATGCTTAGTGGTATTTTTATGATTCAAGTAAATATAACACAATTCTAAAACACATGTATACATTCAATTTATAAGCAATCCTTATGCAATTCTATGCCAAAAATCTCCAATACAATGTAAGTATACATATAATTATTTTTAACACACTAAATCACTATGTATGCAAACCAACTTGCCATTTACCATTCATTTCACAAACTGCCAAATTAATACTTATGGTCATCTTTATGAGCTTAATATTATTAATTTGCCAACATCAAAATTTCGATACTCATATTCAATTATATATATACTTTTAACCATTTTCAAGCCTAACGACTCTTTCATACATATTTGGCCACCAAAGCTCATTTTCAATTCTTTCACATACTTTCACATATCACATATCATATTTCAATTTCATTTAATTCCATTCATCATTTTATAGCCCTATTAACTAGACATAAACTCAGAATGAATACGTGGATTTGTCACCCCGGGTTGTCCATTAATGATAGCGATAACTTGTACATACTACCACCATAGGTTACTTGGTAACAATGGCTTTCACATTCTGTTTATTCTATCACCCTGGGTTTCCTAGTAATGATGACCTTATATGTGCAATTTACCACCCCGGGTTGCCTAGAAATTATGGTTTTCAATCAATAATCTGACCATATGGCATGCCAACTGTATCTAGTCTAGCTCGAACAGCTAATAGGGTAACCAACTATCCAATTCATTATATATATAGTTCAAATAATATATTATCATATCCAATTAACCATCAACTCATTATATAATATAGCTTGTTTCAACTCAATTTCATACCAATTATCATATATCAATCAAATCATACAATTTTTTACTCTATTTTATTCAATTTAATCCCTGTCTCGATAATCAATCTCAATTGAAGCAACTCAATTAAAAATCTAATAACAGCTCTCCTCAATATTATATAATGCAAAATTAAAATAATTAAATTGGTCCTAAATAATACAAATTGATTTTTCGAGATACTCGTCAACGACTTTCGATTTTCCTTTCTCTCTCAATGGTTCCGTGTCAATGTTAGCTAAAAAAAATCAAATATATATAATACTATCAAATTCCATTCAAATCAAAATCATTTACAATATCAAGCATATTTTATAATTTATTCAAATTAGTCCCTAAACCCGGGATAATAATAACTTTCAATTTAAAACTTTAGATTAAAATTCGATTTCACAAATATTCATTAGGGACATCCTACTTGCTATTCTTACCAAATATTTTACAATTTTTTTTTCATTTTATTCAATTTGGCCCTTAATGTATGAAACTAACAACTAAGCTTTAAAATTTAGTCATTTTCTTAATCTAAGCTTAATTTCTACCAATTTCACACCAATTTTGTCACACCTGAAATTTGATCAACACTTGGCCATATTGAATCGATGACCCTTAGTTATTTTCTATGTTTTAATTAGATCCTACGACATCCTATTTGTACCGAATTGTAAAATTTGAAGGATAAATTGGGCATTAATGATGATTGTCAATTTTTCTAAAAGGTTGTTTCTAATATTTTATCTTAATTTGGGTTAGTGCTTGTATGAAAAGTGGTGAACGATTAATAAGAGAGTGGCTATTTAAGGGGAGAAGGAAAATGGTGAACATATATTTTTCCTTCCTCCAACTTATTGTCAACTATCATTTTCTCTCTGGTTGTTTTGGAACAAGAGACATGGGAACCAAGGGATCGAGCTCTATGCTAATGAAAAATAGAAAATTAGATTAACCAAATGTAAAATTGGTGAATTGATAACATTCATATACTCGTTTATATCTTTTGATTTTGAAAGAAATAAATAAATTATGGACAGTCGACTAAATGTTGGTTATGGATTGTAAGGAAAAGAAGCATGTTAAGTAGAGAATTTAATTTACATGTTGTTAGAACTTGATTTCCTTACTCATATATGTCTCACGGTCTGTCCTATATGGTTGTTACTATTTAGCCAACGAAGATGGAAAGGGACCAAACGACAAGGGGAAATTCAAGCTAGTAGGTGATGCATCTTTAAGGTATTTTACTGGTGTTTTCCTGAACTCATAGTGTTTGTTTTATATGATTTGTATTGTGATGTTCAGGTTGTGTGTTATGCTTATGACAAATTGTTACTTTTTCGTGGGAAAGTTACCACGATTGCGAACGTATATTATGAGATAAGGTGCATATTGGTGTGAGCTTGAGTTATGGTAATTATGAATTGTTTGATGAATAAAGTGATATGGTATATGTTGATTTCTAAATTGTCTTCCAGTTACTTTGCATATTCGTTGTTTTGGTGAGCTTTCTACTATAATGTTGATGCATGTTAAGTTGGCATGCAAATGTATACCCGGTTGTAAGCGTAAGCTTGTTGTATTGATAAGTTGTTACTGGGTAAAGTAATTTTGATTATGTTATATTGGTGAATGCTTGATGTGTTATTTTGGTGAAAATGAAAGATATGAAAGTGTTGGTTGGAGGGACAGAGAATGTATGGACATGTTATTTGGCTTTGCAAAGGTTCAGTTGGACTGTAAGGGGATATCTGCGCACAAGTATGTGATGACCCTATGAGGGTTCTTCTCAAGTATGAAACTCTGCAGAGTCTATGGATTTAAGCCTTATGTATGTATGCAAGTCCTATGGCCATGACATGTTTAACTTATGACAATTCACAGGACTTGTCCCCTTGTTCCAAGTTATTCTAGTCATTGAGTATGTCCTCAAGTTTCCCTGTTAAGGCTATATGCAGGGACTATTCTTTAAGAAAGAGTCCACATGGACTATCATTCAAGTAAGAGTCCACTTGAATTGTCTTTCAAGCAAGAGTTTACAAGGATTATTTTTCAAGCAAGAGCTTGCATGAATTATCTTTCAAGAAAGAGTCCGCATGAATTATTTTTCAAGAAAGAGTCTGCATGAATTATCTTTCAAAAAAGAGTCTGCATGAATTATCTTTCAAAAAAGAGTCCACAGGGACTATTCTTCAAGCAAGAGTTCGCATAAACCATCATTCAAGCAAGATTCTACAAGGACTATTCCTTAAGCAAGAGTACGCAAGAGCTAACCGATAAGTACGAACCCTCAAGTCTAAGTTTGCCCAGTTATTATCCCATGAATCTAAGTCTACCAAGAATGAGTTCGTATGAATGAATTTGCGCATGTGAGTCCACAAGTATGAGCCTGCAGAAGTGTGTCTTTTAAAATAGGGACCCACATGTAGGAATTCGTATGTATGAACCCACCACGTTCAAATCCGCATGTATAAGTTACCACATATGGGTCCACATGTAAAAGTCCTCCAAATATAAAATTTTATGCATGAGTCTTTAGGGACCAACCATTGAGTGTTAGTCTACAATAGTATTATTATGCCAAGATACTCCGCACATGATCGACTGCTAAAAAACCATTTTGATAACGGCTATCTTGTATGAAATCAATGCCTATGTGTAAGTGGAATCATCCTAAAAGATATACTAATACACGAATGATGAAAATGGATAACCATGTCAATGTATACAATGTGCCAATTTGCAAGTTTTGCTAAGGCGAATGATGTCAAGAGTGCACTGTGATGATGCACGAGCTGCCCTCGTGTAGGTTATGTAAAAAATGTGACTAAGCCATTGAATTCATACCATATTATGATAATATCAAGATCAGTTATGTTATTTTAATAACTCTCAAGGTCTATTTGAACTCACCTAGCTTCTTGTTATACTTTTCAGGTAGGATGTGCTATACAAGATACTAGAGAAGGACTAAGCCAGAATCTTGTGAGCCAGTGTAAGTTGTTCTTCTAGGTTGTATCATGCATATAGTGGGGAAATCTTTAGGCTAAGACTCAGGAGTAGGAATCATTGTAACAGAAATTTATGAAAAATTTAATTAATTCAACGTGGGTCGAAGGTCACAAATTAATGAAAATATTTTTACTAATCATCATTGAATTGTGTATTAATGTTTTTAGAATAAACTTAGTGGGAATTGTAGCGCTCCTATTTGACTGGTTGACTTGTTGACCTTTTGGGGTGTTACATCACGACATCGTTCTAAACTTCAAAAATCCTTGTAGTTTGATCCTTGTTCGATCCTAGGTCAATTTTAGAGCTTACACAAGATAATTGAAATAATTATGCCGAATGATTGAAATAATTGAATTTAATGGTTTTTGCAACACCAAAAGTTTGGCAGGTCTAAGATTTAGGCGTATAGTAGTAAAATAGTCTATCTCGTCAATTATGATTCGTCCAATTGCTTATTTTGGTGTATACGTGTGGGCGTATAGTAACCGCCATATAAGTAAGTGAGGATTATATTTAAGGATATTTTTCTATTTAAGATAAAAGATTGTGTTAAGCAAAAAGGGGTAATTATTAAATGAGTTAACACCAAAGGTATAGCATACCTTGTTTGTTAGAAGTACTATGCTAGTTAGATTGAAAGGCAACTTGGTTATGAACTAATTGGATAGACTAGTGTGATATTTGCAAACGCAGAGTACACATTTATGATTCACTCAAAATTTCTAAGCCATTAAGAAGGGCAAGTTCTGAAAATGTCTGACCTTTGTTAAGTTCCACTTAGTAAGATGAGTAATATTTATATGTGTGAAAAAGGTTCTGATAAGGGTTCTTCTTCTTCTTCCTTAAATGTTACCCTCTAATTCTTTTCCTTAAGTCTAATTTTATCTTTTCCTTGTTAATCTAGAAGTTATGGTTCTTAGATAATGAGTGGTTACTCCATCCTCGGGTAAGTATTACAACTTTGCATGTTAAGTTCTAAATGAGTAAGTCTGAATGTGGTATTTGAATAGTAAGTTGTAAGTATAAGGTTTTGCATGGGGGTTATCAGTGATTAAGATGATAGTAATTTTTGTGTAAATGAGTTTTAATGGTGATCCAATGTTTAGAATGTTGATTGGTAAGTATGTAGGTAAAGTTTGTGACACGAAAAATGAGTCAGTCAGGAATTTGATGACATTTGGGTAAGTAAGTAATGAGAAATGTCTCATCGTGAAGCCTCTGGTAGGGTGGTTATATTGGAAATCAAATTGGCATATCACAGTATGAAAACAAGTGTAAGACTATGAGGTAGAGACTTGTGGCATCTTAATATGATTTGGAAACACTCATGGTAGAACTTCCAGTAAGATGAAGGTTGGATATGACCTATCACTATACATGAATGTGTGTAAGACCATGTGGTTATGACCCATGTCATGATATGTTTGTATGAATGTTCATGGTGTAGCCTTCGATGTTGTGTAAATAAAATTGGAAGATCATGATACATGAAGTTTTGTATAAGTTCATGAGGGAGAAACCCATGGCACCTTTTGTAAGTGTTCACCGAGATAGTAAACACATGATTCTGTATGATGCCTTTGCAGCATATTCTGTATGATGCCTTTGTGGTGTATTTTGTTTGACCCTTATGGCATACTCTACTATGATTGTACGGTAGAATGTGTCTATTCGCCCTAGTGGTAAATTCTAGATAAACTCTGGATATTCTTTGATAGGTAAGTCTATGATCTGGTTATGATACGTCTAAAATAGTTTGGCTGAATTAGTTTTATGATGTAATTGAAGTATTTAAGAAAGTTATTGAAAAGATATGTGTATCTGGATGTTCAAAAATGGTATTTTCCATTCTAAATTGATAAGTTTGGGATTTGGGCATGTTTGTAGATATGAATGAGATAAATATCAATCAGTCTAATCCTGTCTGTAACATATATGGTTGAATCTAAGTTGATTATATCTTATTATAAAATTATTCAAAATTTGAGTCAGTGTTATCTTGAGTTTATGGGGTTTTGAAAAAAGTGATACAGAATTCATCTAAATGATCTATGTAGTACATTATCGGTATGGGTTTGTCTTATATTGAACCAATGTATATTTTGAGTGTGTGTTTGATTTTATTCAGTTTTGCATAAGTATTCACCAAATGTGTGCTACACCATGAATGGTTCCAATTCATACGAAGCTACCATGGGACTCTACCTTATGGTCTTACACTCGTTTTTAGTCTGTGATATGTCAGTTTAGTTAGCATTATAACTGCCCTACTAGATGCTTCATAATAGGATATTTCTCATTTCTTACTTACCTAAATGATCGTATTTCTAATTAACATCCTCTTCATACCACAACTATACCTGCATTCTTACCAATTAGTATTCTTCTCAACAGAACCTTATACATATCGAAATAATACATATTTTATCCTTATTATTATCATGCGTTTACTTATTACTATAGCTACAACACCTTTTGTATATAATTACTTTTATTTAAAAGATTTACACAAGAGAGTCAGGGTAGAGACTCACCTGATTCTCACTTGCTGTAGTTCTAAGCTTCAGACCCAGACATCTCTCTTGAACAATTAACAACCACTGCTTGGAAACATGATTTTACTATTACATCTCTTATAAATACAATTTACTTATTATCTAAATCGCTAACAATCTCATGAGAAAACCTTATACTTACATCCTTATTTTTCAAATACCATATATAGATTTACTCATTCAGAACTTAACATGTAAAGCTAAAATAATTACCCTGATACGAAATAACCACTGATTATAAAAGAACTACAACTTCAAGGTTATCAATGAAGAGACACATTTAGAGTTAAGGGATCAGTGAATACCACTTAAGGAAGAACAAGAAGAAAAGAAGAACCTTTTCAGAACTCATCTCTCGCATATAAATATGACACAACTTACTTAGTGAAATTTTACAAGTGTCATACGTTTTAGAGCTCCCTTCTTAATGGCCTACAATTTTTGAGATAAATATAATTAAGTACCTTGCATTTGTATACTCATTCTAATCAAATTACTTATAATCTAATTAGCATAGTATTCCCAACAAACTAAGCATACCATACCTTTGACTAATGTTTATTCCATACTTACCCTTTATCTCTTAACACAGACTTCTCCTCAATATAGTAGAATATCATGAAATCAAATTCTTACTTACTCATGTGGTGGTTACCATACGTACACATGTATATGCCAAAACAATCACTTGGGTAGATAACACTATGCTAGATGACTATTAACTACTATACGCAAAAACTATAAACCTACCAAACTTGGTGTGTTACATGAGGCCCACTAACTGACTTTTCTGTACTTACCTCTATTCTAGAGGGAAAATCCTTAACCAGATGATCCTTGGATCCACATCCAAAACATGTTCCAAAATGCCTCTAACATTCTCCTCTATGGATCGACATCCATAGTGCTCACAGTTAGCATGTCTCATTATTCTAAATCCACCAGAGTTTGCCATCAAAATAACTGGCCTACTAAATCATTCACGCCTAAAACTCATAAGCTATGAATCTCTTATTGATGTTGAAAAATTTTGATCTTTGGGCTTCTTAAAACTTGTTGGAGGTGGAGTTTTAGACAATCTACACTTCATTCTTTCTCCTTCAAAATTTATGTTGTTGTCTCCAATAATTGTTTCCATTTTATGAGCACGAATTTTGAAGCTGCTAAAGTTTTACATTCTAAAGTTGTTACCAGAGCATGAATTTCATCTGTCAATCTTCACTCGAACTTACCACACATTTCTTTCTCTGACTGGAACATGTTTTTAGCAAAATGACTAAGTCCAACAAAATCTAGTTCATACTCCATCCCTGACATCCTTCATTGTCTAAGATATAAAAATTCTTTTTTCATCTGCTCTACATACATTTGGTTAACATACATTTCTCTAAACTTCTCCAGAAAGAACTCTCAATCAATCATCTCTTTAGGAGTCACATTGGTCAATGTTTCCCACCACTAGTAGGCTTCTCTTTTTGCCAATGATGTGACACACAAGAGACTTTCTTTTGGCATGTATTTCAATTCTTTTATCACTTTGCAAACCCGAGACAACCACTGCTTAGCCATAGTGGGATCATCACCTTTGTTACACAGAAATTCCTTAGCACTACTAATACGTATTTTTCTCATAGAGTCTCCTTTAGGTGGAGTTATAGTCAGTACTGGTGGTGCAAGTGGTGCTGGGTGAACCACTTCTGGTTGTGGTTGTTGAGGTTGGTGTGCTTAAGTATTCCTCATAAACTTGTCAATTATTTGTGTCATTATTGTAAAGAAGACATTTTTGAAAGCATTTCCAACTGCTCCCAAATCAGCTGTAGGTGCTTCCTTTGGAACATGGGGCATATGAAATTCAATTTCTTCACTGGTCACTTCTCTGTGTCCTTCAAACATTGTTATCACACTAAAAGAACATTTAAATTAGTTTAAATCACACAGACTATGCCAGAGGCATATCATGCATGTTGGGGCATGATATAGCCTTCGATTTTTCTAAGAATTGGCTTAACCTTGACTTTGATACTAAATTTGTAACATGCCAAACCCGACCCTGTGATAGGATCTGAGTTTGATGTGTCACTACACAAAATCGAACTAACTTATAGTAAAATAATTTGGTGGAAGCTTTATAAAATTATTACAAAGTTATACATATAAACATATGATAGTTGTGGTTTTTCTGAAGATTGAATGAAATCATTAACAATTTGAAATAATGTTCAAGCCATTTGGCTTATAAGTTTAAATATAATAACTTAATTAAATAAAATGTAATAATTCAAATTCAGACATTGATACTTAACAAAAATCTTGTAAAAATAGAGTTTTGTCAAAATATAAGTTCTTTATACAGTTCATTTCCAAAATACATTTATACACCACCCCAAGAGTCATTCATGACATAGAACAAAACAGTCAGGTCACAATAGCAGTAATGCTCTAGTGTAGTCCTTGTAAAAAAGTCTTGCTTCAGTTAGCAAGCTTGAGAAGGAAAAGGTAGCAAAGTAAGTTTATATTAACTCAGTGAGTTCCAAAGAGACATTATATATATATCTTTACCTAAACTACAACTAAACCTTTCAGAGGGACTTATACACGATAAACATAGTACACCCAATGGCGTATACAGAACATAGACAAACTCAAAATGCCAACTTACTTACAAATTTATCCTTAATTTGTCATCTACACGCTAAATAGTAACAAAATACGGAGAGTTCGTCAGGCGGGATGTTACAATTCTCCTCCACTTAGAAAATTTCATCCTCGAAATTCATATCTATGAATAGCTGAGGATACTACTCTTTCATTAAACTTTCTCTTTCCCAAGTAGCTTCTTCTATATTATGATTTTTCCATAATACTTTCACCAATGGACTCATCTTATTTCTTAGCTCTTTCACCTCTCTTGCCAAGATACAAATTTTCTTCATATAACAAATTTAGCTCCACATCTAAATCTTCAATCTGCACAATATTATCTAGATTTGATCGATATCTTCTCAGCCTAGACACATGAAACACATTGTGAATCTTTGATAACTCTGGAGGTAAAGCCAATTTATATGCCATTGGTCCAGCTTGCTTTAATACTTCATATGGGCCTACAAATCGTGGGCTCAACTTTCCTTTCTGACCAAATCTTATAATTTTTTCCAATGAGATACTTTTAAGAATACTTTATCACCAACTTCAAAAGAAATCTCTTTCATTTTTAAATCAGCATAAGCTTTCTGACGATCTTGGGCAGCTTTCAGATTACTATGGATGATAGAAAATTTTTTCTTTTATTTCACATACTAACTAAGGACCTACCAATTTTCTTTCACTAAGCTTCATCCAACATGTGGGCGTTTTACACCTTCTTCCATATAGAGCTTCAAATGGAGACATAAGTAGACTGAGATGATAACTGTTATTATACGCAAATTCAACTAAAGGAAGATACCTTTCCTAGTTCAGCCCAAAGTCAATCACACAAGTTTTAACATATCTTCTATGACTTGAATAACTCTTTTAAACTGACCATCTATCTGAAGGTGAAATGCAGTACTAAATTGCAACTTGCTTCCCAATTATCCTTGCAGATACTGTGAACCTTCACTTTGAAGAAGTTCTCTAAACTTAAGTTTTTTAGGGACTTTCAGAGGAAATCAAGACAGAATAAGATGTAAAAGGTGTTTGGAAAGACCACTGCTATCCTTATATACTTAAGCATGAAGATAAGGATTAGTGGAAAAATCAGATAATTCCAATAACTCACTTAATTCATGTGATTAAGTGCACCTAACAAAATTTAGGTCTTATCATCTACAATAGTCTAGTTCTATTTTAACTAAACCTCAACTTGACTAACTAAATCACCATACAAAAATAATAAACAAATCTAAACAGTTACAAACTTAACGAGTTTGCATAAAACATATGGGCTGGGCAAATACTTAACAAAAGAGTCCAACAAAACCTTAAAGCTTGCTAAACTATGACTTCCAAATGGTGTATTACATGGAATTTTATACTTAGCCAGAACAAATACTTTACTTACTCAAATTTATCCTTAATTTACCATCTATACACCAAACAGTAACCAAATAAGGAGACTTTTCCAAGCAGGGTTTTACAATTATTATGTGTGTAATAGATGCTCGTGTAAATTTAATAAAGGTTAGCATACGATTGACATGCCAAGAGAGTTTATGTGGGTGCTTGTACGGGATTGATTATAGATGTTATTGAGATCAAACATTTGTTGCAGACTCGCAACTACATGTGACATAGGTTTAGCTCAGATGAGAAATCTGATGTCGTTTTAAATGTAACATCCTATACCCGACCCGCTCGCCGAGTTTGTGCATCGAAAATTTACATTTTTTTTGAAGCAAATTCAAAGAAATTCAGTTCAAATACTATTCCTAATCAAGTTAACAGAACAAATTGCAGTTAATATAAAATTCTAATTTCATTCTTAGCTTTAATCGAGTTTTTGTTAGCTTTTTTAAAAGTTTATAAGTCATTTAGGACCTATTTGCAAACATTTCAAATATTTTGTTAAGGGTAGAACAGTACCCGGGGATCAAAGTATTGATAACCTGCTCAAGATATCAGTACCTTTCTCATTGTATCGATACCTTACACCTAGTATCGATACCATTTTAAGGTTCAATGTTTTGAAAATTAAGGAAAAAATTCCACAGTATTGATACCTCTACTAAGGTATCGATACCTCATAGTAAATATTCTGCATTTTTATATTTTTATCACCTTAGTCCCTGTTTAAATTATAAAATTCAATCAATTCAACTCAACATATCATTCACTTGTATACATTTCCAATTTCCACACCAAATGTTTCTCAATAAAGTTTATAATATTAACACAACTATCAAAGTTTTACAAATAAATCCATTAATACATCATTTTACAATTATTCACTTAATGTTTTAACAATTCACTAAAACTATTCTTACGTTATCAATTCTATCACGTATAATAATTTCTTAGAATCACACTCTTCTACAATTTTTCCTCCTCCTCCTCTCCATTTCACATCTTTTATGTACGTCTATTTATACAAAAATTTATGGCTTTTAGAATTGTATGCCTATATGTAACATTAATTTCAATTTTACAAATTACATAATTTTAGCAAAGCTGTCTAGTTGAGTAGCAATCACTAAATTATTTTTATCTTGATCTACAATATTCTAAATTAAGATTAGCTTGTTGTGTTTGAAACTAGACTCAATGAGATTTATACTATAAAAATTTCAGAATTTTCTCTTAAGCCAATTAATACAATAAATTGTTTTAATTTTCCCCCATTCTGTTGCTTGGCAGCTGTAACACTTAGTCACTAAAACTTAATTATCTTTCAGTACAAGTCTTATATTATGTTTTCATTTGTTTTCCTAGAAAATAGACTCACTAAGATTTTATTCATAAAAATTTCATAGCCTAAACATTTAGTACAATTCATAATGATTTTTTAAAGTTAAAACAGGGGAACCCGAAATCATCCTAACCTTGTCTCGCAAAAATTATTATATCTCATAATCAACAATTTCATTACTTACAGCATTTCTTTTATGAAAAACTACACTCAATAATATTTATTTCCATATTTAATTCACCCTATAAATCGATTTCTACATTTTTTTGTGAATTTTCAAAGTTATACTATTGTTGCTGTCTAAAACTGTTTTAATGCTAATTTTACTTTTTCATGGTTCTTTGTATCAACTTTCATTTAGACATACATAATCATTATAATTTTAATTATTATTTAATTTAATCCTTAAAACTCACTTATCATCAACATATAGTTTTATCTTAACTTCTCTCATTTCAATTATAAATTTAACAAGTTTACAATTTAATCCTTAACATCATGAAAATTCATTACTTACTATAATTTCACATTATCATCAAGTGTAACTAAATTCAATAACACTCAATATCCATTTAAACTTCCTAATACAATATTTTATTTCACACATGAACTTTTGTACACTTTACAATTTAGTCATTTTTCTACTACTTCAATGTACTAATTTAATTTTCATACATAATATTTGCAGACTCATAATTAACTGAACTACTTTAGCATACTTTATACTTGATTAAAATTAAATAAAGTAAAATTCTTGAAATACTTACATTATATCTCTAATCTCTCCACAACTTTCTCCACTTTCTCTTCTAATTTCTTTCTTCCAAGGTAATATTCTAACTCATTAGTGTCTCTACTTCACTTCTTCTTTTGGGTGACTATGAAAATTTTCAAGGAATTTAGGAGAAAAAGTGGGATTTTATGGTAAAAGACTAAATTGTAACAAAATGAAAACCTCCACTCACCTATATATATGGCATAATTATCAAAAATACCCTCAACGTTTATGGGTTTTGGAGTTTGAGCCCTTAACCTTTTTTTTTTTGGATTGACACCTTCAATGTTATGATTTTTCTAGAAATCATCCTAATTTTAACTGGAAATGTGAGTTGATCGTCAATCAAATGGCAGGTCAACGAAGTAACCTATGTGGCATGCCACATAAGCATGATGTCATAAATGATGACATCTATAAAACAATATGTTTAACAAAATTCTTTTTTTTTCATTTTGTTTACATGTTCTTTTTTTTGGTCTTTTTCTCTTTTCCCCTCTAGCTATTGTTACAGTAAAAAAAAACACTCACCACCATTTCCATTAGAGCCCACACTTGCATTTCACTCTCTCAACCCATTTCAATTATAGTAAAATCAAAGCAAATCCATTTCCATCAAGTCTCGTAAGTGGAAGGTGGCTTTAAATGTAAGCCTGTAATTCTAAACCTATTTATCCTACTGCATTTATGAGCTTTAACATGCTTCTCACAACTTTTTAAGCTAAAAAAACCCGGATACATACAAAGCCTCTAAAAGAAAAGGAAATCATTACCAAAAATGTAAGAGAAGTCCCTATCAAACATCAATTTACTTATATCCCCTAAAACTTTCCAAAAAGAATATGAAAGGAAAAAAAACCATCCTCTCCTTTTCAACAACTCCAATAAATTATGCTTAATCCTACAACAAAATACCAAGTAAAAACACAATTAAATCATTTAATTTCCATAACTAGCGCAAAAAGAAAAAATCAACACTTCTCAATCAAAAATCAATTTGAAACATCGAATTACTCTATGTTAACAACAAATTTATTCAATTAAAATTGCATTAAGCTCTATTAGTTGAAAATTAGCAATTACAATCTCACAATTAACAACATAAACAGCTAAAGACCAAGTCAATCGAATGAAATCACAAACATAAGCAATTCAAAAAGAAAAAAGAGAAGAGACCTCATGATTAGCATGATGTGGTCAAGATGAAGAAGACGGTTTGGAAATGGGTTTGCTTTGATTTTTACTGTAATTGAAATGGATATTTGAGAGAGTGAAATGCAAGTGTGGGCTTTAATGAGATTGGTGGTAGTTTTTTTTTTTTTACTGTAACAGCAGGTAGAGGGGAAGAGAAAGAGAGAAAAAGGAAGAAGAAGGAAACAAAAAGAAAAAAAGGAATTTTGTTAAATATTTTTTATAGACGATTTCATCTATGACATCGTGCTTATGTGGCATGCCACATAGGGTACTTTGTTGACCTGCCGTTTGGCTGACGGTCAACTCGCATTTCCCATTAAAATTAGGATGATTTTTGGAAAAATCGTAACGTTGAGGGTGTTAATAAAAAAAAGGTTATGGGCTTAAACCCAAAAACTCATAAACATTGAGGGTATTTTAAACAATTTTGCTATATAGTAACATGAGAATGAAAACATGGAGAGATGGAGAGTTTTCTCCATTCTTATACAAAAATATCTCATTATATTAATTAATTTAAAATGCTGAAATATCTTATAATAAATTAATAATTAAATATTAAACCAACTATTTTCCAACATTTTCCCCCATCATCATCACACAAAATATTTATCTATTTTTTGGAAAATGACTATTTTACCCTTGAACCTTTTAAAATTTTACTTTCAGACCGTTCTTTTTTTTAGAAAAATTGAAATGTAGTCCCTCAGATTTTTTCTTTGATTCAATTTGGTCCTTGCTTACCAATTCCTATCACAAGAAATTGGTTTAATTTCACTTTTGGGTCCTTCAAATTTTCTCATTTCTACACTTCAACCCTTAAATTTTGAATAATTATATTTGTGTCTAAAAAATTTTCATATCTTTACAATTTAGTCCCTACCTTAAATTAACATATTACAACATACTTCTTAATTTAAATTTTTCCCTGGCATCACTCAACCTTTTCTTTTATCATCTTTATATCCTTTTATAACATTACTATAAAAATCAATTATACACTATTTAATTTAATAGTTCTTTTATAATTTATCGGTTTTAGGGGTGTTACATTAAAGCTTTAGCCCGAATGGGTAACCTAATATGTATATATTTTCAACTTGGACAAGCAATCAGATATGTCGTTATAAATGTTTATCCCAGACGGGTAACCTGACAAAAATTTGTTCAACTCGGACGAGCAATTGGTGTGATGTAAACACCTGTGTATATGAGTCCATTTACTACGGCTCATCGGGTGAAACATTTTACAAGAATTGAGAATTGAAATGAGATATAATTATCTTAATATTCACTTGGTGAAATGTTAAAATTGAGCTTGAACAAGGTATTGAAATAATGACTTTGGCATGTATGCAATTATATCATTTCATGATTTAATTGTTATATGGTTTGATTACATTTTAACGCTCACCTTAATCATGCTTTGATTTTCCATGTCTAGCCAAACTATGCCAAGCTAAGTAACTTATTATGTTTAATTGAAAGATAAAGTAAGTTTTTTGTTTAATGCTTATGAACTTACTAAGCATTAAATATGCTTACCTAGTTTGTTTTTCCCTTTCTTTGTAGATCGTCACCTTGCGGAACACGTCAAATGGGATAGACTTGAAGCTCACACTATCCTATCACTAAATCAATAGTATTTTGGTCATTTTGAGTCAAGGGTTGTGGCATGTATAAAAGTGTCTTAGAATATACTTTAATGTGTAAAAGTCTTGATTATTAAGAAACTTATGATGAGTTTGAAATGTTGTTTTGATACATGGCTTTGAAATGCTTTATTTGGCAATGGTTGATACCTAGTTGAAATGGTATATTTTGATTGACATGTTAGAAATATGTATGGTATGTGAAATGGAAAAATTGAGGTAGAAAAATTGAAATGATAGCTTGGTTAATAAGTGATTGAGATGGAATTGAGTTTGAACACTTATAATTTGAAGTATGCTTGTGAAATGTAGCCTAATTTGGATAGTTGATATCTATGTATAAGACTTATATGTCAGAGCTTTGTATATATGTTCATAAGTGCTTATATTGAAAGTAAAATGGCATGTTCTCAAGATGGCTTGGTGTAGGTATTTGTTAAAATAAGTCTTATTGGATAATATGTTTTGAGATAACAAATTAAAGTGATTTTGAATAAAAGTAAAGTTGAGCAGTTTGATAAAATCAAGTTGAAATGGTTTCAATTGAATCAAACATTTTCAAATATGTTTTAACCATTTTCAAAAAAGTTAGAATTGCTCCAAGACAAAAAGTATTGATACATTTTGTCTAAGTATCGATATTTTACAAGATATCAATACCCCTCTAATAGTTGATACCAAATTGACATTCTATTTCTTTCAAACCCTAGTAGGTATCGATTCAATATCAATACATTTATTAATGTATCGAAATATTTCCTAAGGTATCGATATTTCTAATCAAACGGTCATTGAAATCTACATTAATTACAAAAAATATTGATACCTTTTTAGTAGGTATTGATACTCATTGCTGCAGGTGAAGTTAATGACTTGATATTTCATCCCCAACGACTACATTCACTTCTACAACAACCACAATGGTTGGAAATCAGTTAGAGGATATAAATACCATCTTCCAAAGGTTTAGAACAATAAGAAACATGTGTAAAGCTTAAAGATCAATCAAAACAACCTTAAGCTTAATTCTTTCATACCTTTTTTGTAAACACATGTGAGTTTTGATTGTATTCATTTATCTCAAGTATTCTTATTTGTATTTGTGCTTCATTGGCAAACATCTTAATCTTGTAAGGATTATTTATTTACTTGCTTATTTGTTTCTCTTTGAGAGAAAGGGTTAATACTTAAGGTTTGGGTAGAAACCTTAAGGGAGTTGTATCTTAAGATTTTGAAGCATAAATCTAAATAGAGATTGTAAGGTTAAATTTTATTCTCAAAGATTTTCAAGTTAATAAATTTGGGGAAATCCTTAGATGTGGTAAGCTAAGGTAGTGGAGTAGGCAATTAGGGCCAAACCATTATAAATCATTGTGTTTTTTGTTGCATATTTTTCATTGCTTCCACCACAATTTCTCAATGGCCAATTCAACCTCCCTATCGACGATCTCGAGTTAATCCTTTCGAGCTAACAATTAGTATTAGAGCAAGTTTCTAAATATGGTTTAACAACCAAGAGAAAATCCTCAAAGAAGCTCAAACAACCATAAACTTATTCTACAAAATGACGTCCACTTCCAAGCCAAATCCCACCATATTGGGAGAAGGGCATTCCACCATTAGGCCTATTTTATTCAATGGCTCCAATTACTTATATTGGAGGACAAGAATGAAGCTATTCATCCAAGCCAATGACTATGAAGTTTTAAGGATAATGTCATTCATTCCAATGAATAGGGTCGAAGGTGTTATTGTCCCAAAGGAAGTGAGTGAATGAGATAACAGTAATATCGAGAAGATACAGTTAAATGCAAAAGCTATGCACAATTTATTTTGTGCCCTTGGTGCAAATAAGTACAATAGAGTCTCCTTGTGCAACAATGCCAAAGAAATATAGGACAAGCTTGAAGTCATCCATGAAGGGAGAAGTAGAGTTAAAGAGTCCAAGATAAGTCTTCTCACCCTTGATTATGAGTTGTTTAAAGCAAAATCAGAAGAACGAATCAAAAAGATGTCTGATCGCTTCACCCACATCATCAATGGTCTCAAAACCCTTGAGAAGATCTATCTCAACAAGGGGATGGTGAAGAAGATGTTGAATAGTCTCCCAACGTCTTGAGAAGCTAAAGTGATGGCAATAGAAGAATCAAAGGATATCAACTCACTCTCCCTTGATGAGCTCATTGGTTTTTTTGCTTACATATGAGAAAGGCTTAACAAAGGGAGTGAAAAAGAATGATAGTAAAGCTCTAAAATCCAATACTAATGAAGATAGTAAATCAAGTGAAGAGGTGGACAAAGACAAATAGATGGAGATGTTTTCTAGAAGATTTAAGAGATCCATGAGGTCCAACAAAGGAAAATAATTTCAAAAGAAGGAAGGACTCAAGCTTGAATCTACCAAGGAGAATGATCTCATTATTTGCTATGAGTGCAAGAAATCAAGACACATCAAGTATGATTGTCTTCAAATTAAAAAGAAGGGGTCTAGCAAACAAAAGGCCTATGTCGCTACTTGAAGTGATGAAGAATCATTCCATGATGACATAGCCAACTTGTGCCTTATGGCCATCAATGATCCTAAGGTATCTTCTAACTTATATACTTTAAATTATTATTCTTTTGATGAGTTGTAAGATGCCTCTGATGAATTGGGTTTAGAATTTGAAGTCATGATGTCAAAATACAATAAAAATGTTTCAAAATTGAGAAATGAAAATCATATACTTTCCGAGTCCAATCATGAAATGGAAGAGAAAGTAAATAAAATGAAAGAAATTATTAATGACTTTGAAAAGAAAATTTTAGACTTGCATAATTTACTATCAAAATTTCATAAAGATCATCAAAAGTAACTTTAGTTGCTTAAGAGTGAAAAAGCTCACTCTAACAATGTTTTTGAAATAGGAGAATATTCAAAACAAAACTTTGTTAGAAATAGCTTTAATTTCTATAAACATAGAGGTCTCTCAAGATTTTACAAGGGAAAACTTGTTAAAAGTGTATGGGTCCCTAAAGGACTTAGTGATACTCAAGACAAGGAAACTCTTTCGAAATGGATACCTAAAGGGACTAGGATTTTGAAGACTAAAGATCATGGACCCAAAAGATATTGGGTAACAAAAACTTAATTCTATATTTGTAAGTAAGGTGCACTACTTTAGAGTGATCAAAGGAAAATTCTATATGATTGCACCTTAATGTTGATTGGTATAGTAGTTCATTAGTTCTTTATGTTTAATATATATATTGAACTAACCACTTTCTTTTCCTCTTGAGAGCTTTATTGTTTATTTTTTATATAACAAAAATGGGGAGAAGAGAAAAGTAAATTTTAATGTTGACTGATTACTTATATACCAAGTTTAGTGACCAAAATTTGAAATCAAAATGAATGTCAAATTTGTCCTTATTGCAAATATTTATGCTCCAAATATTTATGCCTTAAATAGAAAATGATTTTTATATAGGGGGCTTAAATTTAAAATGACTTTTATTAAGGGGGAGCAATCTATTAAAAACAAGTTTACAAAATGTTTTGTTATATCAAAAAGGGGGAGATTGTTAAACTAAGCCTTATTTGATAATATGTTTTGATATAACAAATTAAAGTATTTTTGAATAAAAGTAAAGTTGAGCAGTCAAACATTTTCAAATATGTTTTAACAAGTTTCGAACAAGTTAGAATTGCTCCAGGACAAAAAGTATCGATACTTTTTGTCTAAGTATCGATATTTTACAAGATACTGATACCCCTTTGATAATTGATACCAAATTGACATTCTGTTTCTTTCAAACACTAGTAGGTATCGGTCCGGTATCGATACATTTCTTAAGGTATCAAAATATTTCCTAAGGTATCGATATTCCTACTCTAACGATCACTGAAATCTGCATTAATTATAAAAAATATCGATACCCTTTTAGTAGGTATCGATGCTCGTTGCTACAGGTGAAGTTAATAACCTCGTATTTCAACCCCAACGGCTACATCACTTCTACAACAACAATAACGGTTTGAAATCAATTAGAGAGTATAAATACCATCTTCCAAAGGTTTAGCAACAACAAGAAACATGTGCAAAGCTTAAAGATCAATCAAAACAACCCCGAGCTTAATTTTTTCATGCATTTTCTTGTAAACACTTGTGAGCTTTCATTGTATTCATTTAGCTCAAGTGTTTTTCTTTGTATTTGTGTTTCATTGGCTAACATCCTAATCTTGTAAGGATTATTTCTTTACTTGATTATTTGTTTTTCTTTGAGAGAGAGGGTTAATCCTTAAGGTTTGGGTAGAAACCTTAAGGGAGTTGTCTATTAAGATTTTGGGGCATAAATATTAAGAGAGATTGTAAGATTAAACCTTGTCCTCAAAGATTGGCAAGTTAGTGAATTTGGGGAAATCCTTAGTTGTGGAAAAATAAGGTAGTGGAGTAGGCAATTGTGGCCGAACCACTGTTAATCATTGTGCTCTTTGTTGTATATTTTTCATTGCTTCCACCACAATTTCTCAAAGGACAATTCAACCTCCTTATTGATGATCTCAAGATGATCCTTCCGAGTTAACGATATTGTTGGTAAGTGAATGATTTGGTTTGTATGCTTTAGTGAAATTGAAAAGTTTATGTTTAATTGATGCATAAGTGATTAATGTTTTTGTTTTGAAGTTGAATATAGATGTTGAGCTTCTTTGGTATGTTATTAGTATGTTATGATTCAAATGAATTTGGTAATTGGTACATAAATTGATAGGTTTGGTTGGAGAGTATGAAATAGGTACCAAATGGTTTATTTTTACCAAAAATAGAGTCCTCATCTCAGCGACCAGCTTACCTCGTCGCAACATTGGCCGAAAATAAGTGACGTCGTGACATCAAATGGCTTGACGTTTTGATGTGACATACTATTTTGACAATGTCTTGACATGGAATAGATGACATCATGACGTCGGCCCTGAACTTTTAAAACTTTGCAACTTGGTCTTGTTTCATACTCTAGTTTACAAAAGAGCTTTCATAAGCTTGATTAAGTTTTAGAATTGATTGTTTATCATAATTTTGAATGTAATTAACTCTTGATTACAAGTATAAGTGATTATATGTTATCTAATTTATTGTAGTTGCTTTAGCAACGAATGTAACATTTAGTAGCTCAGACCCGGTGATCAGGTCGGGCGTGGGGTGTTACACAACTATTTCTTTTATTGAGATTCTCATCAAAACAATTTCTTTTAGATTGGGTCGCAATTTTTGCATCACTAATGGTCATATTAAGGGCAGGCTGATTCAAATCGAATTCTTATTAATAATAAAACAATATTTTATTTAAAATTATTTTTAAAATGTGAAACAATTTTCAATAGCTGACCACGAGTTTTACAAAATTGATCTTTAACGCACATAGAAAAATGAATGACTTTTAAAAAACAAAAAAGTAAAATATAATAAAATTAACAAGATAGGAATCTCAGGGCCATTTAATGCCTTAAATTTCGTTCTTTTCTGTATGCAAAATGCCTTTAATTTCATGTACCTTTTGTTTGGGGAATACAAAATTGACAGTACAATTATTAGGACCCAATTTGTACATCAAAATTAATTACGGCATCCAAGCTCAGGACAATTTATTACTATTATTAGTATTTTTATATTTGTCAAAAGTTGAGATTTAGAATCTTTATTTTTGAAGTTCATCGTTTTATTGTTAAGGAAATTAATGTTAAACAGAAAACAATTTAGAATATGCAATAAAAAATAAGATACAAGAATATTATCAACATATAAATATTCAAATTTGAAAATATAAATTATTAACATACCAAATTTATTTAAATATATGAATATTTAGGTTAATTACCTAAATAATATATATAATAAATAATAAGTTGATTACTTAGATATTAGATATTTTCAAAAGGTTATAGTGTTAGGGTTTTTATATATAAACATATGTACTTTTAAGGATTAATAGTGAACAAAAACGAAGTTAGAATTGTTGATAAGAAGTTGGATATTTATATAAAATATACATGTTCAAAACAAATCTAGCTCATATGTGTCAGGCTTACTTCCATTAAGGTATTTTTAAATTTGAAATTATCTTAATAAATAAAATGTAAGAAAAAGAAGTTTTTTTATCGATCTCATTATAGGTTTGGATTATATCTGTTATTTTTGATACAATACCTAAAATTATTCATAGCCTATCCCCAACTCATAAATAGGAGGATAATGCATTTTAGCGTAGTCGAACCACGTCCTCTTGCATTGACAACAATGCTCATGTTAATTGAAGTAAGACTCAATCGGTAAGAAAAAATAAGTTAAATGTTCAATTTGTATTAAATATTATAATTATGTAACTATATTTTTACCTAATTAATATTTAGATATTATTTATACTTAGATATTGTAATTATTAAACTTTATTTTACCAAATTAATATTCAGAATATTACCTTATATTAGTTTACTAAATTAAACTAAAAATAATACTAAATTTATCATTAAAAATATAAATATTATAAAAGAAATCAAATTTAAATTTTTTTTGAAATTTTTTGAGAGGCGAAACACAAATTTATCCTATTTTACTAATTATAATATTAAATTAAAATTTTCAAGACACAAAAAATTTAAATAGTAAATTTACAAAATATAGGGACAAGTCCAGCCAGCCCCTGAATTCGCCCATGCCAGTGCTATAAGAAAATATAATATAGTATGTAGTATTAACATGTCAGTAACAATGAAAATGCAATATAATGCAATAGCAGTAACACAACAGAATACCTATAATTGGACAGAGTTGAAAATTAGAAGAAGAATTTTATTGAGGCCAGTATAAACAGTTTCCTTAAGACAGATTCGACCTCTCCTAGGTGCTTTGAGTAACGTTAGACGTTATCTCCCAAGATACAACAACAAACGATCACAGTAGTAGCACAACAACAATGATCAATCGAACACAACTTGCCTTTCTCTATTACCAGGAGAAATGAATTTAGAAGGAATTTTTTATATTAATGGTTTTTGATGATGTTTTGAAAATCTCCTAACTTGGCTTTATATAGAGGAGAGGAAATGAATGAAGAGATTTAGACCGATTTTTGAAGAGTTTTGTTGAAGAATAAATAGATACAAGTGAATAGAGACAATGAATGAAAAAAAATACAATATTAAACCAAGAGATACAACTATATGAAAAAATGCAATATTAATCCAAGAGATACAATTATTTAATTTGAACATCAATTTATCATTCATCACCCAATAATTATATTCCAACAAGTGCATCACATTTTTAGAATATATAATAAAAATTTAAAAATACAAAAGATCAATAAATTTTAATAGGTTCTAATTTCTAGGTATTTTTGGTCTCGCATTTACAAATCACTAATTAATTAGTGGTATTTTTCATATTTGTTTTAAGATTTAAATTTAAAATTGTTTGCTACTTCTATTAATAATGTTATATTTAGGATTCAAAATATTGACATAGATAGAAAAGTATATTTATCGTATTATTCTTTAAAATGCTAATTTTCCAATTAGTTAAGGTGTTCATTGGACAAATTTATTTCTTAAAAGTAGTGTTTGAAAAGTTAACTAATAATTGGATTTGGTGTAATTGTTTGTAATTACACAAGATAACATGTTTGGTAGCCATTGTAATTGGTGGGTCTCACTAATTTGGATGTAATTGGAGCACCCTCATAAACACTTTCCAATTCTCGGGAGGAGTCAGAATTGAAGTGATTACGCAGATAATTACACCCAAATTTATTTTTTTAAATTATTTTTTGTAGAAGTTTAACTTATAAATTTTTATATTACGAGGATGAACATGTATGAGTATTTGGGATGGTTATTGCCAATGATTTATTATATTATAAATTCTAACAAATTATAAACACTTTATAATTTTTTTTATAAAATTTATATTATTTTTTACTTAATTTAAATATTATAAAAGAGTTATAACCTAGCATAATTATTTCTCCAAATTATGTTTATATAAGTTTTTATAATTAAAGCTATAGACTATTTGCATCGTGAACTCAAATATTATGTGGCAATTATTAACTATGCAAATATAAAATATTTTCTTCCACCATATTGTGGGGTATGATAACCTTTTAGAGAATAGAGCCAAACACACAAGCACCTAAGACAACCTACAAACTCTTTAATTTGAGACATTCAAAACTTCGAAATGTGGTTAAAAGAACATTTGTTGTTCTAAAAAAGTATTTTTCATGTTAGCATCACCTTAGTATAACATAAAAAAAATGTTGGATCGTACTAGTATGTTGCATACTTCATAACTTCATTCATAGGTGGATTTGAGATGATCCATAATTCGAAGAGTAAGCAAAAATTAAAACGTCGATAATGACAATGAATTGCAAAGAAAGAGAAAAGAACACAGAGAATTTTACGTGGAAACCCTTTCGGGAAAACCACGAGCAGAGGAGAAGAAAATTCTGTAACACCCCATACCCGGCCTAGACGTTATGGCCGGATTCGGAGATGTCATAAGGAATGGGTTTTGAAAACTGAGTTGTTCCGATAGACCATTCAACTTTTATAACTCATATTCATTCATGATTATTACTGAAAGAATCATTTAATTAGTTAATTTGTCAAAACATAATTTAAAGTGGAAGTCTTAAAATCGTTAAACTTTAGAAATACAATTCATGTTTTCAGAAACGCTTTGTTTTTGTAAAATCGTGATTTTAGACAAGCATTGCAACGAAAGATAAAAAACGCATCCAAACCAAGTAAAAACCAACAATCTGGAGAGTCCCAAAAATTACAAACTCTCAAATAAAACTAGAATTAAAAATAAAAACTATAAATTACTAAGTAAAACAGTTCTCGATCAAGTGCTCACCGTTGAGTGTACGTTGCATCGACTCGTCTAACTTTGTGGATTACCTGAACAAAATAGACAAACAAATGTGAGTTTTCATAAACTCAGTGTGTAACCCAACATAAATAGACATGCAAAACATACAAAAATCTCATATACAGTCAGACACAGATTTGGACTCATGTCCATTTCAGATTCAGATAATAGAATCAGATATGCAGATCAGATATACAAAATCCTACCCCTATCCTCTACACACCAACTCTGACCAGCCCATCACACCATGCTGGGTTAACAACACCCACATCCCTATACACCATATCGTGCCATTATGACACATATCAGATAAAATACAGCCAAGCTGCCAGAATAAAGGTGAAGGTCGCCATACAGAACATTTCCTCCACATAAACAAATCCCACCCCAATCAGATATTTATAATAAGAAATATCATGCTTACATGCTCGTATACAAATATCAAATATATATACATCAGACATACATGCATAATAGTGTCATACACAGAGCAGAATATTAGACTATCAGATCACATAGTTTTAAGGTTTGCTTAGCCCATATCGACCATACAATAGGCTCACAATTGAGTGGAACGACCCGTGCAACCCTAGGGAAAAATTTAGAATTATAGGCCCATAAGCCCGTGTCGGCGCACACGCCCAAATTGGCCTTGCCCGTGTGTCCCACACAGCTTGGCCCAAAATCCACACGCCCGTGTTGCCCACACGCCCAACTTGGCCTAGCTTGTATGATTCACACAGCCACACTCGCATCACCACATGACTGTGTCTTGTATACAACCATGCCTTCGTCAATCACACGGTCGTGTCTCACACACGGCCACCCCCACAGTTGGCCATACGCCCATATGGAGTTGACGGTAAGCACTTTTGGCTTTCGCCGAAACTTCATTTTTCGTGTTTTGGGAACACATCTGGTACAGTTTCGATGCAAAAACACTTTCGAGCCACACAACACCTAAAATCGACAAGACAAACTCAAAAAATCAGTATTAATTCATGATTAAACCGAAATCACGTAACTGACAACAATTCAATTCAAGGGTTCATCGCTTACCCCAACACCCGAATGATTTCAACTACAATTTCGCAAAAGGAGAGTCACGATCTTAACGAATTGCTGTTGCAAAAACACGAGTTCAATATCAACAGAAAAAAATTCAACATCGCTCTAAATGAATTAAAAGAAAGACTCTCTATTCGTGTAAAACATACTTCCCGTTACTTATCAAACGTATAAACACAATGATTCGAAACACCGCAATATAGAATAACAATTTTTGTTAAAACAAGGAAGAAGAATGAGAATAATTCTATTGAAAAGAAAAGGGGAAAAGAAAAAGAAAAAAATAGAGGAGGAAGAAAAATGAAACCTCAGATTTTTTTCCAAGAAGGGAGAGATTTTCGGGAAAATAAATTTTACCCAAATCCCACTACATCCTCATCCATAACCCCCTCTAACTTAGAATCCCACTACCACTGAACTTCTAACCACCACTAAAACAAAAATAAACATCCACGCTCGTACAAGGATTCGAACACAAGACCTCCAACACTCTAACTCCCTTACCACTCGAACTAATAGGCTCATTCTGATATGAATTAACAGGCAATTTTATGTAAGCCCACTCCACAAGGGTAAGGCTTGGATCCAAAAATAACAAAATTTGTTAAAAGTGGGACTTGAACTCAATACCTTACACACACACCCAAAACACTTAACCATTAAAGCAGATACACAGTTGTTAGATATTACAGAAATAAAAATAAATTATTTAAGGCATTACAACTCCTTAAAACAGATGAGGATACTGTTGACGCATCGAGTCCTCAGGTTCCCACGTGGCTTCCTCAGTGCCATGATTCCGCCACAGAACCTTCACTCACAGAATAGACTTCCTCCTTAGAACCTTAATATTACGATCCAAAATTTGAACCAGTTTCTCCTTCAAAGTCAAATCCGGCCTAACTTCGATCTCTCTAACAGAGATAACGTGAGATGGATTAGACCAGTACCGCTTTAACATCGAGACGTGAAACACATCGTGGAGATGGTTGAATTCCAAAGGTAATTCCAACTGATAAGTAATTGGTCCCACACGCTTCAGAATCTAATACGACCCAATAATTTAGGGCTCAACTTGCCCTTACGATTGAACCTCAAAATTTTCTTCCATAGAGAAACCTTAAGAAAAATAAAGTCGCCCACAGAGTACTTGATATCCTTCCTCTTTAGATCTGCATAAGACTTCTGTCTATCAGAAGTTGCCTTTAGACTATCCCGAATCAGTCCAACCTTAACTTCGGTCTCAGAAACCAATTCAGGACCCAAAACTCGACGCTTACCCAACTTAGTCCAACACAATGATTATGACATTTACGACCATACAAAGTCTGGCAAGGTGCCATCTTCATGTTAGACTGGAAACTATTATTATAGGCGAAATAAGCTAGCGACAGATAATCCTACCAATTATCTTGGAAATCTATTACACAACTCTGAAGCATATCCTCCAGTGTCTGAATCACCCTCTCAGACTGACCATCGGTCTGAGGATGGAATATAGTACTGAAGTCTAATCTCGAACCCAGAGCTTCGTGCAATTTCTTCTAGAATTGAGAAGTGAAGCGAGGATCTCTATCAGAAATTATCGAAATAGTAACCCCATGCAGTCTTACTATCTCGAAGATATAAAGCTTTGCTAGCTTCTGCAGAGAGTAGCCTGTCCAAACTAGAATAAAATTAGCAGACTTGGTCAATCGATCCATGATGACCTAAAGAGAATCTTTCTTAATAGGTGTCAGGGGAAACCTACTAACGAAGTCCATCGTTACTCGTTCCCACTTTCATAAAGGAATCTTAAAGGGTTGTAGTAGACCCGAAGGTAACTGGTGCACAGCCTTAACTTGCTGGTACGTCAGACAACGAGCAACAAAATCCGTAACCTCACGCTTCAAACTCGGACACCAGTACAGCTTACAGAGATCACGATACATTTTATTACCACCGGGGTGCATAGCATAAGGGGTACTATGCGCCTCCCTCAGAATCGACTGCCTTAGACTAGAATCATTCGGTACACAAATTTGACTTCAAAAACACAGAACTCCATATTTATTCAGCCCAAAATCTAAAGTACTGCCACTCTCACTCTGAAAAAATTGCAAACCCAAAACTTGTTCCCTAACTGCTTGTCCCAAATCTGATTAATCCAAATCGGCTTAACTTGCAACTCAACTAACAGACCCCTATCATCGAACAGACTAAGACGAGCTAACATTGCTCTCAAATCAATCATTGCTCTATGAATGAGAGCATTAGCAACCACATTGGCCTTACTAGGATGATACTCTATTGTGTAGTCATAATCTTTGAGCATCTCAATCCATCGATGCTATCTAAGATTCAACTCCCTTTGTGTAACTGAATTAGGGTCTAGTCAGAATAGTGACTTTGAGACCACAAATCTGAAATACAAATGATTATTTTATGATTATTTGATGGTCCATGATATGATTGCATGCTTGTGTGAAATTTTCATGAATAAATTCTATGCCTAAGATGTCCAATTTGACTTTAGGGACTAAATTGAATAAGTTGCAAAACTTGTGTTCTAGACGCTTTAAGCATGAAATTTCATTGGATTATTAATTAGAGGTCCTTAAATAGTAGTTAGACCAAATTTTAAAAATGTTGACAAAAATGGGCATGAATAGGAAAATTTTGAAAGAAAGGCTTTAAGGGCATTTTTGTCATTTGGTAAATAAAATAATAAAAAGGGAGAATGAAGTGAAAATCTTGTCCATCTTCTTCAATCCATAGCCAAATTTTACAAGGGTTCCATAGCTAGGGTTTTCAACTTTTCAAGATTGATTGTAAGTACTCCCTAGCCCCGTTTTTTATGTTCTCTGCATTTTTGAAGTCCTTGAAACATGATCTACCCATTCCTACCATTATTTTGAGCTAGGGTTCATTCATAAAATTTGACCCATGTGTAACTTGGTTGTATTTTGATGTTTAATGGAGGAGTATGAATGTTTGATGTGTGATAAACATCTTTTGCTAAGTGATTTTTAGTAAAAACACCTAAAAAGGACTTGTTTGTAAATGGTGTAAAAATTAGTAGTAGAAAGAAATAAAGGAACATATGGGCTGATATGAGATAGAATATGAATCATCTAGGCTTGGATAACCAAGAAATTGCATGCATTTCATTTTACTAAAGTGTAAATGAGTGAAAAGTTAGAGGTAAAAAGGTAATTTTACCAAAGTATATGTTATGAGTCGATATGAGTAATGTTTGTATTGAGAAAGTTAAATTTGGTATTACAGATCAAGAAAAACGTGATTCGAGTCTTGATCGGGGGAAGAACATGTTTTACGAGGATTAGGCTCATTTCTATCATTTTTGTACCGAGGTAAGTTCATTTGCAAATAATGCAACATATACCATACTTTAAATGCTTTAATATTGTATGTATGGTAAGTACATACATATTTAATGTGATGTTGTATCATGTGTCTATTTCCTAAATTGTATCATGAATTATGCTTTGATTTCTTCATGAATATGTGATTTGGTGCTATGAGCATTAAAATCGATGTTACGAGCAAGTTATACAGAAATGTGGTATCAAAGAATCCCGTTTGAACCTTAGGAATGGTTAGGATACAAGTGACATGTCACTAGGAATTATGTAATCTGAACTCATTGAGTTTTTTCTGAGTTCATGATATATGTGACATCTGAACTTATTGAGTTGTGGTCTGAGTTCGTGATATGTATGACACATGTTTTGGCATCCGGGTACTGGTCTCGTATATGCTATTAATGGCAAGGTAGTCTAGCATGTGTTGTGGATACCTGACGGCCTATATGAGTAGTCCTGTGAGTAGCTCGTATGTGAGCAACATGCGGTTTGAGAAATGGACTAACATTGGCTACAGACGAGGCATTTAGGTGCAAGTTTTCGATGTGTCCGATAGTATTCCAAGTGTTCAACGGGTAATTCAAGAGAAATTCAATGAGCAATCTTAACGACTGCATTAAGACAAGAAAGTAAGTTATTATGTGCAAAGTGGCACAGGTATGTACATCGAACTCATGTGAATGACATGAAATATGATGAGCTTACGGTAAGAACATGTATATATATGAGAAATAAGTTCATGAGATTTGATAAAATGTAAGGTTATGTTTGTTGTTTTAAATGCATGATTTATGTTTGTTTAAGTTGCATTTTATTTGCATGTAAACTTACTAAGCTTTATGCTTACTGATAAACCGTAATATATACATATTTTTACCCCATGCTTAACGCATTTTATGGATGATTTTCCCTTAGAATTGGTGAATTCGATGCTCCTAATGCTTTAATTTCATGTTTTATACTTAGGAGAGCATAGGAGAGCGAAAGGAACGAGAAATGGGCCAAAAGCGGAGAAAATGGGCCAAAGTATGAAATCAACACGGCCTAGACTTCCTCACACGGGCAGACCACACGGCCGTGTCAATTTGGCAGATTCGAAGCACGATTCACATAGGCGTGTCACACGGGCGTGTCCCTGCGGAGCCCAAGTTGAGTCTAGTTCGAAAAAGGCTAATTTTGAGGGTTTTTAGGAATTCTAAAGCCTATAAATATGCCTTAAAGGAAGAGAAAAAGAGGGGCAGGAAGATGAAGGAAGGAATTACTCGAAGGGAGCCGATTGATCCATCTCAAAAGCTGGAGTCACCATCAAGACTGAAGATCTCCCTTTAATTTCCCTTCAGGAGTTTTGGGTTTCTTATGTTTTGTATTCGTTATTCTTCTGAGATGTTTTCCTTTTTAGTTATGAATTAAATCCCCTAAATACCTAAGGGGAATGAAACCTAAGACGAATCTTGTTATTATTTTCTGAATTGTATGATAAATATTTAATTTGTTCTTAATTATGCGTTCTTAATTCTTGTTTTGATATCCCAGGATACTGATTCAAGATAAGCTCTTATTCAGAGGAGAAATATACCCTGTCTAAGAGTACATTTGTCATAATTAAGCGAAGTTGTATGCGCGCCTAGACATAGGGTGACAAGATTTTGCCGAATTAGGGTGAAACCTAATAAGGGGATCCATAGATGGAGTTAATGCAACCCTAGGGTGTTAATTAGAGAAAAGTCTCAATTATTCAATCTAGGGATTAGACGTTATTAGTCTTGAATAGGGATAATAACATAACTTAGGGATCTCCACGGAACAAGTTAAATGAACAAATCATCCGATTCGGGGCTAGAATAACAAGTATAGTCTAGGTGGATTTTTCCTTAAGTATTGTCTTAATTCAATAATTTTCCAAAAGTAATCCCCCAATTCCATTCTCTGTGAATTCTTATATTAGTTAATTAGTTAGTTAAAACAAAACCCCCTTATTCTTAGGCTAGATAATAAAAAGACAGTCATTACTAGTACTTTTAGTTCCTTTGGGTTCGACAATCCGAATTTGCTAAAACTATACTACTGTTCGATAGGTACACTTGCCTGCATCGCGATAATAGTTAGTTTCAAGAACGATTAATTATAAATATTTAAAACTTACCTGTCACGAAAATCGCAATCAAGTTTTTGGCGCCGTTGTCGGGGAACTAAGATATTAGGAACGCTCAATTTTTATTACTTTAGTCATTTATTTTTCTTGCAATTTAATTTAATTTATTATTATTATTTATTAATTTACTTTTTCTTTCTCTTGGCAGGTTTTATAGTTTATGACTAGAAGAAACCCGTCAGGACCACTACTTTTTGACGAAGAAATCGATCGCACAGTTCACAGAAACCAAAGAGAAATAAGGCGAAGCTTAAGATACACAGAGAACGAGCAAGAGGACGATACTCAACCCCCAACTGAAGAGATAGCTGAAAACCAAGACAATCAGCTACCTTTTGTAATTGCGGTTAATCAAAATCCTGCTCTACACACTATGTATAATTATGCTAAACCTTCTTTAACAAGAACTAAATCAAGCATAGTTAGACCTGCTGTAGCTGCAAATACTTTTGAACTAAAACCTAACACTATTCAAATGATGCAGCAATTTGTTCAGTTTGATGGTTTGCAGGATGAGGATCCTAACGCTCACTTAGCAAACTTTTTGGAACTATGCGATACATTTAAAATTAATGGTGTTTCTGATTATGCCATTCGTCTTCGGTTATTCCCTTTTTCATTGAGGAACAAAGCTAAACAGTGGTTGAACTCATTACCACGACGTTCAATCACTACTTGGGAACAAATGACCGAAAAATTTCTATATGAATATTTCTCGCCGGCTAAAACGGCCAAATTACGTAATGATATCTCTTCGTTTGTGCAGATGGACTTAGAAACTCTTTAGGATGCATGGGAGAGATACAAGGACTCACTAAGAAGGTGCCCTCACCATTGGTTACCGCTTTGGCTTCAGGTTCAAACATTCCATACTGGCCTGAATCCTTCGACTCAGCAAATTATTGACACAGCTGCTGGCGGAACCATCAATAATAAAACACCTGAAGATGCCTATGAGTTTATAGAGGAGATGTCACTGAATAACTATCAGTGGCAAGTCATGAGGACAAAACCAACGAAAACAACCGGTGTTTATAACGTTGATTCGATCACCATACTCTCTAATCAGGTAGAACTCTTGAATAAGAAAATTGATGGTTTTCTTAGTTCTTCACAGGTTCACCCAGTAATGCAGTGCGAAGCAAGTGGAGGTGGATCAAGTAATTCGAAATACCAACCTTATGGACACAACATGGATAACGAGCAGTTAAATTACATGGGTAATAGTTCTCGATCTCAAAACAATCCATATAGTAACACTTACAATGCAAGTTGGAGGAACCACCCAAATTTCTCATAGGGAGGCCAAGGAAATCAGAGACCACCTCCAGGCTACCAACAGCCACCCTACCAACAGAAAAAGAAGCCGAACCTTGAAGAGATGCTCTCAAAGTTTATATCGGTGTTAGAAACCCATTTCCAGAATACTGAGATAGCACTTAAAAATCAACAAGCGTCGATCGAAGGGCTCGAAACTCAGATAGGCCAGCTTTCCAAGCTAATCTCCGAATGACTACAGGGTAGCTTGCCAAGTAATACTGAACCCAACCCAAGGGAACAACTTAACACTATTAATGTTCAAGATGAATTCATTGAGCTTGAGCCAGAACCGAGGCAAGAAACTATGGTCAGCAGAGGCCAAGGTGAGGTAGGTCATAATAAAAACAAATCAGTGAATGTCAAATATAAACCTCGTGTGCCATACCCCAACGCAACAAGGAAAGGCCGCTCAGATGAACAATTTGGTAAATTCCTTAAACTCTTAAAAAAACTACACATTAACTTACCGTTTATTAAAGCTCTATCACAGATGCCAAATGCAATGAAATTTTTAAAGGAGCTTTTAGCAAATAAGCAGAAGTTGGACAAGGCGTCGCATGTGGAGCTAAACGTAGTTTGCTCAGCTATTCTGCAAAATAAGCTACCGAACAATTAAAAGATCCAGGGAGTTTTACAATTCCTTGCTTAATTGGTAGTTTAGATGTTAATAATGCATTAGCTAATTTAGGGGCTAGTATTAAAGTCATGCCCTACAAAATGTTCAAACAATTAGGTCTTGGGAAACCCAAACAGACTAGGATGAGCATTCAATTAGCAGATAAAACTATAAGATTTCCTAGGGGTATTATTGAAGATGTGCTAGTTAAAATCGATAAATTTATATTTCCCGCGGACTTCATTGTTCTAGACATAGAAGAGGATAGCAAAAATCCTTTAATTCTAGGAAGATCTTTTTTAGCAACTGCTAAAACGATCATTGATGTTGGCACTGGTGAACTCACACTCCGTGTGGGAGACGAAACAATCACCTTTCAAGCTAGCAATTCTGGCAACACATCGTAAATTGAAGGTGATCGTTTAACCCATTCTACTAAAACTGACAATATGGTGCAACCTACTTTGTAGGAAATGAGTCTGAAGGAAGTACATGAGCCATTCTTAAGCAACGGTAGAGGACCTATTCATGAAGAACGAAAGCTACAAATCGAGGAGCTAGATGAATGGCGGACGCATAAAGCAAGAACGCATGATAAACCAGAACTAAGGCAGAACAAGCTCAACACCTTCCCACATCAACTTAAGATTGGAGATAAAGTCTTATTAGATGCCGCAGATCCTCACATTGTGACTACCATACTGAATGAAGAAATCCCTCTTATGGTACTTGGCATTTTCCCATTCGGTATAGTCGAGGTAAGTCATCCCAAGTTCGGTACTTTTAAGGTAAACAACACCCGTCTGAAACCTTATTTTGATGAGAATGATAGCAAGAATGAGGAGTATAAACTCCTCGAACAACCATGACCATTCAATGGAGAAGTAAGTCGAGCTTAGACTATAAATAAGCGCTTCTCGGTAGGCAACCCGAGCACTAACTGTATTAAATTTTTTAAAATTTAGACTTCAACACCTAACTTACTAACAGAACTCTTGAATACAAGTTTTCCATAGAGACACAGCCAAGCACACGAGCGTGCTTAGGGCCGTGTGAAAATAGGGCAACAATTTTCCAAAACACGAGCTACAATAAAACGCCATGGCCGTGCGACATGGCCATGGTCAAATCTGCCAAAATAACACGGGCGTATGACACGCCCGTGTGTATCACCTGTGGCCGAGCCTGTTAGATTGACACAGGTGTGGGTCTAGACACACGGGCGTGCCTGAAGGTCGTGTGACGATAACTCACTTCACGACAAACACGGGCTAGACACGATCCACTCGGGCATGCTAACTGGCCGTGCCACTTGAAAAATTAGATTATCTATCTTATTTTATTTTTCTTTTACTAATTTTTGAAGATTCTTTTGTTTTTTTTAAACACAGCTGTCTTTATGATTACTATCAAATTATTCCCCCAATCCTCATTTTGTCCGTTAGAATCATGTTTGTCTTCCAGCTTTATTTCCAACAACTCGCTCTCGCTAATCCAGGAATATCATTCATTTTTAACTCAGGAAGATTCACTTTTCTCCCTATCTTCTTTCTATATTCTTATATCTATCTTTGTACATTGAGGGCAATGTACATATTAAGTGTGGGGGGATATTCATTTCATTATCAGAAAAATCTTTGAATGACTGCCTTGTTCTCTTGAAAAGCTTTCATATCATATTTAGGATTAATTTTGATTGATTTATGATTTTGATTGATATATCTTGAATTAAAACATAGACATTTATGCATTGATTGTTTAAACTTTATGACATTAGAGAATCAAACATGATAAGTTAATTTTTAAGAATTTAAAATCTTTGGTTGTTTCCCCTAAGTTTAGGTATTACTTTGAGTTGGAATTCACAAGTTTTAAACATAAAAAATCCATAATTTTTGTGAGATTTTGAGCCTTTTGAGCATTTATTAATTCTTTTATGCTCACTTTTATTATTGCTTTGAGTGCCTCAGTATTGAACTGTTATTCTAGAACTTGCTTGATTATACATGTCAAGACCACACCATTTGATTTGATATGTCAAAATGATTAAGGCACTTAGGATTAACCCACTCATGCTATGAAAAGCCTACCTCCACGACTAACCCCTAGTAAACCCCCTTGAGCCTAACAAATCATTTCTTGTATTACCCTTAATATTAACCCTTAACCCATTATTGTTGAAATCCCTTAAATTAATTTGATCCCCATTTTTATCGAGATTTGAATTGAAATAGTTGCTTAACTATGTTTCATTCTATTTTGTGATTTAACTTGTTCTTAAAAAAATGTATACATATTACTAGTAGTAATATTTTGTTTTTGAGCTTAAGTATTTAATTCCATATTCTGATAAGAAGCTCTGTTGTACGCAAGTGATATTAAATCTTTTTCTATTGAAGTGATTTTTCAATTCAATCTCGATTCTAACTTTTGCTTTCAACCTGTGACCACCCCCTAACCAAGCCTCATTACAACCCTTTAAATACCTTTTGATTGATGTATCATCTCAATTTATAGTGGTGGAGATTTGATTTTCATACAAGCCTATGTTAATAATTTTTCATTATTGACTATTGAGTGCTTCAGTTATTGTCCTTAAACACATCAAGTGATTTGAGTGAATCTTTAGTGAGGATATGAAACTCTGTGATATTCTGAATCAAAGGTAATTACTTAGATTAAGGGAGACACCTATGTTTGCATGATTAAATACTCGACTTGGAATGTTTGAAACTTTTATGTTCTTTTAGTTGAATTCTCAATGTATGATTACCTATAGATTATGAAGAGATATTATTTATAGAGATTATAAGTTGAGAAAGATTTATTTTGATTATGAGTTGAGGATTTTGCTTGAGGACAAGCAAATGCTTAAGTGTGGAGGCATTTTATAAATCGTAATATATACATATTTTTACCCCATGCTTAACGCATTTTATGGATGATTTTCCCTTAAAATTGGTGAATTCGATGCTCCTAATGCTTTAATTTTATGTTTTATACTTAGGAGAGCTTAGGAGAGTAAAAGGAATGAGAAAAAGGGCCAAAAATGGAGAAAATGGGCCAAAGTACGAAATCAACACGGCTTGGACTTCCTCACACTGGCAGACCATACGGCAGTGTCAATATGGCAAATTTGAAGCACGATTCACACGGGCATGTCCCTACCAAGCCCAAGTTGAGTCCAAGTCGAAAAAGGTTAATTTTGAGGGTTTTTAGGCATTCTAAAGCCTATAAATGTGCCTTAAAGGAAGAGAAAAAGAGGGGCACGGAGATAAAGGAAGGAATTACTCGAAGGAAGCTGATTGGTCCATCTCAGAAGCCAGAGTCACTATCAAGACTGAAGATCTCCGCTCAATTTCCCTTCAGGAGTTCTGGGTTTTCTTTATGTTTTGTATTAATTATTCTTCTGAGATGTTTTTCTTTTTAGTTATGAACTAAATCCCCTAAATACCTAAGGGGAATGAAACCTAATACGAATCTTGTTATTATTTTCTGAATTGTATGATAAATATTTAACTTGTTATTAATTATGTGTTCTTAATTCTTGTTGTGATATCAAATGATACTGATTCAAGATAAGCTCTTATTCAGAGGAGGAATAGACCCTGTCTAAGAGTACATTTGTCATAATTAAGCGGAGTTATTTGCGCGCCTAGACATAGGGTGACAAGATTTTGCTAGATTAGGGTGAAACCTAATAAGTGGATCCATAGATTGAGTTAATGCAACCCTAGGGTGTTAATTAGAGAAAAGTCTCAATTATTCAATCTAGGGATTAGACGTTATTAGTCTTGAATAGGGATAATAACATAACTTACGGATCTCCACGGAACAAGTTAAATGAATAAATCGTTCGATTCGGAGCCAGAATAACAAGTACAGTCTAGGTGGATTTTTCCTTAGGTATTGTCTTAATTCAATCGTTTTCCAAAAGTAATCCTCCAATTCCATTCTCTGTGAATTCTTAGATTAGTTAATTAGTTAGTTAAAACAAAACCCCCTTATTCTTAGGCTAGATAATAAAAAGACAGTCATTACCAGTACTTTTAGTTCCTTTGGGTTCGACAATCTGGTCTTGCTAAAACCATACTACTATTCAATAGGTACACTTGTCTGCATCGCGATAATAGTTAGTTTTAAGAACGGTTAATTATAAATATTTAAGACTTACCTGTCATGAAAATCGCAATCACTTACCCCCTTTCCTTTTTCCATTCTTATAGTTTTACCAAGCTAACTCAGGAATCGAAAAATGTTGAAAACTCGATCACACTGTCAATTGAACATTTGGGTATAGCTAGCCTTAACTTTTTGAGTATAACATGTATAGGGACTTGGTCTTTTTGTTATGTGTTATATTGATTAGCCAAATATGTTGGCTTATGATGGTATCATGATTATTTTGCATATGGCCATGAGAGGTGGCTCATATTGATTATTTTGGGTTGTAACCCTATTTATCGATGCATGCATGCAAATGTGTTGATGCTTTAATATGGTTATGGTTGATTGTGGTTGATGAGTGTGATGGATGGCATGTACGTTTGGTGAATGAGATATGGTTAATAAGTATGCAATTAATGTGGTGAAAATGTGTAACTTGAAGGTAGATTGGTAAAGATGATAAATAAACATGAAATTGCTGTGGAATGCCATATGAAAGTATGATAATTTGAATGAGTGACATGTTGACTTTACTAAGTCATAGTTTAATCATGAATGTAAATGTTTGAGTAATAAAATGTGCCATGTTGCATGCCATGAAGTGAGTGTAAATGTGTGAGTGATTAGGGGTGACAAATGGCTTAGAAAATAGCCTAGAAATTGTCCATATGGTTAGACACACATGCATGTGTCTTGGCCGTGTGTGACACACGGTCTGCCCCATGGGTGTGTGATCTGGCCGTGTGTCCTCTGCACCCTAGTTATGCAAAATAGAATGTCCGGTAGTAAACACACGGGAAAAGACACGGCCTTAAGACATGGGCGTGTGCCCAAGCCGGTGAAGTCTGTGCTTAACTGTTGGAATTTAATTTGCCACACGGTCTTAGCATACGGACATGTGACTTGGCAGTATGACCTTATTTTGTTGATGATGTCATAGCTAGAGAGTTACACAGGCTAAGGGCACAAGCGTGTCCTAAGCCACACGGGCGTGTGTGACCACACAGCCCACCTACACGGGTGTGTGTGACTCTACAAAATAACAAAAATTTCTAAGTCTTTAAAAGGTTCCGAAAGTTCTCAGTTTAGTCTCGTACCACTTTTGATGTATGTTTCACATCTTGTAGACCCTTATAAGGGACAATATGCATGTGATTGAAAAGTTTTAAATTGGGACGAAATTTTATAACTCGATTTTATATGAATATTTATGTTTAAGTCCAGTAACGCTTCAAACCCTGTTCTAGCGTCGGATACAGGTGAAGGGTGTTACATTCTGAGTCATGAGGTACTCGAGGCTCTTGTGATTAGTCTAGATGATACACCTTTCACCATACAGATAGTGCCTCTAGATCTTTAATGCAAAAACCATAGCAGAAAGCTCGATATCATATGTCGGATAGTTCCCTTCGTGAGTCTTAAGTTGTCGAGACGCATAAGCCATAACCTTACCATCTTGCATCAGTACACATCCCAAACTAATGTGCGATGCATCGTAATAAACCACAAACTCTTTACCAGATTCAGGCTGTATCAGAATAGGAGCCTGAGTCAGAACAGACTTGAGCTTCTTAAAGCTCGATTGTTATGTATCAGTCCAGACAAAAGGAACTCCCTTGCTCAAAAGCTTAGTTAAAGAAGCTGCAATCAGAAAGAAGCCCTCGACAAACCGCCGATAATATCCTGCAAGACCCTGAAAACTGTAGATTTCAGATGCATCCTTAGGCTGTTTCCACTCAAGCACAACTTTAATCTTCCTCAAATCCACACGGATCCCCTCAGCAAAAACCACGTGCCCCAGAAAAGTTACCTCTCACAACCAGAACTCACACTTGCTCAAGTTAGCGTAGAGCTACTTCTCTCGGAGTATCTGAAGCACTACCCCAAGATGTTCATCATGCTCATCCTCAATCTTAGAGTAAACCAAAATATCGTCAATGAAAACTACGATGAACTGATCCAGATATGGTTGAAAGACTCGGTTCATCAGATCCATGAATGCAGCCGGAGCATTCACTAAACCAAAAGGCATAATTAGGAACTCGTAATGTCCATAACGAGTCTTAAACGTAGTCTTATGAATATCAACTTCTTTAACTCTAAGCTAATCATACCAAAAATGGAGATCAATTTTCGAAAACACAAAAGCCTTTTGGAATTGATCAAACAAATCATCTATCCTCAAAAGTGGATACTTATTCTTCACTGTCAGTTTATTTAATTGTCGATAATCGATGTATATACTCATAGTGCCATCCTTTTTCTTCACAAATAAAACCGGTGCCCTCCACGGAGATACACTAGGGCGAATGAAACAACGATCTAGAAGTTCTTGAAGTTAAGCCTTAATCTCTATAAGCTCCTTTGGTTCCATTCGGTAGGGAGCAACGGACACCAGAGCTATACCTAGTAGAAGCTCAATGTCGAACTCAACTTCTCGACTTAAAGGTAAACTCAGGAACTCCTCAGGAAAGACATTCGAAAAATCCTTCATTATTCTGATATCTCCGGTAGAAGAGCTCCCAGATACAGAAACACTGATGTAGGCCAGAAATGCCACACACATTTTCTGAACCAATTTCTCAGCCACAAGAGTGAAGATCACATTGGACAGATAATCTCGACACTCACCGATCACAACCACCCCCTTATCATCTTCGATCCTCAAAACAACCTTCTTAGTTGTGCAATCCAAACTAACTCGGTGCTCAACCAACCAGTCCATACCTAGAATCAAGTCAAACTCCCCAAACGAAAGCTCCATCAGATTTTTCAAAAATACAGCCCCTTTCACTTCTAACGGAACATTTTTATAAAGCCTATTAACTCGAGCAAACTGCCTCAACGAACTCAGTACAGTAATCTCACTTGAAGTGCTCTCAATAGAAATCCCCAAGTTTTTAGAAATCGTACTAGCTACATAGGAGTAAGTTGAACCTATGTTTATCAGAGCAGTATAAGATACATCAAAAATAAAGAACGTACCCATGATAACATTAGGAGCATCTTTATCCTCTCGGCGTCGAGTAGCATAGACCAGTGTAGGCTGCCTTGCCTCCGTTTGACTATCACCTTTGACCGGTGCTCTCTGTCCTTGGCCCATACCATTACCACCCCTAGCCGGTCCACGGCCCCTAGATGGTTGCTAAACTACCCTCTGAGGCTATACAAAACCTGGTCCTAAAGCTCTCATCTGATCAGCCCACTATGAACACTCTTTAATACGATGCTCTAAGGATCCACACCTCAAACAAGTCCCCAACCTCCTCCAACATTCGCCCGAATGGTGCCTACCATAATCCCCACACGGTTGAATCCCAGTAGGGGCAACAGGAATCCCCACTCTAACCGGTCTATCAGGTCTGGCCCGTTTCTTAGGTCTTTGAAAAGAACTAGAGGGCTCTGAATCCCTCTTACTCTTGCCTTTCTCTTAGTCCCAGATCTGGAGCTCCACGTACTCAACCTCCTTGGCTATCTTTTCCTTATCAACCAAAATCACGAACTCTTGCTCCCTCTCTAGAGCAATCCATACCCTCAGATTATCCCTCAAGTCGTCCTCAAAGCGGACACACTTCTCATATTCAAACGCCACCATGCCTCGAGCGTAGCGGCTCAACCATATGAATTCGGCCTCATACTCAGCCACTGATCTATCACCCTGCGTGAGATTCATTAACTCACATCTACAAGCATCAACGTAGCTCTCACCCGCATACTTCCTCTGAAAAGCAGTCTTAAAGAAATCCATGTTTAGACGTTCAGGATGAGTGCCCTTCTCAACTGATAACCACTACTGATATGCCTCATCATGAAATAATGAGACAGCACCCTAAAGTTTCTACTCAGGAGTACAGTCTATATCATTCATAATCCTCTCGGTGGCCTTCAACCAATACTCAGCCACAGTAGGGGCAACTCTAGTGAAACCCCTAAATAACTCAGCTCCATTAGACCGGAGTCGTTCAGTTACTGACCCATGGCCCCTAGACCCAGAATGGGGTCCAGCGACCCTCTCCAACACCCTCAACATAGCTCGGGATAGTACGTCATCCCCAGCTGAATGACTTTGAGACCCAGTCTCAGTGGCATGCAAAATCGGTGTCTAGTTCATGTCTAAATTTGGTATACTTCCCAAAGAGGAAGACTCAGCTTGAGCCCCCTACGGCCTCTACCGCGGCCACGAATACCACATCCGCGAGTTCTACGAGTGCTCATTGTGTATTTCAAATTTTATATACATTATAAAATTTTATGCTTTAGTTCTAGTATTTATTAGCATATATTTTATGCATAAATCATTAGAAGTTTAGAAATGTTTTCAGCGATTTCAGTCTCTAACTATTTCAGTACAGTTTCAGAAAGTACTATCTAAAGTGTTTTCAGAATATATTATCTAAGTTCAGAAATACTTATAGAACTTTCTCCAAATTATTCAAATTATTTGACAATCAATTCTTTTTTAAACAAAATTTTGGAACCCAAAATTTCACAACCTGAGTTTTGTAACCTGGATCTGATACCACTAAATGTAACACCCCATACCCAGCCTAGACGTTATGGCCGAATCCGGAGATGTCACAAGGAATGGGTTTTGAAAATTGAGCTGTTTCAATAAACCATTCAACTTTTATAACTCATATTCATTCATGATTATTACTGAAAGCGTCATTTAATTAGTTCATTTTCCAAAACATAATTTACAGTGGAAGTCTTAAAACCGTTAAATTTTAGAAATGCACTTCGTGTTTTCAAAAAACCTTTGTTTTCGTAAAACCATGATTCCTGACAAGCATTGCAACGAAAGAGTCAAAAACGCATCAAAACCAAAGTAAAAACCAACAATTCGGAGAGTCCCAAAATTACTAACTCTCAAATAAAACTAGAATTAAAAATAAAAACTATAAATTACCAAGTAAAACAGTTCTCGATCAAGTGCTCACCATTGAGGTTCCGTTGCACCAACCCGTCTAAGTTTGTGGATTACCTGAAGAGAATAGACAAATAAATGTGAGTTTTCATAAACTCAGTGTGTAACCCAACAGAAATAGACATGCAAAACATACAGAAATCTCATATACAGTTAGACACAGATTCAGGCTTATGTCCATTTCAGATGTAGATAACAGAATCAGATATGCAGATCATATATACAGAATCCTTCCCCCATCCTCTACACACCAACTCCGACTATCCCATCACACCATGTCAGGTTAAAAACACCATCTATCCCTACACACCATATTGTGTCATTACAACACATATCAGATAAAATGTAGCCATGCTATCAGAATAAAAGCAATGGTCACCATACAGAATACTTCCTCCACATAAACAAATCTCACCCCAATCAGATGTTTATAATTAGAAATATCATGCATACATACTCATATATAGATATCAAATAGATATACATCAGATTAATTAGACATACATGTATAACAGTGTTATACTTAGAGTAGAATACTAGACTATCAGATAACATAGTTTTAGGGTTTGGTTAGCCTTTACCGACCCTACGGTAGGCCCACAGTCGATCGAAATGATCCGTGTGACCCTAGGAAAAAAATTAGAATTATGGGCCCATATGCCTATGTGGGCCCACACCCCTAGATTGGCCTTGCCTGTGTGGCCTAACGGCCTGGCCCAAAACCCACATGCCCAACTTGGCCTAGCCCATATGACTCACATGGCCACACTCATACCATCACACGACCGTGACTTATACATGACCATGCCTTCGTTGACCACATGGTTGTGTCTTACACACAGCCACCTACACGGTCAGCCACACGTTCGTGTGGCATCGATAGTAAGCACTTTTGGCTCTCACAGAAATTTCATTTTTCGTATTTTGTGAACACACTTGGTACGGTTTCGATGCAAAAACACTTCCGAGCCACACAACACCTAAAATCGACAAACCAAACTAACAAAATCAATCTTAATTCATGATTAAACCAAAATCACGTAACCTAAAACAATTCAATTCAAGCTTTCATCGCTTACCCCAAAACACGATGCGCTGCTGCCAAAACATGAGTTCAACATCAACAGAAAAAAATTCAACATCGCTCTAAACGGATTAAAAGAAATACTCTTTATTCGAGTAAAACATACTACCCCTTACTTACTGAATGTATAAACACAATGATTTGAAACACCGCAATATAGAAGAACAATTTTTGTTAAAACGAGGAAGAAGAATGAAAATAATTCTGTTGAAAAGAAAAGGGGAAAAGAAAAAGAAAAAAAAGAGGAGGAAGAAAAATGAAACCTTAGATTTTTTTTCCAAAAAGGGAGAGATTTTTAGGAAAACAAATTTTACCTAAATCCCATTACATTTTCATTCGTAACCAACCACTAACTTAGAATCCCACTGCCACTGAACTTCTAACCACCACCGAAACAAAAATAACATCCACGCTCGCGCAATGATTTGAACACAGGACCTTCAACACTCTAACTCCTTTACCACTCTAACCAACAGGCTCATTTTGATATAAATTAACAGACAATTTTATATAAACCCACTCCACAAGGGTAAGGCTTGGATCTAAAAATAACAAAATTTGTTAAAAGTGGGACTTGAACCCAAGAGCTCTCACACACCCAGAACACTTAATCACTAAAGCAAATACACAATTGTCAGATATCACAGAAATATAAATAAATTATTCAGGACGTTACAAATTCATTATGTCGAAATTCTAATGATACAAGAGAAGAAACGATTATGTCAATTTATAGATTTAAAAAACATTATTCTAATCAAAGTCAAATAGAAGTAATATAATAAGATTAAAACATCTTATTCTAATCAACATCAAATAGAAAAAGTAACTTCTATACGGATTTCACTTGTGTAGCCTGTACCATACATGGAAGATTTTGCTTATTGGGGATCTACAATGAGCTGCGACCTTCACCCTCGTAGATCCCCCTATCTTGCTACTTGTATCTTTATTTTAACAGGAATTTGAGTCACACGACTTTTAACAGAGTACATGGAAGAAAGAGATTTCGATAATCTTAAGGATATATTGACCAAGAACTTAAAAAATGACAACATTTGATGGAAATGAGCTTATGTTAAATATTAAAGAGGGAATAACTCAAAAATATGGGAAACTAGAGCAATTAGATAATATTGCATATGGTGCTTATTTTTTTTACTATTTTTATTATTAATCGTATCATCAACTATTTTTTTGGGCTAATATAATATATTCGATGATTTAAAATTAATTTTTGTTACTTATTTAGATTTTTTTATCGTACTAATATTTTAAAAAAATATAAATTATTACAATTCTTTATAAAAGAGTAGTAGTAGTAATTACTCGTTGGTGCTTTCCAAACATACGGAAAGGAAAAGGAAAAGGGAGGAACTATAATTGAGACATTTTCCAAAATATTTGAACACATGCAGGCACGAGTAAATAACACACAAACAAACAAACAAAAAAGTCTTTTTCAAGACTTTTCTCAATTGCTTCCTGCCGGACAATTAACCATGTTTCCAGCCCTATAAATATAAATATGAATATGCACAGAAAAAGCTAAACCGAAAGCTAGAAATCCAAAGGAAATAAAGAGGAGATTGGGGGAATCTTGTCGCAGGAGAGATGGCACTGAGGGTTTTATATATGCTTTGCTTTTCCTCCCCTTAGCTTAGCTTAGTGCCGTCGCCTTGTGACAAGATACCCTTCAATTTCTTTGTTCATCGTTAATTTGTGCGTAGTTCTTCACAGGTATGCAAAAGCTACCTTCCATTTCTTTGGTGTAAGTTTTCTTACATAAATTGCTTACTGAATCATTATTCACCTTTTTTTTTTCTTGTTATATGTTTAAGTGATAAATATGGGTATCTTGAAATTTTCTAAAATCTTTTATATATATATATTCGATGATCATACACCTATATATACCTTGTCTGAAATTGCTAGAAATTTACTCAATGTACTCCTCCATGAATGTCTAAACTCTCAAAGGATCATAATTTAATTTGCTTTTTATAAAAATATATATTTATATATTTGAATGATTATTTCTGAGATATGAATGTTTTGTACATAAATTATATATAAAATGTTGGAATAACCCACCTAGCAATTTCTTACAAAAGTTGCAGTAAATTGTCTTACAGAAGTTGCTCTATGTTTGACAAGCATCCTAATTTATGTTTTTATGAGCTGAAAGGTTAAAGCAACTCAATCATTAACACTGTCAAATTCGGAGGAGTTAAAAAAAAAAGTTAAAATTTTCATGGTTTTTTCCCTTTTTCAAGTGACCAAGGATGACATCAATTTATGAGGTGGAAATAACATCACCAATCAACATTTCGCTTTGAAGTTCTCCTCTATAATAATTTCAATCTAAAATTAATATATAAACGACAAATTATCTGTCATCATTTTTTTATAGGTTCCTGGATAAAGAAAGATAAAAGAGAACCAAAGGACTATATTGTCCTTCACTCGAATTCCTAGTGAGTTTAATCTTGTTATTTTTAGTTAGGATTAAAAAGAATTATTTCCAACTCGAACTTGAGCATAATGTGCTCAAAATCAAGCATATTATAGGTTTGAAATTTTGATTTTGAATAGTAATCTAACTTTAAAAATAAAACTCAATCTAACAAAGTTAGCATGAACTTGAGCTATTTCATTGTTAAATTTGACTTAATTCAATTACAGTTCAAGTTCAAACAAATTATTATATATTTCAAATTCGCCACTAATAAGTATTGACTAAGTTTGAAAATTTAATAAGCATTGAATAAGTTTGAAAATAGTTATGAATGATTTGTATATAGTTCCTTAACTATCCCCTTACTAGAAAAATTGACCATTACAGAGATTTGGTGACACAACTTTGTCACAGTTTAGTCAAAAGAACTCGACGTTATTGTCTTACTTAACCTTAAGTAATCAACGAACTAATATTTGCATAACCATTGAAGAAAACCATACAAAAAATATAAAATAAGCAAGTCAAAGTTTTATCAATTCAAACATTTCAAAACATTATAGTAATTTATGGCAAAATTGCTACACTAAAGGCATACAACCTAGAAATCTCCCACTTGCCCGCCCTAGTGGAGTGCATATTTCACATTCCCATTCTCTCAACATGTTTCACAAAACTCCTATTCACTAGAGTATTGATAAATAGATCAACAAGATTATCCTCTTACGCTACTTTGACTACATCTAACATTACATTAGTTATCAACTCTCTAATATATGATAGCTATGTCCTTATTAGGAATTACATTAAGGTCTATTAAGAACTTGCGTAGCCAGGAAGCTTCCATTGTTTCTTATGAAGAAATCATATATTCGGCTTTAATAATGGAGTTAGCAATACATGTCTACTTGATTCTCCTTCAAACTATGACCCTATAGCCAATGGCAAATAGACCAACATCAATTTCCTCAATTCTGTATAGGTCTAAAATTCAAAACCTATATATCTAATCGGTGTTAGGTCCCTTGTAAAATATATAAGAATATAATCCATCATTCTCCCTAGAGACTTGAGTATACGCTTTACTGTTTACTAATGTCTAGGTTTATATTTTTCCAAATGTCAACTTACCATCTCAACTGTAACATAAATGCCTAGATGTGTGTAAAGCATTGCATACATAAGACTTCTCACTATAGTTGTGTAACGAAACTTACTCGTAAACTCTCCTTCTTCCACCGTCTTAGGAAAATATTCTAAAAATGGACACCTTTTTTTTACATCAATAATTGTGAACTGTTCTCTAACTTTATCTATGTATGAAACTTGGTAAAACTATCATCTTATTCTTTCGACCCCTTAAGATTCTAATTCCTAAAACATAATTAGCTTGACCTAAGTCTTTTATTGTAATACCCCTAACTTGTATCAATCACCGGAATAGGGTTATGGAGCATTACCGTAAAAACATAACTTAAAATCATTCATTTCCAATCATTTCATAAATCATAGCATAATCCATTCTAACACATCCATATCGTCCCTTATTCGAGCCCTTGAGGCCTTAGAAACACTTTAGAAATGACTCAGGACTAAATCAGGAACATTTAAAACATTGAGGAAAAAGTTAGAAAAATTCATACTGTGTAACACCCTTAACCCGTATCAGTCGCCGGAACAAGGTTTTGGAGCATTACTCGAATTTACATATCATTTAGCAAAAATTTTCATTAAATACTTACCGATTCAATGCATCATATAGATAAATATATTATCATTCAATCAATAGCTTGGCACTTGTCTTAGCATCAATCAACATTGTTAGTATACTTATGCATATTTTATATAAATTCAACATTGATATACTTATTTTCTCAACACGTCACACTTGAGTTTAATAATTGTCTCCACTTACATAATTTCCTTGTATCAATAAATCAAAGATAATCATATATGTGCATTTCATTAAATATATCATTCTCTTATCGTTTAAAATCATTTATTTCATTATATTAAAATTTCATGTACCATAATTTCCATATATTTCACGTATATTTATTCTGATAATAATTCATATCAAACTTAATATAAATCAAATTCTATATGCACATACTTTCCACATCATGTGTCCATATAACATGTCCAATACATTATATATATACTTCAAGCATATATGGTAATAATTCATTTCGTATTCATATTGTTTCATATTATACGAATGTACTAATATTTCACATTCAATCCAATATAACATACAATTTAACATATTTTCATGCTCAATTATGATACACAAATTTACCTGAAAAAATTACAAAAATACCCAGATTTAGGGGCATTTTGGTAATTTTTCATTTTTCCCGATTTTCATCCGATCTTGATCTAAATTGATAATTCCATTCAATTTATTAATTTAGATAATAAGTCAATTCATTTCCTTCAAATTGGTCATTTTTATATCCTTACAAAATTGCCCCTAAAATTTTACTTTTATTCAATTTAGTCTCTGAGCCTAAAACATACAAATTAGCCATGCTAGCTGAATATTCATACATATTCTCCTCCTCCTCCTTTCCATTCCTCATCCTTAATTTATATAACATGCTACAAGTAACATTATCAATACTTTCACTATTCATTTATATGTATATTCAAAACTGTCCATTTGCGTCATAGTCACTAAATTATTTATATCTTGAGCTACAGACCTCAAAATTAAGATCGGCTAATTTTTCCTAAAACTAGACTTACATATCTTCTTACCATAAAATTTTCAGAATTTTTGGCTTAGCCAATAAGTACAGTTTATTCTTTAAAGTCACTTCTATTCTGCTGTCTGACAGTTCTAATCCTTCTTTACTAAAAATTAATTATCTCCTCGTACAGAATTCAAATGATGTTCTCGTTTGTTTCTATTGAAAATAGACTCATTTAGGATTCTAAACATATAAAATTAAGCCCCTAATTATTCTCCAATTTTTGATGATTTTCCAAAGTCAGAACAGGGGAACCCAAAATCATTCTAACCTTGTCTCACAAAATTTATCATATTTCATGATTTACAATTCCATTGCTTACAACGTTTCTTCTATAAGAAACTAGACTCAATAAGCTTTAATTTAATGTTTTATTCAACCTATAATTCAACTTCCACAATTTTTGGTGATTTTTCAAATTTAGCTTACTGCTGCTATCTAAAACTGTTTTAGTGCAAGATATTATTTACCATGTTTATAACACCCTTATTCCCTTTCTCTACAATATTTTCCATCACTTTCTCCTATTTCCCTTTACTAACTCATCAAGATCATAGAAAATTATATAAGAAGACTCTACTAGAACATTATTTCCATGTTTTCTCAATAATAACAAACTTAAAAATATATTGAAATATTGATGTACTTACCTTGTTCTATTGATTCCAATCTTTAATTTGATTTTCTCTCTCCTCCAGCTTCTATTCATTGAATCCAATTTGATATTCTAACTCCCCATAGTCTCCTTAACATTTTTCTCCCTTGGTAGCTATGGAAATTCTTTTGATTTCTAGGTGAAAAAGGTGATTTTTTGGTAGAAGGACTAAATTGTAAAGAATGAAAAGTTTCTTTCTTCTCTTCTCTTCTTCCTAACGTGAATGCATGGAAAATGGATGAGAATTTTCTCATCTTTCTTTCTTTATATATACTAATAAAATAATAATAAAATAATAAAATATCATATAAAAAATCAAATTAAAATATTAATAACCAATATTTAATTAATTAATTAATCTAAGATATCTCCAACATCATCATTACTTTCTAGATTTCTCTCTCTTCCAATTGACCATTTTTCCCTTTGTGATCTTTTAAAATTTCATTATTGAGTCATCACTTAATTTTGGTAAAATTGTAATTTAGTCCCTCATAATTCTTCACCTATTCAATTTGGTCCTAATTCATCAATTTTTCCTTGGTTTCTAGATCCTTCCACCCTTAAAATATTTTCACTATTAGCCCTTCAACTTTTTCATATTTACACTTTAATCCTTCAAATTTTGAGTACTTACTCATGGGCCACAAAACTTTTCTTACTTCTACAATTTAGTCCTTTCTTGAATCAATATGTCATAATATACTTCCCAGTGACATTACTTAATTTTCCTTTTCTTGTCACTTTATTTCCTTATTTTACTATATTAAGAGTAATATCTTACTATATAAATTTTCAGGGTGTTACATGATTCTCCTTCAAACTATGACCCTATTGCCAATGACAAACAGACCAACATCAATTTCCTCAATTCTGTATAGGTCTAAAATTCAGAACCTATATATCTAATCGGTGTTAGGTCCCTTGTAAAATATATAAGCATATAATCCATCATTCTCCCTAGAGACTTGAGTATATGCTTTACTGTTTGCTAATGTCTAGGTTTATATTTTTCCAAATGTCAACTTACCATCTCAACTGTAACATAAATGCCTAGATGTGTGTAAAGCATTGCATACATAAGACTTCTCACTATAGTTGTGTAACGAAACTTACTCGTAAACTCTCCTTCTTCCACCGTTTTAGGAAAATATTCTAAAAAGGGACACCTTTTTTACATCAATAATTGTGAACCTTTCTCTAACTTTACCTATTTACGAAACTTGGTAAAACTATTATCTTATTCTTTCGACCCCTTAAGATTCTAATTCCTAAAACATAATTAGCTTGACCTAAGTATTTTATTGTAATACCCCTAACCTGTATCAATCGTCGGAATAAGAATATGGAGCATCACCGTAAAAACATAACTTAAAATCATTCATTTCCAATCATTTCATAAATCATAGAAAAATCCATTCAAACACATGCATATCGTCCCCTATTCGAGCCTTTGAGGCCTTAGAAACACTTTAGAAATGACTCAGGACTAAATCAGGAACATTTAAAACATTGAGGAAAAAGTTAGAAAAATTCATACTGTAGGAGTCACATGGCTGATACATACGCCCATGTCTCAGGCCGTGTAACATTCGAAATAAAGACACACAGCCATGTCCCAGTCGGTGTCCATGCCTATGTAACTCTCTGACTTGGGTCACAGGGCCAAACCACACGACCATGTCCTATCCCGTATCCATGACTGTGTAACTCTCTAACTTGGGTCACACAGCCGTGTTCTAGCTCGTGTAACTCTCTGACTTGGGTCACACGGCCAAGCCACACGCTCATGTTCCAGGCCGTGTATCCTTCGAAATGGCCTCACACGCCCGTGTGTTAGGCTGTGTAAATTCCTAAAAGCAACCTTTAAAACCTACAGGGACACACGGCCATGTCGCATGGCCGTGTGTCACACACGACTGAGACACACGCCTGTGTCTTATGCCGTGTGGACAAGAAAATGGCCAAAATCAAGCCATTTATTTATTCCATTCAAACATGAACCTACAAGAAACTTGCACATATAATAAAGACAATAAAACATACCCAAATCACGCATAATAAAACCAATTCAAAAGGCTATTTATTTATCCAACCAATATGCCATATAGGCACCCCAATCATAACCATCAAAAATGTCTAAGCATTTGCATATTTGTCCATAAATAAACCAAACACAACTACTTATTTCATACCAAAACATAGCACAAATTGACCATATACCAAATCACATCCTAACATACCAAATTGGTCATTCAAAACATACATCCACTTAGCTATATCAACACCAACCATCAAGGCATCAAAGTGCCAAAAGCACACCAACCATAATACTGTATATACATGCCAAACATAACAACTAGAGCATTAAACACAAGTCCACCTATACATGGCATTATAACCATGACTAAAACATTAAAATCTACTGATATAATATTTGGATAGTATGATAGATCTCTGACTAACACATAACTAAAATCATCACATAGTAAGATAGAATTCATGAATATATCACATTTGAATTCATACTTTCTATTAACATGGTTATACATACTTTGATCAACATCAATTCTTACCTTTCCATAAGTTCATAATATAGTCGATCGGAACACTTACCATTCCTTCCCTTTACACGCTCGTTGAACCACTTAGAATAATATGGGATACGCAGGAAGCTCACACAAAGTGTGTTAACATATGGTCGAAACCATTCCTTTTCCTTTTCCTTTACATCAATGCTCACTCTAGCCATAAATGGGTGTGCTCACACAAGCTAATGGTCAGAATGTCACTACATGATGTCACTTACACAAGCTAACGAGTATCCACAACAAATGCCAGAACTCAGCCATCGGTAGTACATTCAAGACCAACACCCGAAACATGGTAACCCTAATGACATGTCATTTGTATTCTATATATTCCTAAGGTTCAAACAAGGCTCGATAGTCATCGTAACATCATTGGATTTTCATCGTAACATGATATAATAAATAGCATAATAGCATATAAATCAAATAATATTAAAACATTATTAAAACATACTAACTTACCTCTATTTTAAAGATGTCGAAATAGAACCAACTAATTTGAGACTTTATCTTTCCCTCGATTTAGATCCATACGAGGCTTAACTTAATCTAAAATAAGCAAATTCAATCCATTTACTATTCATTCTATTCAATCAGTCCAAAATTCATACTTTTGTAAAAATACACTTTTGCCTCTATTATTTTAACTTCTTTACAATTTAGTTCTTAAGCTCGTAAATTAACATTTATGCAAATTCATCCACATTACAAGCTAACCAAATTACCTAGGGACTTATACAACCTCAGACAACTCAACATTTCACAATTTTATCATTGTATTTTACTACTTTTACAAATAAGTCCCTAATGATAATTTCATCAAAAAATCACTTTACAAAAGTTATTTAGTTAACAACAATGACTCATAATCTTTCATCAAACTTCATAGGTCATACAAGAACAGTCATGGAAAAACCTTAAACCTTTAACAATTTTGCAAATTGGTCTACTTACCACCTAAGTACTCTTACATTAAATTCCTATAGCCATTTGATACCTTTAGCTATTAGAACTCAACTTTTGCACCTTCTACGATTTAGTTCTTTTCACCAAATTAAGCATGCAAACGACAAAATTTCTTAACAAAATTTTTATATGACACTACTAACATACTATAGACATTAAAATAATAAAATAAATATTTTCACATCTGATTTGTGGCCCCAAACCACTGTTCTGATATAATTGAAAACGGACTATTACAACTCTCCTCCCTAAAGGAATTTTCATCCCCGAAAATCTTACCAGAAAATAGGTTCGGGTATTACACTTTCATAACTCTTCTGGTTCCCAGGTAGCTTCTTCTTTACCGTGCCATTGCCAGAGGACTTTCACTAACGCTATGCTTTTATTTCTAAATTATTTAACCTTTCAAGCTAAAATTTTGATCGGTTCCTCACCATATGTCATATCAGATTGAATCTCAACATCCATAGGTGATATCACATGTGAATGGTCTGATTGATACCGTCATAACATAAATACATGAAATACATTGTAAATCTTTTCTAACTCTAATGAAAAAACTAATCTGTAAGATACTGGTCCGATTCTTTCAGTGATCTCATAATACCCAATAAATCGTGGACTTAGCTTTCCTTTACAATGGAATCGAAGAACTTTCTTCCAAAAAAGACTCTCAAGAACACTTTGTTGCCGAATTGAAATTCAATGTATTTTCGTTTTAAATCCGCATAAGATTTCTATCAATCTAAAGCTGCTTTCAAACTGTCTCGAATTACTTTAACCTTTTCTTCGGTTTCTCGTATCAAATCAATCCAGTGAAGCTCTTTTTCACTAAGCTCAGTCCAATATAATAGTGTTCGAAAATTTTGACCATACAAAGCTTCGTACAATGCCATCTTTATACTCAATTGATAATTGTTGTTGTATGCGGATCTTCGAGTATTTGAATCACTAACTCAGACTGGCCATTGATCTGAAGATAAAACGCGGTGCTAAAATATAAACGAGTACCTAAAGCCTCATGTAACTTGCTTTAGAATCGAGATGTAAACCATGGATCTCTATTAGAAATAATAGAAACTGGAACCCTGTGCAATCTGATAATTCATCTACATATAACTCTTCTAATATCTAGAGTGAATAACTTATATGTACTGGAATGAAATGAGCAGATTTTGTCAAATGATCAACAGTGACTCACACTGCATCTTTCTTTGTTAGAGATAAAGGCAATCCTGATACAAATTCCATCATGACATGCTCCCATTTCCACTATAGAATCATCACTAGTTGTAACAAACTAGAAGGTTGATGCTCGGCTTTAACTTGCTGACACACTAAACATCTCAATACGAACTTAGAAATCTCTTGTTTCATACCTGGCCACCAGCACAATTTTTTCAAATCATCGTACATTTTATTACTACCAGGATGCATAGATAACTACTACTATGAGCTTCCTTCAAAATTTTTTGAGCAATATCTGAATTTCTTGGAACGTAAATCCTGCCTTTAAAATACAAACTATTAGCGGATCCAATCTAAAAATCTGAATTAGGAGTCGACTCAATCCATTTTTGTTTAGCTATCAACACATCACCATATTTCTGAGCTTCTCAAATTTGTTGCAAAAACGTTGGTGTAGTTTTCAACTCAGCTAAAATTAAACCATTATCAATCACTCACAAAGCAAACATATATTTTCTACTTTAAGCATCAACAACAACATTAGCCTCTCCCAGATGATAATAAATGATTAAATCATAGTCTTTTAATAATTCGAGCTATCTGTGTTGTCTCAAATTCAAATATTTTTGCGACATTAAGTATTTCAAACTTTATGATCCGTGAAGATATAACATTTTTCTCCGTACAAATGGTGCTGCCAAATCTTTAAAGCTAATATAATCGCTGCAAACTCTAAATCATGCGTCGAAATTCTTTTCATGCAGTTTCAACTGTTTATAAGCATACGCTATCACTTTGCCCTCTTACATCAAAACACATCCCAAATTATTTAATGATGCATAACTATAAATCACAAATTCTTTACCCGACTCTGGCTGAACTAACATCAGTGCCTCTGTTAACAATGCTTTTAATTGATTAAAGCTTTACTAACATTTCTCAAACTACTCAAACTTAACATCTTTCCACAATAGTCTCTTCAACAGTGTAGTAATCATCAAGAATCCCTTGAAGAATATTCTGTAATATCTGGTTAAACCTAGAAAACTTCTAACCTAAGATACATTTCTCGGAGGCTTCTAATCTACAACAACTGAAATTTTGCTCAGATCAACTCTAATGCCCTCGGCTGATACAACATGTCCTAGAAATTTGACTTCCTGAAGCTAGAATTCACGTTTGCTAAACTTAACGAATAATTACTTTTAGCGCAAAGTTTGCAAAACAATTCTCAAATGCTCGACAAGTTTTGTATCATCTTGTGAATAAATCAAAATATTATCAATGAATACCATTACGAATTTGTCTAAATACGGTCTGAAAATTCTGTTTATCAAGTCCATAAATACTGCAAGTGCATTAGTCAAACCAAACGGCATTACAAGAAATTCATAATGTCTGTACCTAGTCTTGAACACGATTTTCAGCACATCTGAGTCTCTAACTCACAATTGATAATAACCAGAACGAATTCGAGAACATTATCACACCTTTCAACTAATCAAATAGATCATTAATACGTGACAATGGATACTTGTTCTTGATCGTGACTTTATTAAACTGTCGATAATCGATACATAATCTCATGGATCTGTCCTTTTTCTTAACAAATAGAATAGGTGCGCCCTAAGGAGAAAAACTGGGTCAAGCAAAACCCCTATCTATCAACTCTTACAGCTGTGCTTTCAACTCTTTCAACTCTGTAGGTGTCATTCTGTAAGGAGCTATCGATATTGGAGATGTTCCTCGTACTAACTCAATAGTAAACTCAACCTCTCAGATCTGTGGTAATCTGGGTAACTCCTCTGGAAACATATTTGGATACTCACATACCACTAGAACCGATTCTAGCTTTAACTCAAAAACTTTAGAATCAAATAGGTAGGTAAGATACGCGTCACAGCCTTTTCTAACATATTTCTGTACTGACATATCTGAAATAACATTAGACATACTATCCAGTCTATCTGATCCAATCTGAAGTTTTTCACTATTTTGACATTTTAACATAATAAGCTTTCATCTATAGTTCACAATAGCATCATGCAGAGTCGACCAATCCATACCCAAAATCATGTCAAACTCATCAAAGGTTAGTAGCATTAAATCGACCGAAAAGTTGCAACCCCCGAATCATCAAAAGAAAGTTTTTACAAACTTTATCAACTAACACATACTGACCTAGGGTGTTCGTTACTTTAATCACAAACTTAATAGACTCGAAAGACAATTTCTTACTTGACACTAGATTCATGCATACATACGAATGTGTTGATCTTGGATCAATCAAAGTAGTAACATTAGTATCAAAGGTAGAAAATGTATCAGTAATAACATTTGGCACTAACACTTCCTCTCGTGCACGGATTGCGTAAGCTCTACCCAGTGCTCCCGCTTCAGACCTCACAGTAGAGTCCTTTGTCCTACTGCAACTATTACCCACTTTCTAGGGTTTCGTGGCGGTCTACCTCAAAGCAGCTATATTGCTCGGTCAAATAGTTTGAACCTTTTCTTTTTTGGACCTCTCTGGGCAATCTCGGATAAAATGTTCATATCAACCATATTTAAAACATGCTCCTCCTTTCATCTTGCACTCAACAAAGTGTCAACGTCTACATTTTTTACATTCAAGCTTGCTACTCTTACCACTATCCATGCTCGCTACGGACGTAGTTTGAGGTTTTAAACTTGCATGTTGTTTACCTCGGTCTCCACCAGAATAACCCACTGAAGCTGACAAACAGTTATGATGTTCTTTTGACTTCTTTAACGATGAATTATAAGATTTTCAAGCTGATCTCTTACTTGAACCACAAGCCTCAAAATTAACTTTTCTTTTAGCTTTGCTCAATTCTTCAGCTTTATGTACGAGATCAACTAGAACAACAAATTCTTTCAATTCAAGTATCCCAACTAACAACTTTATGTCATCATTCAGTCCATCTTCAAACCGTTCACACATGGCAATCTCAGTTGGTATACATTCTTGGGCATACTTGCTCAATCAAACAAATTCTCTCTTGTACTCTGATACTATCATTCGGCCCTGTTTAAGCTTAAGAAACTCTTTGCGTTTATTATCAAGGAATCTCTGACCCACATATTTCTTACAGAACTCAGCTTGAAAGAATTCCTAGTCCACTCATTCTCTCGACACAACTAAAACCAAGGTATTCCACCAATGATAGGCTGAGTCTTTCAATAAGGAAATAACATATTTCACACATTCAGCCGGCGTAAAAGATAATTCATCAAAAACCTTGATTGTATTTTCTAACCAGAACTCAACTCCCTCTGAATCATCTTCAGACGTAGTTCTAAATTCTTCATCCCCATATTTACGAATTTTATCAACTGGAGGCTTGCTCAACCGTACTAGTTCAAAACCCTGAGGAACTATGGGGATAGGTTGGGGAACAAGTGGGGGTAGAGGTTGTTGAGCCATCGGGTTCATTCGTACGAACTCGGTAAACCACTCATTCATCATTTGGAAGAAGGCTTCCTTAGCCTCTCCTCTTCCGCCCTTAGATTCCTACTGCCACTCGACGCTGCTCCATGAATAGAGGCTTACGCGTTACTTTCAGCCTCATCAGAATCGGGTCAGTTGGATGACATTTTCTATATGAAAGCATAGTTCAAAATGAGTCAAGAGTTTTTACACTATCAGAAGTTATATAATGGCATGTATTTCTAGACTTGTACACACTGTACTCAGTCCAAGAATCGATTAAACCATATATCTGATACCACTAAATAGAACACCTCTAACGCATATCTGTTGCAGAAATAGAATTACGGAGAATTACTGTAAAAACATAACTTAAAATCATTCATTTCCCAATATTTCATAAATCATAGCATAATCTATTCAAACACATCCACATCGTCCCTTATTCGAGCCCTCGAGGCCTTAAAAACACTTTAGAATCGACTTGGGACTAAATCAGGAACATTTAAAACATTGAAGAAAAAGTTAGAAAAGTTCATACAGGAGGGTTCATACGGTCGTGTGGCCAGGTTGTGACTCACACAGGCTGAGACACATGCCCGTGTCTCAAGCCATGTAACATTCGAAATAAGGAGACACAGGCGTTTCCCAGCCTATGTTCGTGTCTGTGTAACTCTCTGACTTGGGCCACAAGGTCATGCCACACGCCCGTGTGCCAGGCCATGTAATCGTCAAAATGGCCTCACACACCCATGTGCCAAGCCGTGTAACTTTTGAAAAGTAACCTTTAAAACTAAATGGGACACACGGCTGTGTCACACGGCCATGTGTGACACACAGCTGAGACACACGCCCGTGTCTTATGCTGTGTGGACAAGAAAATGGCCAAAATCAAGCCATTTCTTTCTTCCATTCAAACATGAACCTACAAGCAACTTGCACATATAACAAAAACCTTAAAAAATACCCAAGTCATGCATAATAAGAGCAATCCAAAAGTCTATTTATTCATTCAACCAATATGCCATATAGGTGCCTCAAACACAACAATTAAAAATGTCTAAGCATATGTCTATTTGTCCATAAATAAACCATACACAACCACTTATTTCCATACCAAAACATAACATAATTAACCATATACCAAATCACATCCTAACATACCATGCATCCACTTAGCTGTATCAACATCAACCATCAAGGCATCAAAGTTCCAAAAGCACACCAACCATAATACCATATATACATGCCAAACATAACAACTAGATCTCCTGATATAATCTTTGGATAGTACGATAGATCTCTGACTAGCTTCCAAACTGATTGAGCTTCCAATAATCTATAAAACATACGAAAGAAACAATGTAAACATATAATGCTTAGTAAGTTTGTAAATCATGAACATAGCTTACTATTTCAATGCAAAATCTTATAAAATAGATATGACTCAATCTAACATAACTTGGCACAAGCCTAAGCATCATCAACAACACAAGTTAGTGCTTAAACACATAACTTAACAAAAATCATCACATGGTAAGATAGATTTCCTGAATATATCACATTTCAATTCATACTTTCTATAAACATGGTTAGACATATTTTGATCAATATCAATTCTTACCTTTACATAAGTTCATAATACAGTCAATCGGAACACTTACCGTTCTTTCCCTTTACATACCCGTTAAACCACTTAGAATAATATTAGATACACGGGAAGCTCACACAAAGTGTGTTAACAAATGGTTAAAATCATTCGTTTTCCTTTTCCTTTACATCAATGCTCACTCGAGCCATAAATGGGTTTGCTCACACAAGCTGACGTTCGGAATGTAGCTATATGATGTCGCTCACACAAGCTGACGAGTATCTGCAACAAATGCCAGTACTAGTAATCTGTAGGACATTTAGGACCAGCACCCGAAACATGTTAACCTTAATGACATGTCATTTGTATCCTATATATTCCTAAGGTTCAAACGGGGCTCGATAGTCATTGTAACGTCGTTGGGTTTTCGTCGTAACTTGATATGATAAATAACATAATAGTACATAAATCAAAAAATATTAAAATGTTATTTAAACATACTAACCTCAATAATTTGAGACTTTATCTTTCCCTTGATCTAGATCCATAAAAGGCTTCACTTGATCTAAATAAGCAAATTGAATGTAACACCCCAAACCCAGCCTAGACGTTATGGCCGAATCTAACGATGTTACATGGAAAGGATTTTGAAAACGGAGCTAACTCGATAAAAACCTTAAGCTTATAAACCCATAATTGATTTCATTTAATTCAAAAAATATATCCAATTAGTTGACTTGCCTTAAAATGTATCATTTTAGCAGAAGCTTAGGAAAATCATCGTGTTTAAGGAAAACAGTTCGCATTTTTAGAAAAATCATGTTTTAGGTAAAACCATCATAGTAATAAGCAAGTGAATTCCAAATACCCATAACCAAGTCAAACTGTGTAAAAGAGTCCAGAGAGTCCCAGAAATACAACCTCTCAAATCTTAACGCCAAAACATAAATAAGACTATAAAACAAAATAAAACACTAATAGTGGGTGGTCACCGTTGAGTCCTCCACTGCATCGATCCGCCTAACTATGAGGATTACCTGTACAGAACAAACATAAAAGGGGTGAGTTTACGTAAAATTAGTGTGTAACCCAGTAGAATTAGACATGCAAACATACATATTATCAAACATTAGATAAATATAAATTAGGGCTATGCCCATTTCTGATACAAATACAGATGTGCAAATCAGAGTCAGAAATCAGAAATCAGAATCCTACCCCCATCCTCTACACACTATCTCCGACCATCCCTACACACCATGCGGGGTTTAAAACACCCATCCAGCCCTACATACCATATTGTACCGATGCGGCACATAACGGATATAATGCAGCCATGCTACCAGATAATAGGCATAAATTGCCTTTCAGACCACTTCGTCCAATATACATCATCCCATCCCCAATATCAGATACAGAAATATACAAATATAGTTAAACAGTCTAACATGCTCACATGCTTACATATAAGCGTACATAGATAACCGATATGCAGATAATAGTGTATGTAAACGTGCATTAGTATCCTAATAAATCAGTATATCAGACAATCAGATCATTCAGTTTAGGGTTATTTAGCCCTTATCGACCCTACAGTAGGCCCGCAGTCATTTGGGATAACCCGTGCAACCCTAGGGAAAAATTTAGACCAATGGATCCATACGCTCGTGTGGTTGCCCATGTAGGCCCACACGCTTGTGTGGACCACACGTCTAGATTGGCCTTGCCCGTGTAGATCATACAGCTTGGCCCCGAATTCACACGCCCAAGTGGCGTGCTCGTGTAGGGCCACACCCATATGGCCCACTCGCCCAATTTGGCCTAGCCTGTGTGGCTCACACGGTCGCACCCCGACCATCACACGGCCTGGTCTTCGTCGATCACAAGGTCGTCTGACGTTGACAGATTACAATTTCTGCTTTCGCCAAATCACGTTTTTCTACATTTTGGGTGCACACCTGGTACGATTTCGATGCCACTGTAAACACAAACACTCCAGAACCTAACAAATGGCATACCAGCGCTTAGAATCAGTATTAAAAACATGATTAAATCAAGAACTCAAACCAACGTTCATCGCTTACCCCAACACTCCGAACCATTGACTACGATTTCGCTAGAGGAGAATCACGATCAGGATGTCCCGCTGCTACCAAAACACGAGTTCAACATTAATAGGAAAAATCTACATTGCTCAAACGGGCTAAATGAAAGACTCTAAATTTGAGAAAAAACCCCTTACTTACTGAATGCAAAAACACAATGCTTCGATACGGCGAAATAAGAAAGAACAGCCTTTGTTAAAATAGGAAGGAAAAAGAAAAAAAATTGTTTGAATAGAAAAGGGAAAAATAAAGGAGAAAGAAAGGTGGACGCCAGTTTTTAGCGGGAGAGATTTTTGGGAAAACAGAATAATCCAAATCCCACTACATCCACATCCATAACCACCCACTAACTCATTATCCCAATCCCATCTAAACTCTCTTAGGCAACCGAGCAAAAATAAATTCCCACACTCGCGCTGGGGTTCGAACATAGGACCTCCACACAATACACAGACTCCCTTACCACTCGAACCAGCAGGCTCATTCTAGCATGAAATTACAGTAGTTAAATATAAGCCCACTAATCAAGGATAAGGCTTAATTCCAAAAATAACAAAAATTGCTAAAGGTAACACTTGAACTTGGGGACCTCACACACACACCTAGAACACTTAACCATTGAAGTAGATACACAGTTGTGTTGAATATTTCTTGAAATAAAAACAAAAGTCAGGGCATTACATTCAATCTTTTTAATATTCATTCTGTTCAATTCAGTCCAAAATACATACTTTTGCAAAATTATACTTTTGTCGCTATTATTTTAAATTCATTACAATTTAGTTCTTAAGCTCGTAAATTAACATTTATACAAATTCATCCACATTACAAGCTCACCAAATTTCCTAGAGACTTATACAACCTCATAAAATTCAACATTTCATAAATTTATCATGGTATTTTACTACTTTTACAAATAAGTCCCTAAATGATAATTTCATCAAAAAATCACTTTACAAAAGTTGTTTATTTAACAAAAATGACTCATAATATTTTATCAAACTTCATAAATTATACAAGAACAAATATGGAAAAACCCTAAACCTTTAACAGGTTTGCAAATTGGTCTAGGGTTAGCTAGATTAAGCTACAACGACTTCAAAAACATAAAAATCATTAAAAAAGGGACAAATATCACTTACATGCAAGTGATTGTAGCTTGACCGAACCCTAAATATGGCTTCCCTAGTTAAAATTAGTTGAAGATGTTAGAATGAAGAAGATGGATACATTTTATTGAAGTTATTTTATCATTATTTACTTATTTACCATTTTGTCCTTTAAAATTATTCATAATTTCAATAAATCCAAACCTATAAATTTCCACTGCCATAAAAATGGTCTAATTACCACCTAAGTACTCTTACATTAAATTTCTATATCCATTTGATGCCTTTAACTACTAGAACTAAACTTTTGCACCTTTTACTATTTAGTCCTTTTCACCAAATTAAGCATGCAAATGACAAAATTTTCTAATGAAATTTTTATATGACATTACTGACATACCGTAAAAATTAAAATAATAATAAAATAAATATTTTCAAGTTAGATTTGTGGTCCTGAAGTCACTCTTTTGATATAACTAAAAATGGGCTGCTACATTTATGCTCAAATGTCTTGTTAACCATAGTTTAACCGATGATAATATCCCTACTTCATTCCTAATGAGTAAAATATCATCAACATATAAATACTAGGTAGATCACCTTTCCATCCTTAGTTGTATGTCTAAAAACACAATGTTCATCAATGTTTTTCTCAAATCCCTACAATTTAATCACTTGATTAAACATTAGATTCCATCAACAATACGCTTACTTAAGTCCATATATGGACCTTAGCAACTTGAAACTTTTATACTCGTAGTCATTAGCTATATATCCATTAAGTTTCCCCATAAAGAGTCTTTCATCAAGATATCAAGTCAAGAATTCTGTCTTGACATCCATTTGTCAGTTTTCGTAATTAAAAGTTTTTACAAAGGATAAGAGAATGTGAATAGACTTGGGCATCTCTATATGCAAAAAGGTTTCCTTGTAATTGATGCCTTCTTTTTGTATGTATCCCTTAGCTATAAGTACACCCTTATAGGTTTTAATCTTTCCTTCCATATTTATTTTCCTTTTGTAAATCAACTTACACTTTATGAGTTTTATCCCTTTTGATAAGTCTACAAGTTCCAATACCATATTGGATTTCACTAATCCATTTTAGCATTCATAGCTTTCTTTTAGAGCTTGGAATCAACATCCTACATAGTATTTTTGTAAGTGAGTAAATCATCTTCTTCATATTCAATTATTTTCATTTAATAAACCTGATCATCTTATGTGAAGAAATTAGATCTCTTAGAGAATCTCGACTACATTGAGGCTGTAACATCCCAAATTAGGGCCAAAACAAAAAAGTGGTTTTGAAACAACAAATCCAAGGTGGAAATATTCCTATCGGTAAATTTTTTAAGGTCTACTATGTGATTTAATAACTGTGTGAAAATATCAACGAGAAATTTTACCGATAAGGTGTCCAATTGAGTTATTAGGACTAAATTGTAATAAGTGAAAAACATGTGTTTTAGTTGATTAGTGGGGCTTAAATATAATGGGATTTGAAATTTGAAGTCCTTATTTAGTAATTATACCATTATATATCATTATGGACAAAAATGGACATAAGAGGGATAAAATCTCAAGGTTTCAATGGAAGGGCATTTTGGTCCATTGGTTATTAAAAGAATTAAAAAGGGAAAAATAGTCAAAAATTATGTCCATCTTCATCCTCTTCGGCCAAAATTTTTAGGAAGCCATAGCTAGGGTTTCTTTCATCTTTCAAGCCCAAAAGCAACTGCATCCTAGCCCCGTTTTTAATGTTCTTTATATTTTTGAAATCCTCGTAGCTCGATTTGGCTATTTCTACCCTTAATTTGAGCTAGGGATCATGTTTAAAAATATACCCATGAATGACATGCTTGTGCTTTGATGTCTAATGGAAGAATATAGAGGTTTGAGGTGTGATAAACAACTTTTACTTGGTGGTTTTTGGTGGAATTGATTAAAAGGACCTAATTGTAAAAGTTGTAAAAATTGTGTAAATGTGTGAATAAATGAAAAATGTGGGTTGGTATAAGAGATAAAAAAATTCGGCTAGGCTTGAATAATGAGAAAAATGGGGTACTTTTCACTTTACGAGCCTAGGGCAATTTTGTAATTTTGTGAAACTTTAGGCCCAAAATTGTAATTTTTCCATAGTTTGATTTTTGGACTGAAATGAATAGTGCGTGTATTAAATGAGTTAAATGTGCTATTCTAGATCAAGAGGGACGAGGAATAGACCTTGACCGAGGAAAGGGTAAGGTTGTGGATTAAATCACAAGTTGTCACATTTTGCACCGAGGTAAGTTGTGTGTAAGTAATTTAAAAATTCTATTATCATGCAATTAATAATTGATGTTCTATGATATATGTATGAATTCCCTAAAGAAATTGGTTTGTGACGATTTACTGAAAGTTTGGTGATAGTTTTATATCTCGGAAGTCCCGGGTGGTCCTAATGAATACTTAGGATTTGGACATCATGACACCACAATTAATGAGATCCCGTGTAAGACCATGTCTGGGACATGGCATCGGCGTTGATATGTGTGCCAGTGTAAGACCCTATTTGGGATATTGCATCCACGCTGATATGTATGCCAGCATAAGACCATATCTGGAATATGGCGTCAGCATCGGTATGTGATTTCATGTAAGACCATATCTGGGATATGGCGTTGATATGAGATTTCGTGTAAGACCATGTCTGGGACATGGCATGGATGTGAGGTCTCGTGTAAGACCATGTCTGGCACATAGCATAAGCACCGACATGAGGCTTCGTATAAGACCATATCTGGGATATGGCATCGATATGTAGTCCCATGTAAGACCATGTCGAGGACATGGATTTGGAATTTTATTTAGTGTATGATGATTCCGAACGTCCTTTCGTATTCCAGGTAATTCAATAGGCAATTCAAGATTATGATTAAGAAGTTGGGGAAAATGAGTAAGAATGTATGGTACAGATATGTACGTAAACTTCATGAGTATTGGACTCGATTCATGTTGGGAAATTTGGTGTAGGTATGAAAAAGCAAGGTAAGCATGAAGTTCAAAGACATTTATTATCAATTCTCAATATGTTCATTATGTGTAATATGATAATGTGGTGGTGATTGATTGCATGTTTATTTTGTAAGTTCCATGATCTATGTTGTTTATTATTTGCACATGACTTACTAAGCTATATGCTTACCTCTCTCTCTTTTCCTTTTTCTTTTAGCATCAGCAAGCTAGCTCGGGGATCGTGAACTTCGGAGCTTAAGTCACACTATCAACAAATCTTTTGGGTATAATTTGTTTATTACATTTAAATATGGTATCTTTTGGGGTATAATTTGTTTATTACATTTAAATATGGTATGTATTACTTATTATTTTGTTATATGTGTCATATTTGTTAGCCAAAGTGATGGTTCATTTTGGTATATTATTCCATTTTGTATATGGCCATGAAATATGGCTCATATTGATTATTGGGTTGAAATCCCTAAATATTGATACATGCATGAGATGTGTCATTATAATTGTGGTGTGTGCCAAATTGGATGTAAATAATGGTTGACAAAATGTAGAATTTATGCTTGATGGATAAATGATGTGAATTGGTATGGTCACCTTAGTGATAAAGGTAAAGAAATGGATTGAATGAATGATAAACTGTAATTTATACATATTTTTATCCCATGTTTAATGCATTTTATGATGATTTCCCACTAGAATTGGTGAATCCGATGCTCCTAATGCTTTAATTTCATGTTTTATACTTAAGAGAGCATAGGGGAGCAAAAGGAACGAGAAACGGGCCAAAAACGGATAAAATGGGCCAAAGTACGAAATCAACACAGGCTAGACCTCCTCACACGGGTAAACCATACGGCTGTGTCAATTTGGCAGGCTCGAACACGATCTGAAGTAATTGAACACAAGCGTGTGCCACGGATGTGTCCCTGCCGAGCCCAAGTTGAGTCCAATTCAGAAAAAGGCTGATTTTGAGGGTTTTAGGCATACCAAAGCCTAAAAATACACCCTAGAGAAGAAAGAAAGAGGAGGCGGAGAAGAGGGGTAAGGAATTACCCCAAGGAAGCCGATTGATCCATCTCAGAAGTCGGATTCATCATCAAGACTGAAGATATCTCTCAATTTCCCTTCAGGAGTTTTGGGTTTTCTTTATGTTTTGTATTTTTTATTCTTCTGAGATGTTTTCTTATTTAGTTATGAACTAAATCCCCTAAATACCTAAGGGGAATGAAGCCTAAGACGAATCTTGTTATTAATTTTTGAATCGTATGATAAATATTTAACTTGTTCTTAATTATGTGTTCTTAATTCTTGTTTTGATATCCCAAGATACTGATTCAAGACATACTCTTATTCAGAAGAGGAATAGACCCTGTCTAAGAGTACTTTTGTCATAATTAAGCGGAGTTGATTGCACGCCTAGAAATAGGTGACAAGATTTTGCCGGAATAGGGTGAAACCTAATAAGGGATCCATAGATCGAGTTAATGTAACCTTATAGTGTTAATTAGAGAAAAGTCTCGGTTATTCAATCTAGGGGTTAGACGTTATTAGTCTTGAATAGGGATAATAACATAACTTAGGGATCTCTACGAAACAAGTTGAATGAATAAATCGTCCGATTCGGAGCCAGAATAACAAGTAAAGTCTAGGTGGATTTTTCCTTAGGTATTGTCTTAAGTCAATCGATTTTCCCAAAAGCAATTCCCCAATTCTTTTCTCTGTGCATTCTTAGTTTAAATAATTAGTTAATTAAAACAAACCCTTTTATTCTTAGGCTAGATAATAAAAAGATAGTTATTACTAGTACTTTTGGTTCCTTAGGTACAATATCACGGTTTTGCCATTACTATACTATTGTTCGATAGGTGCGCTTCCCTTTTTTTCGTGATAATAGTTAGTCTAGGTTTGATCTTCATTATAAATATTTACTACTTGTTACGAATCATGCAATCAATGAACCTAACAAGTCATGGAGTCCCAATTAGGTAAATGTGATTTGAAATTGTCATACATGAGTTAAAGCTATGGATGTCTAAGTCACCCCTTTATGCCACAATAATCACCTTTGACATAAGAGTGTGAGTAGGGGTTGTTATGGGTGACAAGAGGGCTTGGAAAATAACCTCAAATTTGTCCACACGGGTAGACACACGGGCATGTTTCTAGGCCGTGTGTGAAACACGGTCATCTCCATGGGCGTGTCGTCCGGCCGTGTGTCATTTGCACCCTAGTTTTACAAGTAAGTATGCATGGCAGTAAACACACGGGCAGAGACATGGCAGTATGTCTCAGCTGTATAGAGGATACGCCCTAGGATATGGGCATGTGCCTAGTCCATGGGAAGTCTATACCTTAAATGCGAAAATTAATTTCACTACACGGCTTGGCACACGGGCGTGTGACATGGCCGTGTGATCCTTAATTGATGCTGACATCATAAATAGAGAGTTACATGGCCTGGAGACACGAGTGTGTCTGGGACACACGGGCATGTCCTGGTGCCCACACGAGCGTGTGACCCTATTTTATGAAAAAATTTCTAAAGTTCACGGTATGGTCCCAAACTATCCCCGATGTATGCTTTGAGCCTTGCAGGCCCGTAATAGGGACGAGTTGCATATGTATGTACAGTTTGTATTGAAAAAAAATTTATGGCTTGGTTCTGTGTGTATATTTACGTTTTAGTTCGATAATTCCCTTTATCTGTCTCGGCATTAGACACGGGTAAGGGGTGTTACATTTATTGGTATCAGAGTAATAGTTTATTCGGTTCTAGGACTACATAGCTAGTGTGAAATTCTAGCTATACATGCCATACGTACATTATGATAGTGTGATAACTCTTGACAATTTCAATTGTGTTTTATATAGTAAATGGATCCCAAACAGGCAGTTGCTGACGATGTAGAAAGTAACACGCCTGTTCCCACTTAAGAAGCAGTGTCATTTGATAGTAGACCTGAGACAGTTAGTAGAGGAGAAGGAGGCAGAGAAGCCTTTCTCCACAAGATGAATAACTGGTACACTGAGTTTGTTTGGACAAACTTGGGTGTTCAACATCCCCCACCCCCGCCTATTCCTCAGCCTACCCCTATAGCTCCCTAAGTTTTTGAGATGGTGAGAAAGGAAAGGCCTCTAGTTGACCGGATTAGAAAGTAAGGAGCCGAAGAGTTCCAAGCTAACATAAATGACGATCCAAAAAGAGTAGAATTCTAACTCGAGAATACCATCTGGGTTTTTGATGAGTTGTCATACACACCGGAAGAGTGCATGAAGTACGTGGTATCGCTTCTAAGAGATTCAGCTTACCAGTGGTGGAATACCCTCGTGTTGGTTATGCCGAGGGAGAAAGTGACTTGGGATTTCTTCCAAGAGGAGTTTCCCAACATCAGCCAAAGGTTTTTGGATCAAAAGAGGAAGGAGTTCCTCGAGTTGAAACAAGGTAAAATGACAGTTACCGAATACGAGCGTGAATTTGTGAGGCTTAGCAAATACGATCGAGAATGTGTATCTACTGAAGCCATCATGTGTAAAAGATTTGAGGATGGGCTGAACGAAGACATTCGATTGTTGGTTGGTATCCTTGAGTTGAAAGAGTTTGTTGTGTTGGTCGAGAGAGCATGCAAGGCTAAAGAAAAGCGAAAAACTGATCTGGAGTCTCGAGACTCGAGGAAAAGGCAACTGAGAAAAGCTTTTCAATCTTCATCTAAGAAGTCGAGAGAGTTCACTACTCGATCTAATGCCTCTGCTGGGTATTCAGGCAAGAATAGGAGTAAACAATACACAGTTTCGAAAGCTCAAACTACTTTAATTGTTAGTGTTAGGAATGCTCGACCCAATAGATCGGGATGCCCCTAATGTGAGAGATATCACCCCAGAGAGTGCTGAGGGGGCGATAGAACCTGTTTTAAGTGCGGTTCCCCTGACCATTTTGTTAGAGATTATTCCGAGAGGATAGGAAGAGGAAACTTTCAAGGAACAAGGTCAGATAGCAATACTAATAAGGGAAGACCTCAGAAGAATCCGAGTAGTAGGACGAGTAGTAAGGGTGCATCTAAGGAGTCTATGGTGAGACCCGAGGGTAGGTCACTTGCCAGGACTTACGCCATTCATGCTACCGAAGAAGCCTCATCTCCTGATGTAATTACGGGTACATTTTCTATATATGAAACTTTTGTTGTTACTTTGATTGATCTGGGGTCTGCCCATTCGTATATTTGCATGAAGTTGGTATCTGATATGAACTTGTTTGTTGAATCTACTGAGTTCGTAATAAAGGTGTTAAACCCGTTAGGAAAGTATGTGTTAGTTGATAAAGTGTGTAAAAAATTACCCTTTAATGATTAGAGGTCATTATTTTCCGGCTAATCTCATGCTACTACCGTTTGATGAATTTGATGTAATTCTTGGTATGGATTGGTTGACTGCTCACGATGTGGTAGTGAATTGTGGAAGAAAGTTTATTGAACTGAAATGTGAGAATGGTAATGTTCTTTGGGTTGAACCAGATGAATTGAACGGCATGTCTGCAGTGATTTCTTCCATGTCTACTCAGAAATGTGTAAGAAAGGGGTATGAAGCTTACCTTGCCTTTTTGTTGAACACTAAAGAGTCTTAGTTAAAAATTAAGTCAGTACTAGTAGTATGTGAATATCCAGATGTGTTCCTGGAAGAATTGCTGGGGTTACCTCCTATTAGGGAAGTAGAGTTTGGCATTGATTTGACTCTTGGTACTACACCTATTTCAATTGCTCCGTATAGGATGGTGCCAATAGAATTAAAAGAGTTGAAGGTTCAGTTATAGGAATTGACTGATAAGGGTTTTGCGAGATCGAGCTTTTCACCTTGGGGCGCTCTTGTATTATTTCTGTAAAAGAAAGATGGTTCGATAAGGCTATATATAGATTATCGACATCTCAACAAGGTGACTATAAAGAACAGGTATCATTTGCCAAGGATTGATGATTTATTTGATCAATTGAAGGGAGCCACTATATTTTCAAAGATAGACCTAAGGTCCGGCTACTATCAGTTGCGGGTTAAAGAGTCAGATGTGCCTAAAACTGCCTTCAGATTGAGGTATGGCCATTACGAATTTCTTGTTACGCCATTTGGGTTAACAAATGCTCCTACCGTGTTTATGGATTTAATGAACCAAATATTTCAACCATATTTAGATAAGTTTGTTGTGGTGTTCATCGATGATATTTTGATTTATTCAAAAGATGAAGTAGAGCATACCGAGCACTTAAGAACTATTTTGTAGACTTTGAAGGACAAACAGTTGTATGTCAAGTTTAGTAACAGTGAATTTTAGCTTCGTGAAGTTGGGTTTTTAGGACACATTGTTTTGGGAGACAGTATTAGAGTTGACTCGAGTAAGATTTCAACCATTTTTGACTGGAAACTGCCGAAAAATGCGACAGAGGTCAAAAGCTTTTTAGGCTTGGCTGGTTATTACAGACGGTTTGTTAAAGGATTTTCAATAATTGCCACTCTAATGATGAAGTTGTTACAAAAGGATGTTAAGTTTGAATGGACAAAGAAGTGTCAACAGAGTTTTGAGAAACTGAAAGTGTTGTTGATTGAAGCTCTAGTGTTAGTTCAGCCTGAGCCGGGAAAGGAGTTCGTGATCTTTAGTGATGGATCCTTGAATGGTTTGGGATGTATGGTTATGCAAGAAGGCAAAGTGATAGCTTATGCATCTAGACAACTAAAACCACATGAAAGAAATTACCCGACACATGATTTAGAACTAGCCGCCATTATGTTCGCATTGAAGATTTGGAGACACCATTTGTTTGGTGAGATATGCCGAATATTCACCAATCACAAAAGTTTGAATTATCTAATGACTTAAAAGGATTTAAATCTTAGGCAACGGAGATTATTAGAGTTGGTAAAATATTATGAGTTAATAATAGACTATCATCAGGGAAAGGCGAATGTGGTCCCCGATGCCCTAAGTAAAAAATCTTTGTTTGCTTTAACAGCCATGGATGCTCAGTTGGCTTTATCAGATGATGGTGCTGTTGTAGCGGAGTTGAGAACTAGGCTATTGTTTATTCAAGAAATTTGTGAAGCCTAGAGTAACGACAATGAATTGCAAGCTAAGAGGACTCAGTCTGATTTTTGGGTTGATTTCAATGGTTGCTTGATGTTTTGAGATAGCATTTGTGTTCCTAAAGATACCGAGCTGATTCATAAGATTTTGTATGAGGCACACAATGGTCATCTGTCAGTACACCCCAGTAGTATGAAAATGTATAACGATCTGAAGAAAATATATTGGTGTAACGGTATGAAGAGAGATATTTTCGAGTTTGTTACGAGATGCTTAATTTGTCAACAAGTAAAAGTTGAACACCAAGTACCTTCAGAATTACTACAGCTTATCATGGTTCACGAGTGGAAATGGGACCGAATTACCATAGATTTTGTAACAGGCTTACCTTTGACACCAAGTAAGAAAGATGCAGTGTGGGTTGTAGTTGATCGATTGATGAAGTCAGCTAACTTTATCTCGATATGTACTGACTACTCGCTTGATAAATTGGCAGAGTTATATATTTCTAAAATTGTGAGACTTCACGGAATACCCTTATCAATCATATCGGATAGAGATTCAAGGTTTACCTCACGGTTTTAGAAAAAATGGCAAGAAGCCTTGGGCACGAGATTGAATTTTAGTATTACCTTTCATCCACAAACTGACGGCCAATCTGAGAGAGTGATTCAAACCTTGGAAGACATTTTGAGATCTTGTGTTCTAGAATTCCAAGGTAGTTGGGAAAATTACTTACCCTTGGTTGAGTTTGCCTATAACAATAGTTTTAAGACGAGTTTAAAAATGGCACCCTATGACGTGCTGTATGGTTGAAAGTGTCGAACTCCCTTGTATTGGACAGAGCTCAAGGAAAATCAAATGCACCAGGTTGACTTGGTCAAGGAAACCGAGAACAAAGTAAAAGTAATTAAAGATTGTTTAAGAGCGGCATCGGATAGACAAAAGTCTTATGCAGATTTGAAAAGAAAGAAAATTGAGTATCAAGTGGGCGATAAAGAATTTTTGAAGGTATCACCATGGAGAAAGGTTCTGAGATTCAGTAGGAAAGACAAGTTGAGTCCTCGTTTCATAGGACCTTATGAAATCACCGAAAGGATAGGGCCGGTAGTTTACCAGTTGGCTTTACCGCCTGAGTTAGAAAAGATCCATGATGTATTCCACGTGCCTATGATGCACCATTATAGATCGAACCCCTCACATGTAATTTCACTGACAGAGGTTGAGATTCAACCGGACATGACTTATGCTGAAGAGCCAATCAAGATTTTTGATCGAGAAGTCAAGTAGTTGAGAAATAAGAATATCTCCTTAGTGAAAGTGTTATGGCATAGACATGGATTAGAGAAGGTTAAGTGGGAGCCCGAGGTGGCCATGAGAAACCAATATCCGCACTTGTTTACTGGTAAGATTTTTGGGGACGAAAATCCCTAAAGGGGAAGAATTGTAACATCCCAATTTAAGGCCTAAATGAAAAAATGGTTTTGAAACCACAAATTTGAGGTGGAAATATTCCTATCGATAAAGTTTTAAGGTCTAATGTTGATTTAATAACTGTGTGAAAATATCAACGAGAAATTTTACCGATAAAGTGTCCAATTGAGTTATTGGGACTAAATTACAATAAGTGAAAAACATGTGTTCTAGTTTATTAGTGGGGCTTAAATGTGATGGGATTTGAAATTCGAAGTCCTTATTTAGTAATTATACCATTATATATCATTATGGACAAAAATGGACACAAGAGGGATAAAATCTCAAGGTTTCAATGGAAGGGCATTTTGGTCCATTGGTTATTAAAATAATTAAAAAGGGAAAATAGTAAAAAATTATGTCCATCTTCATCCTCCTTGGCCGAAATTTTCAAGAAGCCACAGCTAAGGTTTCTTTTATCTTTCAAGCTCAAAAGTAAGTGCATCCTAGCCCTGTTTTTAATGTTCTTTATATTTTTGAAATCCTCATAGCTCAATTTAGCAATTTCTACCCTTAATTTGAGCTAGGGTTCATGTTAAAAAATATACCCATAAATGACATGATTGTGCTTTGATGTCTAATGGAAGAATATGGAGGTCTGAGGTGTGATAAACAACTTTTACTAGGTGGTTTTTGGTGGAATTTATGAAAAGGACCTAATTGTAAAAGTTTTAAAAACTATGTGTAAATGTGTGAATAAATGAAAAATTTGGGTTGGTATAAGAGAGAAAATTATTCGGCTAGGCTTGAATAATGAGAAAAATGGGGTATTTTTCACTTTACGAGCTTAGGGCAATTTCATATTTTTGTGAAACTTTAGGCGCAAAATTATAATTTTTCCATAGTGTGATTTTTTAACTAAATTGAATAGTGTGTGTATTAAACTAGTTAAATATGCTATTCTAGATCAAGAGGGACAAGGAATAGACCTTAACCGAGGAAAAGGCAAGGTTGTGGATTAAATCACAAATTGTCATATTTTGCACTAAGGTAAGTTGTGTGTAAGTAATTTAACAATTCCATTATCATGCGTTTAATAGTTGATTTTCTTTGATATATGTATGAATGCCCTAATGAAATTGTCTTGTGACAATTTACTGAAAGTTTGGTGACAGCTTTATATCTCGGAAGTCTTGGTTGACCTTGAGGAGTACTTAGGATTCAGACATCATGACACCCCGATTAATAAGATCCCGTGTAAGACCACGTCTAGGACATGGCATCAGTGTTGATATGTGTGCCAGTGTAAGATCATGTGTGGGACATAGCATTGGCGTTGATATGAGGGCCAGTGTAAGGCCATGTCTGGGACATGGCATTTGCGTTGTTATGTATGCCAGTGTAAGACCATATCTGGGATATGGCATTGATATGAGATTTCGTGTAAGACCATGTCTAAGACATGGCATCAATGTGAGGTCCCGTGTAAGACCATGTCTGGGACATGTCATCGGCACCAACATGAGACTTCGTATAGAACCATATCTTGGATATGGCATCGACATGTAGTCCCATGTAAGACCATGTCAGGGACATGGCTTTGGCATTTTATTTGGTGTATGATGATTCCGAATGTCCTTTAGTATTCCGAGTAATTCAACAGGCCATTCAAGATTATGATTAAGAAGTGGGGTAGAATGAGTAAGAATGTATGGTACAGATATGTACGTAAACCTCATGAGTATTGGACTCGGTTCATGTTGGGAAATTTGGTGTTGGTATGAAAGAGTAAGATAAGCATGAAGTTCAAAGATATTTATTATCAATTCTCAATATGTTCATTATGTGTAATATGATAATGTGGTGGTGATTGATTGCATGTTTATTCCGTGAGTTTCATGATCTATGTTGTTTATTATTTGCGCACGACTTACTAAGCTATATGCTTACCTTTCTCTCTCTTTTCCTTTTTCTTTTAGCATCGTCAAGCTGGCTCGGGGATCGTGAACGTTAGAGCTCGAGTCACACTATCAACAAATCTTTTGGGGTATAATTAGTTTATTACATTTAAGTATGGCATGTATAGGGGGCTTATTATTTTGTTATATGTGTCATATTTGTTAGCAAAAGCGATGGTTCATTTTGGTATATTATTCCATTTTGTATATGGCAATGAAATATGGCTCATATTGATTATTGGGTTGAAATCCCTAAATATTGATACATGCATGAGATGTGTTATACCCTTGTGGTGTGTGCCAAATTGGTTGTAAATAATGGTTAACAAAATATGGAATTTATGCTTGATGGATAAATGATGTCAATTGGCATGGTCACCTTAGTGATAAAGGTAAAGAAATGGATTGAATGAACTTAACAAGTCATGGAGTCTCAATTAGGTATACGTGATATGAAATTGTCATGCACGAGTTAAAGCTATGGATGTCTAAGTAACCCCTTTATCCAACAATAATCACCTTTGACATAAGAGTGTGAGTAGAGGTTGTTATGGGTGACAAGAGGGCTTGGAAAATAACCTCAAAGTTGTCCATACGAGCAGACACACGGGTATGTGTCTAGGTCGTGTGTGACACACGTTTGGCCCCATGAGCGTGTCGCCATGCCGCGTGTCTCCTGCACCCTAGTTTTTCAAGTCAGTATGCATGATAGTAAACACACGGGCAGAGACACGGCCGTGTGTCTCAGTCGTTTGGAGGACACGGCCGCAGGACATAGGCGTGTGCCCTGGTCGTGGGAAGTCTGCACCTTAATTGCGAAAATTAAATTCGCTATACGGCCTGGCACACGGGCATGTGACTTGGCCATGTGATCCTTAATTGATGTTGGCGTTATAAACAGAGAGTTACACAGTCTAGAGACACGGGCGTGTCCCGGTGCCCACACGGGCGTGTGACCCTGCTTTATGAAATTTTTTCTAAAGTTCACTGTATGGTCCCGAACCACCCCCCGATGTATGCTTTGGGCCTTGTAGGCCCATAATACGAAAGAGTTGCATGTGTGTGTACAATTTTTATTCAAAAGAAATTTTATGGCTCGGTTCTGTGTGTATATTTACGTTTTAGTCCAGTAATGCCTTATATCCGTCCCGACGTTGGACTCGAGTAAGGGGTGTTACAAAGGCTCCTTATAGTATTGATTGTTCGCATGTCTTTCACTAGGAGTGGGATCCAAGATAGAAGCTTGGGATTTTGCTCTATTTCCAAAAAACTCCTTGAGTATTAGTTTACTTTAATGTTTAAATTCATTCATGTAACTTTCCTTTGGGAACATCACAAAAGTTGACATGTTGACCATTTGGTCCTTTGGGGTTATAAAATAACCCGCCTTTTATTCACTTCGAATGTCTTGCACCTATCTAAAGCATCCCTATATCCTAAAAAAGTTTAGGCAGGGCTTCTTGCCATGCCACCTATTATATGGAGTTTAAGGTGTTGCTAAAGTTTAGTACATCATTCAGAATGTATTATAATGCATATCCTAAAAATGACATTAATAGTTATGAATAACATAATATTTAACGAACCATGTCTAACAAGATTTCGTTCCTTCCCACTACTACACCATTATTTTGTTGATTTCTAGGTGTAGATAATTTGAATAAAATCCCATTCTGAATGAGGTGTCCTGAGAACTCATTAGACAAATGTTCTCCACTTTGACTAGACTGAATTTTCTTAATGGATAAACCTAATTATTTCTCCATTTCTATATAAAATTCTTGAAATTTCTCGAAAGCTTCAATCTTGAGATGCATTAGGTAGACATTTTCATATTTAGAATAATTATTTGTAAAGGTTATATATTATGCATATCTTCATTGCACAGTATTGTTCATTAGGCCATATACATCGATGTGAACAATTTATGAGATTTCATTAACTGATGGGTGCCAAATCCACCAATTTAAATATCCTACACCTAAAAATAGATTTAAAACTGTAGATAGACTAGTAGGCTTGAATTCCATGAAGACTTGGTAAATTAAATTCGCTATACTTTGTGACCAATGGTGTGAGGGTAAAGTCGTGCCCAAAATTTCATAATGCTGCATGAAAAATAAAATTAGGGTTTAAACAATAGCAAGGAAATCGTAATATGATAAAAATAACGAACATAACATTGAAAATAACAAAAACACGAAATAAATTAAATAAAATCAATTTGATGATAATTCTAGCTCTAGATTAATTTTGACTTTAGTGTTTGAATAGAACACATAGTATATATATTAATCCTTGATAAGGTAGCTAAAATAGTCTAAGAACAACTTCAAACCACAAATTTCACCTGACGTAAATTCACGATGAGAATAGCTCAACAACAAACAGTTGCCAATTGAACAATCCTAGAAAAAAGCTTTTAGAATTTAACTTGTTTAACTATTGGATCTAGTTCCCTTAGTATATTATTTTCTTCAATATATACTTGTATTTTTCGAACAATTGGTGTAATAAAATGTTCATTAGTTATATTAATATTCTTTTTATATTATCCTTAACGATTTTTACACGCAAAGCAAAATTAAAACAAATATTAACTCACTAATTAACTAAAGTTTAACTAATACTAAGCGATATTACGTGGTCGGATCATAATACGAAAAGACAACTTATATTAGTAGATAATCTAAACATGTCCTTAGTCTAATAAAAAACAAGCAAATTGATTGTAAGAATAATATGTCATCTATCAAGTCCAATTGAGAAGATTCCTTGTATTGGGTATCAGAGCAAATGACTCCAGGAAGATAACGACACAGATGAGATTGACTAGACTGATAGTACATCAAACAAGACCCAAATAGAATCAATCCTTGATCTGTTTGTGGATTTTTTAACTTATTTTGTTCATAGTGTGATATACATTAATCTTGAATGGATGATAAATTATGTATACGTGACTCATTTACTTTGATGTAAATAAAAGATTTTGTTAAAATAAATAAGGAATGAAAAGTTGGCATGCTAGATATATGACTTTTGCAATGTGTAGCATTATTCCACAACAATGGAATTCATAGCCCAATGAAGGGGTAAATGATATTCTATCATTGGCATTACATGAAAGAATATTTAATTACTATTTCATTTGTCTTTATTACTATTTCATTTGTCTTTGTGATAAATAATTTAATTAGTATTTCATAGTAATTGACTGTTCATGAAGGAAGATATATTGGTTATTATGAGATAAAATAGAACCATATTAGGTGAACAAATTTATCCAAAGAGATCAAGGATATCCTATGAGGGTAGCACACTTATGACAAAGTTATTGGATGAGATTTTATTAAGTAGCTTTCATAATGGTATATAATAAGGAAGAGCACGGTCATGATACTTTAGTAGAATGGCTTCGTGATTAAATAGTGTCATAACTAATAGGCAAAAACCTAAACTTAATTATAAATTCTTTGAGACCTAATTATACATGTCAAATTGGCCCCTCCGTTAGCTCGAGATAACCATAAGCGAACTGCATCTAAAACCAATAAATAGAAATGAATGGAATCAATGAAGTAAGAAAAATAGATTGCACATATTTAAGTTTCTTCGGATTATTATTTAATTAATTATAATTAAATAATTTAAGCTCGAAGATGGAATTAAATTAATTAGTCATTATAGATTTGATTGAATAAGAAAATTAAATATATTTCCTCATAGATTCTATTACGATAAAGTTTTTATGACTTTAATGAAATTAGAATTGGGTTGAGAAAAATATTTAATTGATAAATTAATATAGTTAATTTAATTAATTGATTAAATAATGTTTTGGGTAATAGAAATAAATA